>NC_142846.1:36924731-37243794 GCF_061612785.1 Hesperophylax consimilis
CTTCTCTACGCTCAGTCAGTAAGTATGTTTTACTTTAAGAAATACATCCAGTTCTTTGTATCGTTACTAAAATGGAACGCTTTCTCAATGCCGTCACCTCACTTCACTTTTACAACTATTGGCGACTTGTAGTTTTTTTTTTCATCCTGATGCTAGACATCGAGTACAAACTTACACATTGTAGTCTTCCCAACACAACCCGTGTTCTGGAGTTCCGCTTCGATTGGCTTCAATATCAACAACTTTAGTAACTTTGTGATAGATAAACGATGCTGTACTGTATATTATACCCGATAAATTTTACAACGGTTCATGATATATAGAGAATGTGTTATGTTAATCCTTAGAACAAACATACGTGAAGAAAATATTTCATGATGTTTGTTTCGTAATCCCCATTATTTTATATCGATATGGTTCTATCCGCAGACCGTTATACGGATGTACAAATAGTTAATTTGAGGAACCGAGTATCAAACTAGGACAAACATAATTTTTTCCAGAAATTGAGAAAGCTGGACTATGCGACTTTTAGCGACTAATTGGCAGAATCAAGCGAATGTGAATTTAACTAATTTGTATGGCAAAGCTGATTTGTGTAGCATCCAAACAGTAGTGGTATTTATGTCGGCAGACATGTATCAAAACTCAGGGGACTCCCTCTGCTGTCCTAAGTTTAAAACCAGAATTATTAACCTATTATTCTTCTGGAACCCTCTCCTACCGAAGGTTGGCCATCGTCAGGGCAATCTTCACCCTGTTTGATTGACTGTTTCCGATCACTGCAAAATGTCGAAACGCCTTATGTATTACGCCTTCCATTAAACTTCCGTGAATTTTGAGTAAAGTAATCGCGTATTTTTACTCCATGCGACATGACTAAGAAATTAAAATTCTAGCTCTCCTGCATCATCTATTTAGATGTTTCTGGGCTTATTTATAGGTTTGTAAGCCGGAAAAACTAAGTTCAGACCTGTAGCGAAATTGTGACTTATACTTTTTTTATAAATTTTAAATTCAGATCTTGACTATTGCGAACTCCTGATTCTAGTCAACATCAGAGTACCGTCTCGACGCCCCAGGCATAATCTCGAATGGGGGTCTTTTTCAACTTCACTGTTGAATGAAACAAACTCGCCGATTCCTCGTCTACATAGTTTAGCAAACGAAAATACAAATGATATCGACATTTTTTAACATAACTAATTCAATGTTTAACATACATCGCACCTAAACAATTTTGTACGAAAAAATATTATTTCAGATAATTTTAGATTTTTATTTTTTATTTTATTCAATAATTGTAAACCATTGTGTAACGTAAGTAATTACTGTGTGCAACCATTTTTTATTTCTAAACCTTGTGTAAAAAACTATCCAATGCCCCATGGGCGTAAAAAAGAGTAATAAATAAATTTAAAAATCATAGTCACGGAACTCCTGGCAGATGTGAAACATCGAAATCGATTTTTATTGAAGAAAGTGAAAATGAAAGCAAACGAGTATTTATATTTTTGATAACAAAACAACTCTTTTATTATTATTGAAATATTACAAATTTAGAATAGATCTAATACTGGACAGAGTTTTGGCGGCCGACCAGGATGCTGGCCGAATATATATTTTTTAAGTTTTTCAGCCACCGGTTGCGGCGTTTTCTTCTTCTATTTTTCTATTGATCTTTCTATGGATTATCAGTTAGATGATCTTGTGTCCATCGTTATACCTGTACCTGCGCGTCCAACACGCTTTTCTGTCCTGTTCATGGTGGATCAATGCAAAACGAACTCTAAGCAGAATTCTTGCCTGAACAGACTGTGCAATAAATACAATAATATTAACAGCGTAGTATCCAAGGTGGATATTTTCAGTTGCGAACTTACCAAATACAAGAGGTCCATAAAAGGATATTTCTCTGATGGTTTATGAATAATGTTATGTCTCTATTGTTTATATTTCTATTATGATTTGATTTATACCTACATCCTCTCTCCATGGCTATAAATGAATTGATAAATGTTTTGTTTTGTAAATTTTTAGTTTTACATAATCTTTTGTTTTGTATAAATTTTTGAATTCATATTCCTTTCTTACAAATTTAATTTACTTATTCCTTATTATGCTGTCTCATTAGAGGTAAAGTCATAAGGAGGAAATCCACAATTGGTTTAATTTTGGCTTTATAATACTTATGTACAAACTGAAATAAATTTAAACTGTCGATTTCCCGAAAATTAATAAATAAATAAATATTTATGACAAAGATACGATAAAAATCTTCAGGATACTTAACCCTACATCTTGTGTTGGGATTTGATCTCATGCATAACTTTTCTCTACCGACTCCGTTGACAGGCAATTCACCTTCAATCCCAAAGTCTTCCCGTTATGCTCTAATTCTCTTCCAAGCAGTTAGGACACCTCTTTCACCGAATTGTTCTCTCTAACTCATCAACCAACTGGGTTTTACAAAATGAAGGGTTTCATAACCGATATACTGTTCTGCATCACGCACAGTTCTGTGACCGTCTTGCCGTGTTCCTACTAGGCAAGTCAGTCTGGATGTTGCCGGGAGCCGCCGGTAGCCGGTAGAACCGCGGCAACGCGAGCGCCTGTAAGCGACGCGGCAGGTCGCCCGGCCCATAAAGCAACTTGCGTAAACACGTAAGCCACCCGCGCTCATTCCGTGTACACTATGAGAGTAATTAAATTTTATCAGAATATGAATCCGGCGGTTTACTTAGGACTCACATAAGACAACATATTATCCCCCACGTGTGGAGCCGGTAGGGCTGTAACATGAAACTCATTATTATATCATTTAAAACTGTTTGAATAATCGACTCGTAATATCGCAATATTCCGATTGTTCTGTTGATCATGATAATCAAATAACTTCAACGTTCATAAATATTGTCGATTTTTCTCATGGTGGTGGTATTTTTTTTTTAAATTACTTAACCATTCATTGTGAGAAAGCTGAATTCATTTCTGAGTTCGTTTTCTATCTTTTTCTCTTTCTATCATCTTTTATGGGAGGTTTAAGAACTTGCATCACAGATATGAGGTCTTTCTAAGGACGGGTTGTTCCACAGAATTTGAAATAGTCATCAAATTTCTAAGTTGAAATTTCAAGTTTTGTGGAGGTTCTTGAAATTTGATGAATGGTTCAATTTTTTTTTACACAACCCATCCTTAGTCTTCAATAAACTTGGTCTGCTTTTGTTTCCAGAATTTCATTGCGTGTACCTATGCAACTGTTTCTTATTGTTTCTATGTACGGCCTTTTATAGTCCATTGGAAGGTAAAAATCACATGGAAGTGTGATCATCATGTTCATAAATCAATCGTGATTTTCTAATACTGTAAGTAAATAATAAAAACAGTAAAAAAAACTAGATAGGTACTATAATTAATTTTTGTTTGTCAGAGGTACTAAATATGAAGTAATCCTTTTTTTAGGTAAAAAAAAATTTCTTCTCTTCAATAGAAGCGGCACAAACAAATAATAAAAAAATAAAATCATCCGTATCAGTTTTATAACACCACGCAAAATATTTACCCCCAACTACTTAAACCGCCCAAAAAACATAAAAAGCCTTCGTAATGGACATAAAATTACCAAAACAGAGAGTATTCTTTCGACAAAATAGCTTTTTTTCTAGTCTAGTGTTATCAAAATATTCCATCTCAGTTTCCATTATCCATAAGCATTTATTTTTATCACTTAACTACGCGCCAGTACATTCTTTCCGGTTCTCAAATTCAGATCCCATGTGCCTTTACCACCCTTCAAAATGCCTTCCTAAGCCTAAAGGACAATATAACCCTGCTTTAGCCCCATTGTGTAGGTTCAGCCTGACTTTACATAACTTCGGACTAGCCTGGCTTCCGCCGTACACAAACGATTAAACCAAACATACAGCAAACGCGATAGGCGAAATGTGGGAACGGCATTTTAGGCTAAATTAAAATATGGTTCAATGTCTTAGGGCCCGTTCCCACTTCCGTTTTCAAATCGGAGGCGGGTCCCGTTTTAAAAACGGATGGCCAATGCCCCTGTTCACACTTCCGTTTTAAAAACGGATCCGTTTTAAAAACGGACCATAC
Source organism: Hesperophylax consimilis (assembly GCF_061612785.1). Classification (NCBI taxonomy): domain Eukaryota; kingdom Metazoa; phylum Arthropoda; class Insecta; order Trichoptera; family Limnephilidae; genus Hesperophylax; species Hesperophylax consimilis. The sequence goes on from NC_142846.1 coordinate 36,928,842, forward strand.
TCTACGAAAAAAAATAATTGTCGATTCAACAAAATCATGTCATTTGCTCATTCTTCAGTAATGGTGCGCAATGGACGACGATGAAACTCCTGTTGTCATGTTGTACTTATTAAAAAGAAGGAAAAAAGTGAAAAGAAAATTTTGAGTACCTACACCCAATCATAGCCGAATGATTTTCTGTAGGAATTTTCCAAGTGTTAATTGGTGAGTTGAGAAGTGATGAACTAAAGTTCTTTAATTATTTTAGAATAATAATGATTGGATTATTTATATAGCGCCGTTTTCACCATGAAAAATCACCTCAAAGGCGCTTAATGGCTTAAGAGAATGTCTATCACTTCCTTTAACCATCTACTGGAATGAGTTTCAGAGAGCTTAACATATCAAAATACAAAATTGAGAAAGTGCATTTGTTCTGAAGAAAGGCTATCGATATTTTAAAGTAAGAAAACAATAACAACTCAAATATTTTTTATTATGTGTTTATTAAACTAATACGCTCTTCCGTGCATCTCATTAAAGCTTTAAAATTTAAAAAAAAGTAAACTTAAAAAAATAAAAATTTTAATATAAAAAAGTTGTGTATACCAAGTGTTTTGTTTTTATTTAGTTAAAGATAAAATATTACCATACTCTTTCTTCGACCAGTGGTATTAAATTTTCGGGATTTATTTCCTTATCCATTATTGTAGTTTTGATTTATTTACTTAACAAAATAACCAAATACAAGCACGCAGCGTGCCTGCTTCCTTGCAACAGGGAGCGGGCGGGAAGGGGTCGGGGTTTGGCGGGGACTCTGCCGGAACGACTGGACGACAAGTGTGAACAGCTCCATACAACACTATGAGCGAGCGTGTTCCGACACGATTTGAAAACGGACGCGCTGCGCTGGCGATCCATCCGACAAAAAATGTCGGATCCGTTTTCAAATCGTGTCGGACAAGTGTGAACAGCTCCATACATCCACTACAGCCACTAGGGCATCCGTTTTTAAAACGGGACCCGCCTCCGATTTGAAAACGGAAGTGGGAACGGGCCCTTACTGTTTGTGTTATTGATTATCACATGCTAACAGTGTGTAAATAACAACTTAATACGAACAAACCAAAAATCAGAATCGAAAATTTACGCATCGAATATACAAAAAAAGACTCTTGTGAATGTCCTATGATTAAAGACATCAAAATAATGTTATAAGAACCAATTTTTTTTTTTTTTTTTTCCTTTATTCATGAAATATTAATGTGTACAGTTTTTACATGCTTTTCGACTACCACACTAGACACACGACACACGCCCGTATTATGGTAGTCGAAATTTATATACATAGGTTTATATAATTATATAAATGTAATATTTGATAACTTGTTAATCTAAGTATTTTTTTTCTTACATGCAATGTATGTGTATAATAGGTGACACTTACTGGTTCCCAGTTCAGTAGATTGCTCAAGTGTACATCAACCGTATTTTAAACTGTTGATATCAATGAGATAAAATGAACACAATCAGCAAATAAATAGGTTACTTTACTTGTTAAAATAATGAAAATAAAGTAGAAATTATGAAAATGAACTTGTTGAAATAATGAAAATAAAGATTAATTAATTAATTATCAAACTTTTTTCTTTACAGAATTGAATGAAAAACAAAAATGACTAATAAAGAAAATGAGCTTAATTTAATGATGGCAGGCATTCCTTGAAAAAGTTCCTTCCCTTTATAAATAACCAATTTTGAACACTTATGACATACAAATTGTGAGTTTTTGATTTTCTGATATCAATACTCAGCGAGTTGAATATTTTGGGAGCAATATAAGAAAACTGCCGCTGGGCGAAAGCTGTTTTCGTTTGGGGAATTTTACATTTTAGGTGTGACGAGTAACGGGTGTTAATTTTTTGTTGTGTTTTATTCACCAAGTGATTTTTCCGTATGTATATGAGAATGGTCTTAACATATAATTGTCGAATATCTAATATTCTGAGTTTTCTAAAAAGTGGTTCTGATTGGTTTGTTGGCTTACATTTGAATATTATCCTTAGTAACAGTTTTTGAATTAAAACCATGGGATGAAGAATCGTTTTTGCACAACCTCCCCATCCCACTATACCATATGTAGTAATTTTTTAATGAGTCTAGTTTTTGCACTGTTAATTCGTGGTGGAATTCCATTGTAATAGAATTAAAATTAAAAAACTTTTTCACTTTGTTCCACTTATTTATTATTACCAGGACCGGTTTCATCCTACTACGGACATTTTCAGACTGGTAGTTGAAACTCTTATGCTACTGATTTTATACAAACTTAGGCAGGGGTACACAACATTATTTATATATAATGAATGATTCTATTTTGTTAATTTGAGGTAGGTATTATGAGTTATTTTGTTAATTTAGGGTACATTAGGTAATTATAAAGTTTATTTTTACAAATTATGAATGATGTTACAAAGCAAGTAGATATTTATAGTTCATATGAATATAAAAGAATTTATATAATTAAAAAGGTTTGTGATTTCTGATATTTTATTTTTGTAATGTTGGGATATTCCCTCCTTGTTGCTTAGGGCTTATTGTCAAATATTGATAGCACTTAAATAATTATTATTATTAGGGTTCCCCACATATTTGGGTTATTACATCTTTAAATTGCATACTTAAATTATACCACTGCTCTCTGAAGTAAAATTATTCTAAGTGAATTATAATGAATTATAATTAATTTACCCATTATAATTCACTTAGAATAATTTTACTTCAGAGAGCAGTGGTATAATTTAAGTTTGCAATTTAAAGATGTAATAACCCAAATATGTGGGGAACCCTAATAATAATAATTATTTAAGTGCTATCAATATTTGACAATAAGCCCTAAGCAACAAGGAGGGAATATCCCAACATTACAAAAATAAAATATCAGAAATCACAAACCTTTTTAATTATATAAATTCTTTTATATTCATATGAACTATAAATATCTACTTGCTTTGTAACATCATTCATAATTTGTAAAAATAAACTTTATAATTACCTAATGTACCCTAAATTAACAAAATAACTCATAATACCTACCTCAAATTAACAAAATAGAATCATTCATTATATATAAATAATGTTGTGTACCCCTGCCTAAGTTTGTATAAAATCAGTAGCATAAGAGTTTCAACTACCAGTCTGAAAATGTCCGTAGTAGGATGAAACCGGTCCTGGTAATAATAAATAAGTGGAACAAAGTGAAAAAGTTTTTTAATTTTAATTCTATATGTAGTAATTGATTGAAAAAGTGCAAAGTATACACATCTTAGTGTTTGTAGGTTAAGGATAGATCTGAGAGAGTAGAAAATGTAGCATAATTTGCGAAGCCTTTTTGTTGTAGAATTTATATGGGCCTCCCATCGCAGTTGATTGTCTATAATGACCCCCAAGTACTTAATTTCGTTTGATATTATAAGGTTATCGCATGAACAATTTTTGTGAGGTGATGTAGCCATGTTGAAGTTCTGTGAACATTAATGTATGGTAAGTTTATGATAGTTTTGAGGGAGATTAGGTTTGCGTATGGAAAAAAGTAAGTATTTAGTTTTCTCAATATTTAGAGTGAGGAGGTTGGAATCTAACCAGTGTTTTATTTCATTTATACCATGATTTGCTTTTTCAAATGCTGAATTCAAATTTTCATCTGCAAATATGATAACCGTATCATCGGCAAAAGATATTATAGTGCCACCAGTATCCAAATTGCATAACGAGTTAATGTATATTAGAAACAGAAGTGGGCCCAACACACTGCCTTGGGGCACGCCATATGTGATTGGCAAACTTGTACTTCTATACTCTTTAGCGGAGTTAATAATAGTTGACTGGGACCTATTTGTTAGATAGCTCTCAAACCATTTAAGAGGAACACCTTTTATTCCTATCTGTGAGAGTTTTTTCAAAAGTATGCGGTGAGATACAGTGTCAAAGGCTTTAGCCAGATCCAAGAATACAGCGAGGGGCTTGCGACTTTTATCGAGGTTATCAGAAATTAATTTAGTAAAAGCTGCAATTGCATCTGATGCACTAAGACCTTTGCGGAAGCCGTATTGGTTTTTTGACAGGATTTTATTTTCTTCGAGAAACTTGTAGAGCCTTTGTTTTACTGTTTTTTCGATTATTTTAGAGATTGGACTCAGTAGAGATATTGGTCTATAGTTATTGACGATTGATCTGTCCCCTGATTTAAAGATAGGAATAATTGTTGAATGTTTTAGAGTGTTTGGGAAAAGGCCAGCCGAAAACTTAGATTTGTGATGTATACAAGGGGCTTAGCAATGATTGGTTTAAGGTGTTTAATTAGTTTAGTGGATATATTGTCAACTCCCGTGGAGTGTGTATTTTTGAGTGAATTTATGATTTCAGTGATTTCTTGTTCTGTTGTTAGTGTGAGATTGAAAGGGTCATAACTCAGATTATCGAGAAAGATAGTATTTGCAAGATTATTTTCAGACTTGCTATTTCTTTTTAAAATATTATTTGCTAGATCCGATCCGATTGTAGAGAAGAATTGGTTGAAGTGATTTGCGATTGTTTCTGAATTTTCGGTTGCATTTAGTGTTTTATTTGTGATGGTTATTTTATTTATGGATGTGGTAATTTTGTCGGTGTAGCATATTTCTTTGACAATGTTCCAGATTTTTTTATTATCATTCGCAGCTTCCTCTATCTGTTTCCTATAATAATCTTCTCTGGCCGTACAGGTTATTTTTTTACAGGCATTTCTGTATCTTTTATAAAATAAGAGAGATTCGTAATCAGTGGGGTTATTTTTACAATATTTATGAAGTTTATCACGTTTGCGGATACAGTGTAAAATACCAGTAGTTATCCAAGGTTTTAGTTTAATTGTACGACTACTTTGATTGTTGTGTGTGTGGGATGTGGCATTTTTCAGATGCTTATGTAAGATGTTGATGAGAGATTCACACGCTAAGTTTGGATCGCTAATTTTGTAGAAATTTGACCAGTTTTCATTGGAAACCAGTTTGAAGAGAGTGTCATAAGAAATTTTCTTTAGTTGTATAGTGGATGCTGGTAATTTTTGAATTTTATGAGAAATGGAGGTGATAGTAGCGTAGTGATCTGTCACAGTGCACTGATATATGAGAGATTTGATATTTAGCTTACATTTGACAAAGACGTGGTCTATGCAACTGGCGGATAACTCTGAGACACGAGTAGGGGCTGTAATAGCTGGGATAAATCCTTGAAGAGTTAATAAATTTATGTAGTCGTTTGCTTGGGGATGCATTGTATTTATAATATTAATATTTAGGTCACCAATAATTAGAACATTTTCATGATCTCTAATACATGCCAGAAACTGATTAAGCGAGTTTAAAAATGGTGTTATATTGGAAGTGCTCGGTGATCGGTATATAGTTAGAACAGTAACGCTATTTTCTATTTCAAGTTTAAGACAATTTGAGTGAGTTATTGTGATTTCCTTTATAGAGTATTGTATATGATTTTTTATGTATATAATAACGCCATCATTTTGTAATTGGTTATTCTGAGTACTGTATTGATTATAGTTTTTTATGTTTTTAGGAATATAGTTATCTCTGATCCAGCATTCGCTCAGAATAATCAAGTCAAAGTCTGAGTAAAGTTCTGTAAGTAGTATCATTAGTTCATTGAAATTTTTGTTCATGCTTCTGATATTCATGGAAAATATTTTTAGGTTGGATTTATTTAGGGTTTTTTGAACTTCTACAGAACTACTTGTTTCGATACATGGAATCTGCGACAAATTGTCTAAAGTATTATTTATATTATCTTCCATTTTTTAAATTGGTGTAGGGTGTTGGTAGCTAAACTTTGGATGAAGACTAGAAGCTGAACAAATCTTGGCGAGCAATTTAGAAAACAAGTTGTATGTAGAGTTTTTACTGTTGGCAATGTTAGAAAATAATGTTGATGTTTCAAAGCAATAGAAATAGGAAAAGTATCTTTTACCGGATTCTTGATTCTGACACTAGTACAATATATGTGATACCTCAAAACAAGTACAATAAAAAATAATAATACGATACAATAAAAGTTTTACACATGATAATTTTAGAACTATAATTGTGATGAATTTGGTGAGAGTAGTGCCAGTGTCTCCGCATTAGAAACAAGAATTGCAGGTGTTCCGATATCTCTACGTACGTAGATCTGCCCTGATTTGATCCACGAATACTTAAAAAAAATTTCCTTTGTAGCTTTGCGGGCCAGGTACCACAAGTGGTTAGCACGAAATGTCAGGTGTTCCGCAACGTAGACTGGTGAGCTTGGTCCGGCAATCCCTAAGTTCAGAGTGTTGAGCTTCTCCTCGGGACTGGATGCTTGTTTGTGGAAGGCTTTTATATCCGATAGTAATTGTTCTCGATCGCGATTCGAGGTCAGTTTAAAAACAATAGGTCCATTTTTTGTGTTTTTGTGTCCTGTAGGACGCTTCAATGTTTGAAGTATTTACTTTTGATTGAATGGTTTGGCATATATTGTGGAATATATTTTTCAAACTTTCTCCCTTTATTTCGGGTATTCCCCTCACCTCTATATTTTTGGCTCTTGCCGACCTTTCGACATTTTCAAGCTGGCCTTCTAGTAGGTCAATTCGGGATTCTAAAGAGGAATTTTGTTTTGTTAACACCATATTTTTATCTTCTAACTCCCGCACGCGGAGGAGAATATCTTCATACTGCTTGCTCATGAAGGTTATTGTATCCAGTATTTTATTATTTTGTAAGATGATTGCATTTTGACTTTTCAGGATTTCGCTGTTCTCCGATCCAATGGGTTTATCACAACTGATATCGTAAACCGGTGACTGCGCCTGGGAAGAAGTGCCAACCGCTACGGTTGCGCACTTCTTGCATTTAATTTGAGTGCGCCGTTCCATTGTCAGTCGTCGATAAGCGGTTTCTGTGATTCCACCGCAGAGAAGATGGTATGCTCCTTTACATACTAGGCATACAAATGTAGTTCCCGTCGATTCGGGACATGCTAAGCAGTTAGGCATAGTTAGAAGATTTTTAATATTTTTAATTTATTCAATTTTCGATGGATTCTCTGGGCCTTGAACGCGCCCCGCAACTTAACAGTCGTGCGTTAGAGATTAAATAAAATAAAAATAAAATATAAAATTTTTAGTTGATTTGGTTGGGGCTCGAACGTACGCCGTTGAAATAACTTTCAGCGTGACCGATTTATCCACTGAACCACTTCCGAGTTATAAGTAGGCGAGATAATAGATCTTCATATATTGTAATTCAGCTTGAGAGATGACAGTGCTGTTTTTGCTAAATCTTTCACTTTCAATATTTGATAGTTTTACTTTTATATTAATAGAATTGTATTTAAAACTTTAAAAAAAAAACTGGGTGATTTAACACTGTTACACTTAGCAAAAAACAAAATTGAGCACTTTTGATGTAGTTTGAACGTAATCTTGAAAACAATTAATTTTGACAGTTCCGTATTATTTAAATTCGTACACTTTTAATGGAATGCAATGCAGAATTTAACTTATTAATCACGTAGATTGTGGATTTTTAAAGTCTTTATCGTTTGATCACTTAAATATATAGGTTTGATTACTTTTTACTGCAATTTTTATAAATTTAACAGAGCTCAGCAGTTGTTGACAATAGCGTGCACTTGTCTCGTTGTGATGATTACACAGGCTTACAAATTAGGTTAGTTATTTTCGACGTGAGTAATTTCAGTAGGTGTAATTCTCTCCACGTGAAATTACGTTCGTATGTAATTGATACCTAAAATTCACTCCTGTAAAACTGTGTTTAGGAAATTCAAATGATGATGATATCAGGCGAGTGTAAGTGAGACAGAGCGCGTGCTAAATAAGCTAAATGGAACATTGGTTTTTATACATTTTTTTATGGAAGGCACTTCTAGTTTTCTTCTTTAATCTGTGATGAAAAGGTGCAAAAGCTGTACAGCGTAAATACTATTCAATTTTGTCTACTATTACGTGGAAAAGTTTGACAGCAACTATGATGTTCACCTCATTTCTACACCATCTCTTCTAGGTATTTTAATTTGCTTAACAAAATGTATAATATAATTTCTTCGGGGAAACGACTGTCATAAACACTTCAGTTTTTCTTGATTTACCAAAATAAACTGTTTTGTTTTTTTATATAGCCATAAAGCGATTTTCTTCCAAATGGAGTAGAAGGGTTGGGAATGGTTAGGAAAAAATATTTTTAATTTTTCCTAACCACACAATAGATTACCGATAACTTTATGTTGAGTAAATCCTTAAATTGATATATATATATCCTAATAGGCATAATTATCATAGTTCTATAGATAAATTCATATGATTTTAATAACAATACTTATTTGGGAAATATCATATTTCACAAAAAAAAAAACCCTCATAATTCAAACCAACCTATTATGTTAACCCCTCCCCTCAATGTAATTTGCCCATGTATATAAACCCTAGTTTAAGAAAAAAATTGTACCAGTCTGAAGATGGCCCTAACAGGCTGAAACCGGTCACGGTCAAATAAAAACAAGTGGAAAAAAGTTTAAAATTGTGTTCTTTATATATATTTAACCATGCTGTGTTTCGCTTCCTCCTACTTTAGCCAACATGGTGTCCGTTGACCAGTCTGAAGACACCCTTCATAAGGTGAAATCTGTCCGGTCGTTAACAATAAAATGTGAGAAAGGTATAAAGGAGGTTTGAATAGATTAAAAAAAATTTAAATGGATTTCCATCATGAATTAAATTTTTTTAAATTATAAATAATTGGAAGGTTCACTGTTTTGAAAAAAATAGGATAGTCAAGAAAAAAGTTAGGCCCAGTTGTTTCGCAGAAATGTATGTGTGACAAAGTCAAAAGGCCACTGTGTTTTTTTTTGACAGTTAAAAAGTTCCCGTTAAATGCCAATCCGTTTCAGCTTTTGAAGAATATTTAATCAGCAGAAGAGGACAACTAACATGTTGTTAGGCTTGTCAAACGCACCTAGAATTGGCGTTTATCGGGGACCTTTCAATGTTACATTTGAATTTTGCAAAACAACCGTGCGTAGCTGAACTTCAGTGCACAACCGAATTTAAGCTAATAATTGATAATAAAACAGATTACAACCATAAAAAAGTTCATTCAACGTACTAACAACCTAAAATTCTACCTTTGCATACATACACAAAGAAATACAAAGAGAAAATACTAAAAGTTCTGCGTATTGAACATGATATAATATTTTCTTTCCTACTGTTTTTTTTTAATAGAATACCACGAAAAATCTTTTCCCGTGTTCTTTGCGAAATGAGAATTTACTTCAGCTACCCTTACATTTACTCGTTGGTTTTGATAATGAAAAATAAAGACGTCCGTATTTTTAAAGCGTAGGTATATCAGTATCAAAGAATTTCCATTCTCGCACCGTAACAATTTCCCGTGTTTCTTAGTGATGTGAATATGCAGGCTTCCCTTAATAGCCTATTATAATACCCTACCTAGGTATAAAGATAAGACCTGCCTTAACCAGGATCTAATGATTAGAGGAATTGCGCCATATCTTCGGTGGATAATAATAATGCTCTGAAAATGGGAAATCTATATGTATATATAAAAATGAATGTTTTTTGTTGGTCCTCTGTAGAATCAAAAACTACTAGACTGATCTTTTGTAGTTTGAATGGTAGAAAAAGTGGAATTGCCCGGGGAAGACTTATCGCATTATCTCTGCACTAGAATGAGATACAGAGTTGAATGTAGTTTTTGAAGTGAAACTTCTTTACGCGCGTCATGCAATTTCGAGGACCGGAGTAAAACCGACTCATGACCGAAACGAAAATGCGGGTACCCCCACCACCGATTAAAGTTCATTTGATCTAGTCAAAGTTTTGAAGTAACATATAAATGCTTCTTAGCTCATCCCGACAACTGGCGTTGGTGGTGTAATGGTCAGCATAGTTGCCTTCCAAGCAGTTGATCCGAGTTCGATTCTCGGCCATCGCACATTATTTTTTTGTTTTTAACGCCTTTTTCATTCAATATCTTATTTTTTAGTAGGTCAGAACATTTTTTAAAAGAAAATAATATTGCAAAATAATAAAAACACTTATCTCACTGTGATAAAACATTACTCCGCTAGAGCGCGCTTTGCGTTATTGTGTTGGATTAAAATTATTATCTAATCCGTATATTATGATAATTGTATTACATTTATTTAATTAATTTATTTATTTTGATAATATGTAATAATTTACAGAAAAAAAAATTAAAACTATCTCCCTCTGATAAAATATCCGTTCGCTAGAGCGCACTACGCGATCTTGTGTGGGATTCTATTTCTGTACATTGTACATTATTTTTAAAAATATATTATATTTTGGGTGTGATGTAGGTAACATTATAAAACATAACAAGCTCTCATATTTTCAGAACCTACATAATATAATCAATTTATGCGGCTTTGCTTACAGTTGGTGCTCAGCGTGGTTGGCTTTCAATCAGTTAAGCGAGGTTCGATTCTCGGCTGTGGCATTTTTGAAGTGAAACCTTGTTGAGGTGGGGGAGCCGCTCACGAACGTTCTCTCTCTTCTCTTCTTTCCTCTCTCTCAGACACCAGCGAACTGCGCCACGCCAAGCATCAGCTGAAACTAGAAGTTTCACTTCTGTCTTGCGTAGGCTTGACACACCCACTTTTTTAATAGTAACAGTGTAGCTTACAGTAGTGAGCGCTAGAAAAAGTTGGGGACGCCAGAGGAAGATATAGCACGATGAAGTGAAAAAAAAAACTTATAACAAGTCCACTTTCTCAATTCTTTAGAATAATATTATTTCCACCTTTAGAATAGACCCAGTTTTTATGTACACTAGAATTCACAACATCAAAACTTTACTACAAACCATTCATAATCCCGAGCAACACCGGGTACACGTCAGCTACTTACTTATATAAATGAATTGACTTTCCTACTTCGACTAAACCAAAAGTGATTGAGGTGAAGAATATAGGTGTATATATACTCGTATATATACAGATATTATCGAGTGTTCGTACACAGGTAGATGATTCGATGATTTCCCCTACTTTATATTGGCTTAATAATAATAATAACATGGCATTTATATAGCACAGTTTAGAGTCACTACATTGCATCTATCAATACATTGCGTCTAATTATTTAATAAAAAATAAAATGTATTAATTATTTAATATTTTTGACCGCTAGACTTGAAATTCCCACCACACCTTACAAACTCAAATAATTAATTAATTTATTTATTTATTGGACAATTTGTATAGCGCCGCTTTTGTGCAATATCATCTCAGGGGCGCTTTACAGTAGATGCAGGTATTATAAAAAATATGAATATTACAAAAAAAAAGTGAAGTAAAGTAAAATGAAGAACAGGAAGAGGTGACACGATGATAGAAGATGGATACTCTGCAGCAAGATTCCTAGGTAGTGAAGAAACTAGACCAGCTGCTGCAACGAGAGGGTCTACCGCGTCCACCAACAGTTTCGTCATCCATTTAGGTATGTGTCTGCTGCTAATAAAGAGCTGACACAATATCCTCACATAGATAACAGACCTTGGCAGCACCACTGTGACCTTCGACGAAGATAGAAGATGGAGACTGCAGTAAGAATTCTAGGTGATGAAGAAACTATTTACTATAATCATCTTAATAAGAACTCTCTGCGAACATTTTTTTTGACTCAACTTACGTGAGTTAAACCCCAAATTGTAATATTTAATCATTGAAGACAATATTAGCAATAGAAGCATAGCCCATGTTGTGAAACAATCCCAGATATACATCTATAAACTATAGTGCCCACAGAATATTCAAGACCAATATCAGAACTTCTAATTGAAGCAACAACAAGGTAAAGTCCTCCTTTCCCAACCCTATATTTTCCTTGTGATAAACATGATTTTTTAATCCTATTTTCGAGTACCGACCGATCGGTACGCATACGAAAGTGACATAGCGAGCTGGAAAAGCTTTCGTTAACCTAAAAATTAGTATCAGAAAAATTGTGCATGATTAATGATATCAGCGTCTACCATTCGAGTTTTATTGATATTTGGTTTTAGTTTCAATACCGCCCGACAGATTTCGGTAGTGTTTAGATCTAAGATATTATTATTCAATTTATTTAGTTTTATAGGCTGTTGTAGTAACGCCACATAACAGAGACAACATGTCGGCTGTACCCAAATGATTGCTAGTACAACAGATGATAGCCGATCCCCAGGCCGGCAGCACAGTTCTAGTTCCTTCCCTCGCAGGGAAAAACTCAGTCTCCTATAAAATAAAACGGACGTATGTCCTTATTTATTTGTTTAGTGATAAATAGATACTTATATTTATGGACAAAAACCTTGTCCATGCAAAGCACAAAGGATAACAAATTGTTACAAGTAATAATTATTGCTTTAAATACCCATGAAAATTTAAATATCTTCAGAGAACAAAATAAATGCCGTATGTGTGTTTCAGGCCAATAATTATTGCTAGTAATAAGACTTTTTTCTGCTAGATATTCAATGTAATTATCTCGCGGTATTAAAGTAACTCGCAATCTTTGACGGTCCGAAGTATTTTGTGAAAACTCCCGATCATAAAGTGCATTACTATTTATGAAGACATTTAACAATACAGCAGTACATTACAGTTATCTTGAATATTTATAAAAGGTTATCTCAGTACTTAACCACAAGTGGCACCTTTATAAAAACGCAATATTAAAATGGACAAGTTCATCCCATCTAATTGACGAAAGCATTATATTCACTGATCCGGAGTACTGAAAAGCAGAGAGATATTGGAAACAGATTTCCAACGTCTAGGGGGAAATGAGCGCCGTGTTTGATCGCATGCTTCACTCATCAGAAGGTAATGTATTTGTTCTGCTTGCTTTTCTTTTCATATTGACATTGGGGAAAATATCACATCCTCCAATAGCAGAGGGAAATATCACCCGGGGCTTCTGAAAACATAAACATTTTATTGAACAGAGAGACAGAGAACCTCTCAGTCCAGTCCCAGGGAATCTAAGCTGATTTTGCAAAGGAAATCAGGATACTAAAAAAACACACATAAAATAAATTTCTTAGATTTGCTACGTAGATGAAAAAAAAATATCTGTGTATGGCGAGGTCACTATACAAATTATTAAAAATATCATTTTTGTTTGGTAGTCCCTCTTTTGAATAAACACATCGAGAACTTAAAAAAAGTATCATTTGAACTATTTTCATCGCCCTGTTCAGAAGTGAAACGTTGCTTGGAATGGCTTTGGCCTTATTTGGTGACCAGATCTAAATAGCCAGGTACTTCTCCACCCTCCTCTTCTCATGTCCTTCCCCTCCCCACTACCTTCAGCCTCACAACATACCCCAATTGGGGATGCCATAGTTTCACTGACTCCAGACGGTTGGGAGCAGTCGAGACATTTAAAAGAAAGTTAGGATAGATAAATGGTATTCACATTTTTTTATTATTTTGAAATAGCCCCCGACTGTGTCAATAAGTTTTTGTTTAAGTCAATGAATAATTTATCGCAAATACAAAAACATAGTTAAACTATTATTAAACTAACGGTGTACAAATTTTTAGTCCCTTTTTCTATGGAATCCTTTAGTTTCGACGTGGAATTCATTTCCCAGCCGTCTCGCATTGCATCTCGTCGTAATAATTCCATCAGTTTTCTATTTGGGAACGAGCTGCTTGCTGCCTTTCATAGCCCATAGCATTGTCACTAGTCCGTAGTGCGCAGTACATAGCGCGAGATAGATATTTTCAATTTGTACCGTCGAATGATCCCCATTGAGGCAATAACGCCGGCATATTTGAAACAAAAGAGTCCCGCGCGCGCGCCTCAGACGGTGTCGGGGGAAATAACAAGGAAACTTGTTTAATGTCAACATCGCAGATACGTGTTAAAGTACCCACACACCTTCTGCGCTCCTGTTACCTGCAAATAATTAACTTTTATTAAAATAATCTTTCATTTTATGGCTGCAGGTTGGTTAATCAACATTATGATATAATGGATAGTAGTTTAAGAGGCTACCCATAGATGGCGCATAGCTGTCGATAATGCAGGGATTTAGACTTGGATAAATAGGATTGTAAATCCAGGATCCTGCTAATAAATCCATACGAGCTTATTATAATCTATTACTAAAGTATGTCACTATATGTTTAAGTGTCTAGGTGACCACCGAGTTTTATTTAAAGAGTTTGTGAGACAAACCCGGAGTTGCAACAAAAATGAAGTGGCTTGTATTTACCCTTGCACCAAATTAATAATGATTTGATGCCCAAATATTTCCTTCCGCACCATCGAAGGCCAAAACACACATCTCTTTCGTTCTCTTCGATCCCATTTCCCAACTTCAAATATTTATAAGAATAAATATTTAAAAATTATTTTATATTCATGAAAAAGCTAAGACCAAAATAACAATAAAGAATTCAAACGATAATTAAAAAAAATAATGAAAAAACAGTATGAATTAAAAATATAATAAAAAAATAATGATAATAAAACAAAAAACAACAACAATTGTAAAAAAATAAATTATTGACAACGCCCCCACACACACAAACACAGCTTTTTATGGAGTACAACTTTAAATAAAATATTTAGTCCATAAAATTACACTACAAATCCTTACTCCAGAATTAATCAAACATTAATTTGGGGGTAAAACCCTTAAAACAAGTTAAACACGTCATATATGTCGTAATGTCATTTTAGACGGTTAGTTTAATGGTTCCTTGTGCTTGAAATAAAGTTACTAACTTAAATTAATTTCGCAGACCTCGAAAACGTTGGAAAGATGTAAAAAAATTTCATTATGCTAGATCTCAACTTTTTAGCAAAAATAGTTTAAATACATAAGATAAACATTCTAGAAGTATTTATCCTTAAAAGTGTGTCGTTATTTACTGAATATCTTTCAAATACTAGTAATATTTGGAATCCTTATAGATTTTATCATGGCGAAACACTGCGCTCTGCTGCCTACGATCGGCTGGGTTCGGGAATCTCCTTCGGAACCGTTCGGAACCTGTCGTGCGCGCATCGGTTGCTGTACAAGCAATGCCATCTGTGATTAATCGCTAAAACTAACTATACCATGTAATATATGCCCGAAATTACGCACTTTGTAGTAACATCGTGATTGCTTTCACAGAGGACCGCGGATAATTGAAAACCAGTAAATTGGCTTCAAACGTAATGGGAGGACTTGGATAAATCATTGTTTATAATTTAATTCAACTTTAATAAAGAACCACCTTTCCATTTTAATTAACTACACTTATAAAATATAATCAAAACATAAAAAGTGTATCTAATAGCGAATAATAGAGAAGTTTTGTAAAATACAAAATGATTGTATTTATAAGGATATTCGCATTATATTATTATCTAGAAATATGTGTAAAGCAATAAAAAGAAGCTGTATGAGCTATGAAACAAAATAACAACGAAGGATGGAAATCAATAGATTTCTTTGGTGGGTTGTTTATCTTTTCAAAAAGGACGTTGCTCTCAGAAAACCAAACTGGTCTATGAATATTTCATGACTTAGTCTAAGTACGTTCCAACTTTCTGACACTTTTATAATATTTCATGATGAGACATGAATTGTTTTTCCACTCTTTGCAAATATTTTGTATTCATCAAAGGCACATTCTAGAAAAGTTTGGAGACGAAGATAATCGTCAAAAATTGCAATTGTCATGCAATAATTCTTCTTCACAGAGGCGATATTAATATATAAGAAGGCGATGCCATACGTAGTAATGCAAAATCATGTGTTTTTGGTTTGAAAATTTGTTCGCCTAGAAATTTTTCAGATGCTTTAATTAAATACTGCAAGTAGAATACATCTTGGCCTTTGAAATAATCGCGTATTTTTTAGATAAGTTTTTTTATAAGCCCAGAAAAAAATAATGTATAAGGCCTATGAAAACTGCTTTAAAGTTCAAAATTTCTTACCTACGAACACATTTTCGGTTATGATTTTATTGTATAATGTGGCAAATTAAGTTATTTATAAAATGATCGGATAAAAAATATATTTATGCCTGATCATCCACAAAATAAAATAAAAGGCACTTTTTGGCCATGTTTTTTTCTTGCATAAATCAAAACAGTCGGATGGTGTTAAGGTTAAACGCAACGCTCGTTGTATTCTACGTTTTCACAGATGGCGTTAATTAATTAATTTTGTTTAAATACGCTTTTGCAAGGTATTGCTTTACAGTATTAAGACAAATTATTTGTTTGCGCCCTCATATACGCAATATGAATATGAATAAATAGTTTTGTCCATATAAAAACTCAATTCTATCGAGAAAGGCATACAAATACAATATTGGATTGAATCATCGGTAAAATATTGTATTTGTGTGCCTTTCTAGAAAGAATTAAGTCTTTAAACGAACAAAACTATTGATTCATATTCATATTGCGTATATACGGGCGCAAACAAATGATTTGTCTTAATATTGTAAAGCAATACCTTGCAAAAGCGTATTTAAACAAAATTAATTAATTAACGCCATCTGTGAACACGTAGAACGGGAATTTAAACCTTATCGCCATCTACGTAAGGGTTGTTATTGATAGCGGCTCAATTTAAAATATTACACGACGTAGTGCATCGCCTTAACAAGTGTAATCTTTGATGTTGATTTTTTTTCTTAATTTCTTATGAAATTAGCTTCTTCTGTTTAAGAATTTTGCTGTTTTATTACTAGTCTAGATATTGAATCTTATATATATTTCAATAATTACATAATCAATTATGCCTTACTGTATCAACCATTCAAATTGTTTATTTTGCCTATCAGTAGGTTTTCACATTATTTTTCGTACCATTTGAGTTTGTTTTAATACAATCTTCAAGAATTGAGAATAACCTGACAATATAGGAAAAACTTCTTGTAACATAAGTATGACTTAGCTGGCAGAGGATTGAACTCGCGACACCTGGGCGGGTAACCCGCCACTCTGGACCCTTCAGCTTCAAATGTAAAGCTCCATAGCTCAACATAGAATCAATATTAAGGGCCTCAAACAGCTGTGGTGATCTAAAAATTCGTGAGAGTAATAACGCCATATTATACTGAAAATTTAATGACTCCATAGCTCAGAGAGAGTTTTCATTACAAAGACAAACTAATATGACCCTGAGGTAAGAGGGTCTAGACAGAAAACCATTTTATGAACACGCCAATAAAATAAACGTGAATCTGTAATGACTGCTGTGATGCTAAAAACGAATGGAAATGAATCTCGTAATTTTACTATATTTTTTACTTTTCTATTTCTTGAAGAATGTAAGAATGTTGCGGGTGTCGCCATTCAGGTCTTACAGTGGATTTGTGGATGTGGCAACCCCGAGAGATAGAGACGGAAATAGAAGGAAACTCATCGCTTTGTCTTTTTCACACGTTATAAATTATTCATGAGACTGCGAGAGGGGGTTCGGGTGAGGGGAGGTGGGGAGGAGAGAACGTGCTTATATCTACAAATATGCCGCCGAGCAAGAAACGCAGAAGATAAAGATGGGTTCTGGGAAATCAACGGGACACATTCAACCAGCGCAATATGTAATATGAAAACGTAAAAATACTTCAGATTCTTCCGCAATAAGAAAACCAAATGAAAAATATTGTCTTTTAAAAATATATTTAGATAAACAAACACCAATTCTGAATACCTACATTATTTGGTCAAACAATAATTTAGGCGATTTTTTAACAAACCGTATAACCTATAAGCTCATCCGCAACCATTACCCGGAATTCTCGACATTCTTCGCTCAAATTTAAGTGGACGCTCAATCCGTGATAAACCCCCAAGTAGTTCCTTTTTAGATGCTCCGAAGCGTCAGCAGTGCCACGTGCCAAATTCAATCTATACGTAAATAATTGCATACTTTCATCTCACCAAAATTTACAGATTTTAGATACCTATGAATTAAAATTATATGTAGAATGAATATAATAATACAATATCACCCACACACAGTTTTACCTATATCACAACCAGAGGCGGATTTGCCCTTAGGCCTATGTAGGCCCGGGCCTAGGGCGGCCAGATATTAGGGGCGGCCAATCGTGACAAAAAAGTCAAAGATGATAACAAGAAATTACTTCCTAAGTACCTAAATATTCTACGTACGAAATAGCGATATGCAAGAGCGTGTTCCCACACAGCGCGCCCCCACGCCCCGCAGCCGCCCTCGCCAAACCTATCATGCTCCGTCGCTCGCCCGCTCGCGTATTTCCAATCCCTACCGTGATACAGTTGCGCTAGTGACTGAACCGCCTTGGGTACTGTTATGCATAGTAGCGTGTTCACACACAGAGCTATAATATGCGTGGGATGGCGTATTTCAGCATATCGCTCGCCATACTTTCCAATTTGGAATGTACGGCGAGCGATATGCCGAAATACGCCATCCCACGCATATTATAGCTCTGTGTGAACACGCTCTTAATCACCTTACAAAAGCTATAATAAATAAATAAATCAGAGATTATAAAATAATACAATAATAAGATGTTATTTATGCCAATTATGAACTTTCCACTGATGATAGTGAATAATAAAGTGTGACATTATAAAGTTATTTTCTTTAAAAAATAAAAATATATATAAATTTAGTTAAAACCTATGAAAAAGGGGGGGGGTGGAGGAACGTAGGAATAGGATTAAGAGGCAAAGGATTTTTATTTCTTTTTAGCATTGTTCTAAAGTAGCCTACGGAGTTCGGATTTGTGACATCTATGGTCAAAATAGATAAAGCATTGCAATTTGCAATAGCTCCGTGTTATAATAAACGACTGGCCAAGAAAATGTATTAAATAATTACAATAAATGTTTTACGAATGGTAGGAAATGTGGTCCATTTTTGGACCGAAATCAATCGCAGAAAAATAAAAGTGATCCGTTGTCCATTTTTCGACCGAAATCGTTCCAGAGGAACAAACCCGCGTAGGGATTGGAAATACGCACCCGCTCGCGACAGGCGACAGCAGTCAGTGCCGGCAGTGGTCAGTATGCCAGTGTGCGTACAGCAATTGCAGCGAGTTGACGAGCGTTTTTCTAATTTCTTAAAGGTATTTGCGACGCGACGTGTATGTACTGCAATATTAACAAAAATCAAAATATTTTACAGGACGTGGACGATACCTCACGTAAAAAGTGTTATTTCGCATAATTAGATATGGATGGAAATCACCATGAATATGATGATGCTGTGTGGAGGGTCTTTTTAAGGAAGGGAAGGATAGGTAGTTCTGAAAAGGAAAATGTATGAGGGGTGGGTAGGAATCTGGGGATTAGTGTGTCCAGGAGTGACATACGTATGAATACATCCCTCCAACTGCGGTGCAAGGCGATGGGTCAAGATAGTCCGGCTGGAAAGGTCAAAAGGCCTCCCTCACCCAGTCTCTCTCGATCCGGCCCGCCACGCAGCAGGTGGGCAGACGTATCCGCCGCCAAGACCTGGACAAATCTCACCCCATGAACCATGAATGATAATGGCAGGAAAATTAAAACGGTTTTGACCCTAGGAACTTACTGAAAAGTTTGGATACTTCTGGTCAATATGATGGGTACTGAGAAAGGGGCGGCTACATGGTCTGGGGCCTAGGGCGGCCAAGACTGCAAATCCGCCTCTGATCACAACCTATGTTCTTTATTTTTTATACCTTTTTCTTTACTACAATATAAACCACTGTAATCATTTGTAAAACGTGTATTCAAGAATAGACATAAATAAAATAAATAAATTCTACAAAGCGACGTGACAGTTAAATAAATTTAAAACATCTAACATTCTACTTAGGGAATGTAAGTATTTTGTAGCAATAAGAAAGTTGACTCAACATGTAGAATAAATGTACAACTTTAAAAAAAATCTGAAGATCAATTTCTTTCAGTTGTCAGAACCCTAGTTAAGATAACGCAGCAGAGAAAGACGCCTCGGATGAAAACTCTCGGGATTTGGGCATAATTTCATTGCAGCCTCCCTCTGGCTACAGAGCCCAGTGTACATGAACCCTGTATCCGTACCTAACCTACACCGTCAGAGTCTACCCTACACGATCGGGAAATGAGTGCACTTTAGCGGTGATTGCAGGAAACACGATTGTTTCTCTTGGTAATGGCGAGCAAACACGGGGGCCCGCTGTGTCAATAGAGATATCTACATTATAAATCCAGGTATTGCAGGTATGATGATTTGAAATACAGGAGGAGTAAGGGTGCAAGAGTATTCTCACAATGCCTATATTAACTTCCGTAACATTTGCAAAATTTTATGTCCCTTAAAACATTTTCATGAAATTGAACTGATTTAAAATATTGCTAATTTATTAAGAATCTCTTCAAATTATTCGTAATTAGGTTAAAAATTGGAATGCAAGCCCTTAACGAATCAATTGATAGTATTCTTATTAATCTTTCAGCTAAAGAGTAATTACCATTTCTAAACACGTGTTCGTTAAAATCTTAATATTTTCTCAATTCGTCATTATATATTAGCAAAGCGTGGTGCAGATGCATGAACACGTGTTCTGATTTGTTATGAATATACTAAAAGTTTTTTAAAAAACGGCCTGCAATCCCATTTTTAACCAGATTACAAATATTTTAAAGAGCCAATCCGCAATACTCATTTTGTCTGTGTTCGTATAGAGTTCATTTAAAAAAAAATTGCAATTTTATCTTTATTGAAATGTTGCAAAATGTGTGCTTTTATGAAAATTACATGTTGATTTAAAACATCATAATATATATTATATTTTTATTTCGTTGTAAGAATTAAAAAATAAATAAAAGAAATATTAATAAAAGTGTTTAGGAAAGAAAAATTGGGGTACATCATTCAAAATGATTTACTTATATTTTAGACATTTAATATAATACATATTTTTTACTGATATACGCCTGTTTTCCATTCGGAAAAGCTTTTAATCCAATTCTTTTTATAATTTGTACCAAGAAATAAATACTCGTAATAATGAAAATGGTTTGATATAAGAAATAATTTTTATATCCTCATAACTGTTGTAGATACTGGGGGAAAATGTAAATTTTGTAAACGCCTTTAACTAAAACGGAGTCGAAAGATAAAATTAACATATTCGAAGAATTTGGAGTGTCTTTCGGGGCGCTCTAACTGGTAATGGAGCAATTCTTTAATTGAAGTGTCACTA
This sequence comes from Hesperophylax consimilis, assembly GCF_061612785.1. Classification (NCBI taxonomy): domain Eukaryota; kingdom Metazoa; phylum Arthropoda; class Insecta; order Trichoptera; family Limnephilidae; genus Hesperophylax; species Hesperophylax consimilis. The sequence continues at coordinate 36,950,121 of NC_142846.1, forward strand.
GAGGTAAGGTAGTCTTCTTGCCATTTGCAATCTGGACCGTCGGCACCATCAGGGACGGATTTCACAGATTAATACCATATTATTAAGGAAAAAATACAAATAAGCACCATTTGGTCTTTAACACCCAAAGTACAATGTAAGTAATGGAAATTCAGAAGCTGAAAATAATAAATGATCGCAGGAGAATTTTAATAAACACCAACTCAAAGTTACACAGAGAAAAAGATCACTGACGACCAGGCAAATAAACCAACAGTTTAGGATGCTGTTCTGATGAAGAAAATAGAGACGGGAATCACAAAATTCTTTAAGTCTTACTACAGCTAAGCTGTTCCGAAAAACAAACCGCTGTGTAAAACTACTATTATATACTGGTTAAACTTTTAAAAAAACCTCTGTTTAAAAACGGTATTTGACGTCAAATAAATTTAGTATACTGACCACTCTTCCTGGTTTAAAGCTGTAATACCTAAATTTTAAATAAAGGAATATTATAATTGTAAATCAATAATTATGATTACATCTTCTTGCGCCTACATTTTCAATAAATATTTCCTTATAAGGAGTAAGTAACGCTATTTACAAGAAGCAATATACATGATATAATTTACATATTCTAAAACAAGATTATTTTCTAATTAAACGAACCAATATAAAAATAACCACAGATTACTATAAAACATGGATTAATGCACGCAGATAAAAGATCCTGTTAAAAAAGTGACAGCTTGAGAACTTCCCAATAGTATATTAGTCATTCGGAATATATCGAGAACACGTGTTATTTTCCTAATCGATATCATGATGGAATGCTACAATATAAATAAGTATGTCAGTATCAATACCTATTTTGGTATGAACACGTATTCCGCCGTTCTCACAAAACATTTGCTTTTGACTGTTAGGAACTTTTTCATTTCATTCGTTATAGGTCAGCATTCCCATTTTTAACAGAAAAACGAATATTTTGACCAGATTTTTAATAATTCCCAAAACATTTAATGTCTTTAAAATTGTCTGTAATATTTGCTCAAAGAGAATGACCTTCTAATTTTAAGTGTATTCATCTTGAAGTGGATTTCCACCACGAATTGTCAGTATCGAAAACTGTCGTGTGTGTTTTAAATATACATCATTTTTAATTTTTATGAAAATTAACAGAATATCATATCAGTAAGTTTTCACCGTTAGGTCTAAGATTTATTAATTTTATGTTCATGAAGAAATTATAAATAAAATATCTCGGATATACTAAATAGTGAAGCTGTTTTTAGTTGAGGGGTCGAGTCCATTGCTATGTTGTTGGTTCATCCGCCCCTGGCCGGGGGTGGTTCCGGGGATGCCCCAGGGACGATGCCACCCCTTCAAAGACGCCAAAGAAGCCTTAAGTGTATCCTAGCTGAATTATTTTTAGAGGGAATGACACTCACATCCAGAATAAGAAGCAGGAATGTTTTGAATATTCCCACTGCCTTTTTAAATTGCCTAGAGATTTTTCAGGTTTATGTTTCAGATGAAATATTTTTATTACAAAGATAAAATTCACTGGTTTTATTCCAAAGAAAATTAAGATTTTCACGAGAAATGCGGTATAAAATACTTGATTGATGTGAGATTTATTTTGTAAAGACATTTTTTTTTAAATAAGTAAAAATATATTTTAATATTAATACTTTGAAAGATCGTTGTTACAACAAGAATTTGATTTTTTTATGAGAACCAGTTAGTCAGCATTGATCAGTCAGTATTATAATTGTATGTGGCTGCGAATTTCTTGAATTACTTCTTCTATCGAAAGTTGGCTATCAATAAGAAAATCTTCACGGTGTCCAGTAGGTACTAATCCGTCTTACAAATTTACACCATCTTCCCCTAGTCGGGTATTTATCTTATTCTTATTATTTGTCTCATTATTCCTCTAATTCAATTTAATTTGATACATTATAATCGTAAGATTGATAATTGCACGTTAGCTAAAAAAACATTAAATCTGACTCTACTTTTCATGTTAACCCTTGGAAATCTAAACAAAATAAATACGTATTTCGAAAATAGAATAAAAATAATAATCTGATTAAAAAAACATTTTTTATAAGTAGGTACTTAATTGCCTGTCTGAATTTTTGACACATCACTTCAAATTTTAAAATAATTTTCTGTTTAAATATTTAACATTTTCTTGACACTCTGTTTTATTTTGAAAATAACACTTAATTTCAAAGCAAATCTGAGTTTATTGAACCAGAGTTACAATCAGACACACAGAAATACAGACCCAAAACCGTAATTAGTATTTTTGAATAAATGATATTTAAAATGAGAACTGTTTATGTTTTATACGCATTTGAATAACTTTTCGTAATTAGAACAAAAACATAATTTTTTTAAATATATCAAAGTTCCAAAAATCTGTTTACTTCATCACGTATTCAATGAATCTGGATGAAGTGCTTTGCATAATAAACCCAAGCCGGGTAGTAAATATGTCGCAAAGAGCAGAAAGGTGGCAAAGATCACTTATTTAACATATATATCGGGCATTCACCGCCAAATTACCACTCAAAGGTAAAACACTCTCCTTGCCGTGTCGAGGATAATGCACCCCAACTAAATGTGAGGGTAAATTTTGATAACACTTCGCCCTGTATATTTCAAACATATTTCAATCAGCAAGTATGACAAAAAATCATTACAGTTGTAGTTGATTTACATTTATTTTGAGTTACATTTTCACCTTCAAAACAAATACCAGTTCATACACATTTTTGCGCACATGCTGCGTGTAGGATCAATAGCAAGACTTAAGTTCAATGGTATGTAATGCTTCAATCCTATTTTTACATTCAAATTTTACTATAAAAACTGGTGCGTCGTACATAATAATCAGTAAATGTCAGTTAAGCCTTCTGGTATCTCTGGTCATTAAACAAAACATAAATGTTGACTCAAGATAGAATATAATATTCCTTTTCTTCTATTCACTCTTCTACTTTTAGCTGTGGGGTTTTAAATTAAAGCTAAAGCTAGCAACAGTATCAGGTAAATACCGAAAAATATATGAAAATCGCAACCCAGCTCCAACACTTAGGTCATTGTCAAGCTCCACTGTTAAGGGTGGAAGTAGAAAGAAGAGAGTAGAAGTGAAGGTAGTTCAAGTCTATTATCGGGAGAATGTTTTCCTCGGCGTGAAAGCATCGTTCATGGCGAGCAAGTCACTGTAAATTCTTTCCTTAAATAGACCTCTTCATACACTTGCTTTGTATCGCAAAGTCACATGCAAATATGTACTGTTCATTGTTAGATTGTAATATTATGTTACATAGCCGTATTGTTATACGTGGTGAAAGCATATTAGTGTAAAATATAATGTCTGCTATATTGAGGGACTCTTTTAACATGTTGTTAGTTTCCTGTGGAAAATATCAAATTGGTGGAGAAAACTTTTAGTATCGCCTGATTTCAAATGCAGTTTATTTACGTTAGCTCCATGCAGGAGGCCCCGATGAAAATATTTTCCCTCAGGTCTTATGTCATCTATGGGATGCTGTGTGAAGGGTCGTTAAAAGGTATGAGGGGTGGTTAGGAATCTGGAGGTAAATGTGTTCAGGAGTGACAGACGTTTGAATCCATCCCTCCCAGTGCGGTGCAAAATGATTGGTCGAGAGAGTCCGGCTGGAGAGGTCAAAGGGTCTCCCTCAACCAATCTCTCCCTTTCAAGCCCGTCACGCAGTAGTTGTACAAATGCATCCTCCGCCAAGTCCTAGTTAAACCTCACCCCATGAACCCGGGCACCCCTGCTAAGTCACCAAACGTAGTGCACCACTTAAGGTGACCTATGGTAGGGATGCTTACTATCTAATAAATGGTTCCCAGGGCAACGGTACCCATACCCACCTCCCTAATCATGAGTAACATTAATAAACAATATGATGATCGGTCAGTAGCCGAGTAGATAAATACTTCGGATTCTCAGTTCCCACCCAAGCGTCTTCTATATTGCACAATAATAGTGGCAATTCGTAACCCGGGAAATTGGTTGTCCTCTTTTTAATTTTTGTTCTGAAAATTGGCTGTTTATATAGCTACCGTCGAAGCCAGAGTAAAGTTGACCTCTCAGAAGCTGGGCGTACTGTACAGGGCCCGCAGATACTTTAATAGTACACAACTGCTCACCCTGTACAAATCGCAAGTGCGCCCTACTGTCGAATTTGGCAGCCATCTCTGGTCTGGAGCCCCAAAATACCTGAAAAAAACCCTTGACTCTGTGCAGAAACGGGCAGTCCGTTTGATAGATTCCCCAATCTTAACAAACGGACTGCAATCTTTAGAGCACAGGCGTCAGGTAGGTATGCTGTCCTTGTTCTATCGGTATTACAATGGAAGATGCTCTGAGGAACTAGCGTCATTGATCCCTTCGGCACCGGTGCGTAGTCGGGATACACGCCAAACGCGCGCCCAACATTTGTACACAGTTGACACTTGTCACATGAGAACGGGTCGCTTCTACGATTCGTTCTTAAGTTCAACAGCTCGGCTGTGGAACGAACTGCCGGCCTCTGTGTTTCCTCCCTCCTACAACATGGGACTCTTCAAGACCCATGTTCACTCCTTCCTCTCCACAAAAAGACCCTCCACACAGCATCCCCAAAGATGACATAGGCCCTGAGGGAAATTATTTTCTTCAGGGCCTCCTGTGTGGAGTAAATATAAAAAAAAAAAAGTGGGTGTGTCAAGCCTACGCAAGACAGAAGTGAAACTTCTAGTTTCAGCTGATGCTTGGCGTGGCGCAGTTCGCTGGTGTCTGAGAGAGAGGAAAGAAGAGAAGAGAGAGAACGTTCGTGAGCGGCTCCCCCACCTCAACAAGGTTTCACTTCAAAAATGCCACAGCCGAGAATCGAACCTCGCTTAACTGATTGAAAGCCAACCACGCTGAGCACCAACTGTAAGCAAAGCCGCATAAATTGATTATATTATGTAGGTTCTGAAAATATGAGAGCTTGTTATGTTTTATAATGTTACCTACATCACACCCAAAATATAATATATTTTTAAAAATAATGTACAATGTACAGAAATAGAATCCCACACAAGATAGCGTAGTGCGCTCTAGCGAACGGATATTTTATCAGAGGGAGATAGTTTTAATTTTTTTTTCTGTAAATTATTACATATTATCAAAATAAATAAATTAATTAAATAAATGTAATACAATTATCATAATATACGGATTAGATAATAATTTTAATCCAACACAATAACGCAAAGCGCGCTCTAGCGGAGTAATGTTTTATCACAGTGAGATAAGTGTTTTTATTATTTTGCAATATTATTTTCTTTTAAAAAATGTTCTGACCTACTAAAAAATAAGATATTGAATGAAAAAGGCGTTAAAAACAAAAAAATAATGTGCGATGGCCGAGAATCGAACTCGGATCAACTGCTTGGAAGGCAACTATGCTGACCATTACACCACCAACGCCAGTTGTCGGGATGAGCTAAGAAGCATTTATATGTTACTTCAAAACTTTGACTAGATCAAATGAACTTTAATCGGTGGTGGGGGTACCCGCATTTTCGTTTCGGTCATGAGTCGGTTTTACTCCGGTCCTCGAAATTGCATGACGCGCGTAAAGAAGTTTCACTTCAAAAAAAAAAAAAAAAGCTAACCACTAAAAGTACAAAAATAAACTTTTATTACTAATCCTTTTTTATTGTTATGAAGTTAATTTTGTAGCAATCCGTTTTAATTTTATACATATAATAATATTTAATTATATTATTATTCAATTTACAAGCATTCAAACTGTTAACATATCGTAATATGTAAATATAACTGCTTTCAAACTGTTAACATATTATAATATGTAAATATAACTGCTTTCAAACTGTTAACATATCGTAATATGTAAATATAACTACAGTCGAATTGTTAACATATCGTAAAACGTAAATATTTTTTTCAAAAATTTACATTGTACAGAGAAAACTTATCACACTTTTCTAAATGAAAAAGTCCTTTACTTCAACCCTTTCCCATCACACTCTGAGAGCTGATGACTCATGGCTCGTGGCACATAAGATGTTATGTTCGGAGCTTTCGATTTTTTGCCTGAAGTCAATCTGACCCTAGGTTTTCTATAATAGTTTTTCGTCGTAAAACAATTCGCTGTCCCGTTTTTATATGACATATGAGAGATGAGGACCGATGATGGAAATTGCTCTACTAAAATTCCCTATCTTTGCCGTTTATAGCCAGTTTATAAAATCTCTTCCCTCAGTAAATGAAGCATCGAGTATTTCACGAATGGATCGGATAAAGATTTCAATAAAACATTAACTGATCGTTTTCGTGCTTCGCTCTTTTATTGTGGAGTTCTTGTTGATTTAAAAGGCTTTTGGTTTTCAAGGGCTATCGAGTCCTGATAAAATGTTTTCTGTAATCAGAACATCGACATATAGTCAAAGGAAAGGTATAACTATACCTAAATTAAATATCTTGAGTTTCGATTTCTGAAGATGTGACGAATTAAATTTCGTCACAAATAAATTTGAAATATAAACTGAGTATGTCCTGCAGTATGCTCCCAAAGACAAAGAAAGTGTTGAAAGACGTGGGTTGTAAGGAAAGAAGTGAGAAGTGCGGGGTAGAGCGACAGGTTCTACGAGCTCAGGAACGGGGACAGTCAATATCGAGGCGGGAGAGAGAGGAGACCGAGACAGGAGTGGTGGTGAAGCACGCGTTCCCCGTCCAGCGATGTGATGCTGGGCGGTGGATGAAGGTCTGGATGAGGCCTGAGTTGCAGAACTGCAGAAGATGCCACCTAGGACTTCGGCCTTCCTAAAGTCAATGCACAGAACCAACTCAGCGACAACAGTGTAGCTTCAGTGAACAATGACGATGTGAATAGTGAAGAAGCAACCCGAACCATATGACAACTAGTTAAGTTATAGATGTAAGTATAAGTTAGACTTAGTATTAAAACTTGACAAATCCAATTAAATTCGAGACTCATAATTAATAGATGTTCTTAATTAAATTCACCTCCCTAGTCCCCACACAAGCGACCCGAATTGATAAGAAGGCAGAACATACGGCTGAAGAGGTAAGTATAAAACAGCAATATATTTACGTATTATTCTGAGCTAGTTGCGGAGGATATGTTAACGAGATGTTACAAAGATGAGACTTATATTAAATTATTATCTGGTTGTATTACACAGAGTCATTAGCAACTTAATTGACAGCCCTGCCACCGTCGCCACTATAAAACTCCATTTACCGAATAGGAACACAACATGAAATGTAACATTCTTCTGTAATACGTACATAACCAACTATCCGACACACTTATTAACCAAGAGCACGCATGATCTTGGCAATGAGTTTGGCGGTACTATTGATATGTTAACTGACTCCATTTATAGAACTAAGCGAATTTTATAGAAATCGGCACTCTTATTTAGCCGAATGTAACGTAGTGATTTGTTTAGTGATTTGTTTTATGCGTAGTACCCATTGTTCTAGTTTCTATTTTATTTTATGTAACTGTTACATGTTTTACTAATATTGTTTCAAATTTAGTTTATCAGCTTAACGTTATTTCAATCTAATTCATATATTCAATGTGTATATTTTGTCCTTATAATCCATGTAAAAGCCCAGCTGGGCATAAAACCAAATAAAATAAAATATTTAACTTTAAAATTAATCCGATAGGTTTTAATTTGCTAGCCATGTAATTAAAATTTGCAAAAAACCCCAAAAATAAGTAAATGATTAATGTTAAGTTTCACTCTGAATTATTATTGTCGACTACTTGACACCGAAAGACTTAATTTTTTAAATTAATCTTTCAGTAGAATCAAATTATGTATTTCCATTTGACATAATCTTAATTAATCCTGACATTCGACTAAATATAATATTAATTGAATAATTTCGCCGAAAATTCGATGGCTGGTTTGTTATATTAATAATTTAGTATCGCGGCCGGCTACGGTCACATTTCAAACTGATCGATCCTCGACCGCTGATTGGACAAGGGACGTGACGTCACATCACACGGACACTCATGGGACTTGACCAGTCATTACGGTACCAATGACGTCAATGGCTTCCAGAGACCTCTCCATTATTCAGAAATCGATTTTTCCAATATATTTCATGTTATTTAGATCGTGGATTTTTGCATTCTTACATACTTAATTACATTATAATCATTTCAACAATATTCAAATCAGGTACCTACTCTTAATCACTACTTTTGAGATATCTTCCGCAAATATCGGTGCCTTCATAAATACAAATAAGGAGGGTACACTTTTATACTCTTGTTGGTCGAAAAAGCTTCATTTAAGATCAGAATATCGTTTTTTAAAGCTTGACAAGAAATGAGTTCCTTTTCGGTATTTGGTTTGATATTATTTTCGAAAAAGTTGCGAAAAACTTCTGCCTAATATAGGAAAACCAAATTTAGATATTTTAAAAATGAGGTCACTTTAATTTTTTATTTGTCTACCTTTCATAATTTTACGCTACCGAAAAAAAATCACACAATTTAAGTTTTAGAGTTTCTAAACCACCTTTACCAAGTTAATTGTTTTGTTAAGAGATACTGTTACCTCTTTTCTGAGTAAGAAACAGAGCATACAATATCTGTAATAAATCGTTATTACCGCAATTTTCTTTAATACTAAACTTTTCTTTCGAATTTTCTGATTTTTCAAATGACATCTAGCGGCAGAACTAGAAACTAGTCTTGGAATGATAAACTTTTCAGGGCGTTAAAACGCAGTTGTTTAGAAAACCGCTAGATGGCATGGCTATAGCCACTACGAGTACACTCGGCGGCACTCTAAAAAAATAAACAGAAAAAACATAAACTATTTTTCAGTTATTCTCATTCGGCTGCGACGAATCATAGCTAGACGGTACATATATATACATACATTATTAATTGCAACTGATTGTTGCGGTGTTAAGACAACTCGGCAAATGTCAGCAACTCAAGACACGTGCACACGTGTTAATAAGTGAAAAATATTAACCGTAACCTGTCAAATCAATTTTTTACCACTTTTTATGACTTTATATCACTTTTCAAAAGTGTGTTGATTTTTCACTTGTCAGTTGCCTGTTACCGATTATTGAAGCAACGTGTTTCCAACAAACAACAACATCAACAACAGCAAAACGTAATTCTATTACATGCTTCTAATTGAAATTTTTTAATACGTCATTCTGATTATGTATTTATTTAAATACAGTTGAACTGTTCATTACACAATATTAGCGAACAAATGAGCAAAAAAACGTCCGAAATACATTTTTCAATTCTGCTTGATTAAAAAATCATTTTTCTGAATAAAACTAGCTATACTGGGGAAACTAATTATGGTCGATTATATACTAATAATAGGCGCAACATTCACACTGCTTTCCAATCATATATAAATTCCATTGAACACGATATCAAACATGATCCAAAGATGTTCTGGGACTACGTCAAATCACTACGTAAAGATGGTGGTATTCAAGACACCATGATGCATCGTGATCGGGAAGTTCGAGGAGTGGATGTAGCTAACGCATTTGCAACACACTTCCAATCCGTGTATAGTAATGAGTCTCCATTTCTAAATATCAATACCGCTGCAAAGTCGAATGTAAAGGGAGCCCAAAATATCGATATTGGTCAAATTGATGAATCGGATATAGAATCTTCAATTCGGAAACTGAAAAACACACATTCACTTGGTCCAGATTTTCTTCCGGTATTCTTCTTAAAAGGTTGTGCCGAGTTTTTAAAACTGCCACTAAGCTTCTTATTTAACCTTTCCCTAGAAACTGGTGTATTTCCTGATTTGTGGAAAATATCAAAAATTTGTCCAATTTATAAAAGCGGCATAAAGATTTCTGTGGAAAATTACAGACCGGTAGCAATACTATCTGCACCGGCTAAATTGTTCTAATCGATTCTTCATAAATTCGCACTACCACAAGTTGAACCGTTTCTTATTTCTGAACAACATGGATTTAGAAAAGGTCGATCGACAGAAACCAACCTATTGGTGTTTACGGATTACGTATCTAAATCATTAGACAAAGGCCATCAAGTAGATTGTTCATACAATGATTTTTCAAAGGCCTTCGATACTGTAAATCACGACGTTTTACTTAATAAACTGGCTACAATAGGATTCTCCATGAGACTACTTACTTTTTTTGCTAGCTATCTTGCAGACAGGAAACAGTTTGTGTCTCATGGACTATTCCAATCCAACCATTTCTTTGTACGATCGGGGGTACCCCAAGGCAGTAATTTAGGCCCACTCCTCTTTTCCATATTTATAAACGATATTTCAGAAGTAATTCTGCATTCTAGGTTTCTTCTCTTTGCTGATGACTTGAAACTTTTCTTAGAAATACTAAATTTAGAAGACTGCAATCAACTCCAGTCAGACATTAATAGAATTGTTGAATGGAGTAAAATAAATCGGATTGAGTTTAATGTTTCTAAATGTTTAATTTTGTCATTCACTAGGGCGAGTCATACCTGGTATTACCGGTATACAATGGACGCCCGAAGTTTAAAACGTGTCTCGACAATGAAGGATCTTGGAATCATGTTTGATAGTAGACTGACATTTCATGCTCATATTGAGGCGGCATGTAGCACTTCACTTAGAATTCTGGGCTTTGTTCTACGCACTGCAAGGAATTTCAGAGATAACCGGGTTCTTATAGTTTTATTTAATTCCTTAGTAAGGAGTAGACTTGAAAGTGGGTCGGTGATTTGGAGTCCACACCAGGTAAAGTATTCTCTCATGTTGGAGAGAGTTCAGAAGAAATTCTTGAGATTTCTCTACATGAGGGAGTATGGCTACTACCCGTGGCTCTATCCCACTGACTTTCTTTTGGGTATGCTCGGAATGAACTATCTACGGGTCAGGAGAGATGTGCGCATTGCTACACATTTCTTTAGACTGATTCGTGGATGGTTTGAAAACTCGGTCATCATGGAGAGCATTCATTTTTATGTTCCCGATGGTTATCTACGTCACCGACAACATAGACTATTTTATCTCCCGGCCTGCAGAACTAACTTGCCAATGGTCATGCCTGTGGGGAGAGCAATCTTGCTGTTGAACAGAATCAATTCGGATATTGACATGTTTGCCATCAATGAAGCTTCTTTTAAAAGGCAAGCTTTATTATCACTTGTATAGTTGATTTACACACTGTAAATATTAATATTTCAATTCTTATTATAAAAATTATTTTAAAAACGCTTTGAAATGAACAATTTTGTAATGTTTTTGAAATTAATAAACAAATTGAATTGAATTGAATTGAACTACTATCATAAATATATAAACACATAACCTGGTAAGACGGTACATTTACAAAAAACAAGTAAGTTATTACGAAAATAGAATAACTGGAGTACGGCGAAAATTTGGCGTCGGCGAAAAAAAATAGTAATTACACTTGCGTGTCATCGTATATCGCGAACCCATCTGAAGATCATTTCAGATCTGCGGCGATCAAACAAAAGAAATGTGGCCCTTTTCCTTAAAAAGGCTGCGTACTACAGCGATTGAAACACGTGTATTTAGGTACATAAATAAAAAATATATATGATACTACCTATTATTAGATACCTACTGGTAATAATTACTGGCAAATGTATAGTTAGAGTGAAATCGGTTGATAGTCACGATTATGTTAATTAAACCTCAACGAACATGGAATTTCATGATTTTCTAGAATTCCTTCATTAATTTTCTCAGTAAAATTGTTTCATGTTTTTGTACAGATTATCTTCTGTCTACAATACGATTGTGGCTATGTTACTGAATTTCAAATATTTCATTATTTATCGCTATTATTATAATTGCACTTTATTAAAACTTGGATGTTATAAGCCATCCAAGCCATAGACATACTAAAGAAAAAAAACAACATAACCAAATACCCCGGTATTAAAATTTATTCAGACCAAACCCCAGCTCAAAGAAACTATCTCACCAAGCTACGTTTAACACTAGAACAAAGAACCAAAGATGGTGAGATTGGACTCACAATAAAATACAAAAATAATAAACCTGTTATTGTAAATAGTAACTCAAAAAACTAAAACCTATCATGGCTTACTATCAGAATATCAGAGGCTGCCGCACAAAACTTAATGAGCTAAGATCATCGATTCCAATCCATCCCTTTCATATATATTTCCTGACTGAAACTTGGTTGGATCCGTCCTTTAACACAGAAGAACTAGGCTTCACTTCACACAACACCTACCGCTTAGATAGAAGTACCGCCACCAGCACCAAATCAAGAGGAGGAGGTGTATTAATATCAGTCACCAAATCTATAACTTCATCCAGGCTAAAATGCAAACACAAAAATATAGAACAAATTTTCCTACTACTCAAGACGAACCTAGGAAAAATCATTCTTGGATGTGTTTATATTCCTCCCGGATCAATTACACAAATTTACGTAAACCACATTAAAGATGTAGAGGCCCTCAAGCTCAAATATCCGGAAGCTAGAATGCTGCTAATCGGCGACTACAATACTCCCAATACAGACTGGATTACCCATAGCGATAACTCAACAACTCATTTTAATACATCTGCTAATGCTCGTGAAATTATAAATATGTCAAATTTCCTAGGTCTTAAACAAATTAATAACGTATACAACTCTAATCACCATTTACTAGATCTTGCATTTAGTAGCGATCCTTCAGTAAAATTATGTAAATCCATAGACCCCCTTCTTCCCGAAGATTCCCACCATCCTCCCTTAAACATCACCCTTACTAACAACTTCCTAAACATTTACTCTAATAGTGTTCCTAAATATTCATACAATTTTGCAAGGGCAGATTATCCACTCATAACAAAATACTTAGAAAGTACAGACTGGTCCTTTTTAGACAAAAACACAAATGTTAACCAAAATCTTGAATCTTTTTACTCCATCATCAACACGGCTATTGAAAAATATGTTCCCTTAATTCAATTCAAACCATCAAAGTTCCCCAAATGGTTTAATAATGACTTAAAACACTTAATAATGAACAAAAAAATCTGGCACAAAAATTTCAAAGAGAGCAACTCTATCTCAGACTACAAAATATTTCATAAATATAGAACTGACTGTAAAAAGCTCTCCAAAAAATTATATCAAACATACTTACTCAACACAGAAAAGTCTATTCCTTCAAATACCAAAAACTTTTTTACACATGTAAACTCACTAAGAAAAAACAAACCTAGCCTACCAACATACATGTATTTCGAAGGGAAAAGTAGTAGTGATACTAATGACATCGTTAATTTGTTTGCCGACTTCTTCAAAAATGTTTACGATAATGATATCCCAAATGTTCAACTTCCACCCTTTCATCCAAAGGAATCGGTCCACATTCCCGCTTTACATATAAATGTTCCTGATGTTATACGCAAAATAAAAACACTCGACTTAAAGAAAAAAGCGGGTCCTGACAAAATTAGTCCTGACTTTCTAATTAACTGTGCATCAATAATAGCCAATCCACTATGTCATATATTTAACCAATCATTAAATTCTGGATGCTTCCCCGACCTATGGAAAAATTGCTATCTAACACCTGTATTTAAAAAAGGCGATATTCATGATGTCACTAATTACCGACCCATCTGCATGCTCTCAACTATCCCCAAACTGTTTGAAAAACTTATCCTCGATAAAATCTCCATACATATTAACAACATCATTGTAACTAATCAACATGGATTTATGCCAGGCAGATCCACATTAACAAATCTCTCCTTATATGAAAATTTTATAGCATGTTCACTCGAAAACAAAACCCAAGTCGACTCAATATATACAGACTTTGTAAAAGCGTTTGACAAAGTTAACCATAAAATTCTTCTTAATAAACTTAGTCAAATCGGAATTGAGGGTAAACTATTGGAATGGATAAAAAGCTACTTAACAAATAGAAATCTACAAGTAAAAAATAATTCTAACCTTTCACACAAATTCATAGCTACTAGCGGTGTACCCCAAGGGTCACATTTAGGCCCAATACTGTTTCTCCTTTTCATAAACGATATTGTTACTGTATTTGATAAAAATGTTGAAGTGCTACTTTTTGCCGATGACCTTAAACTATTTAAAATTATAAAAACAATAAATGACTGTATTCAAATTCAATTAAATTTAAATAAACTTCAAGATTGGTGCAAATCTAACAAACTTTATCTCAATATTAGTAAATGCCACATTATAAGATTTTTTAGAACAACACAACCCCTTAACTATCAATACAAAATTAATAATGTTTCTCTCGCCTCTGTAAGTGAAATTAACGATCTCGGCATTATTTTCGATTCAAAATTTAACTTTCTTTCACATGTAGAAACAGTCACCAACAAAGGACTAAAAATGATCGGCTTCATTCTCCGAAATGGCAGAGACTTTAAAAATATTTCAACACTAAAAATCTTATATTCCTCACTTGTTCGAAGTCAAATCGAATATAATTCTCCTATTTGGTGTCCTTACTTTAAAATCCACTCCGACTCTATTGAAAAAATTCAGCATAAATTCCTAAGATACATTAACTATAAACTCGGTCTACCTATAGAATCAATAAATTACAATCACTTGATGAAAGAATTAAACTTACTTAAACTCTCAGATAGAAGACTTATTTCCGATTTGACTTTTATTTTTAAAATTGTCAATGGTATTATAGACAGCCCTGATATATTAAGCCTAATTACCTTACATATACCCACTAGAACCACTCGATCCAAAATTCTTTTTAATTTCAATAACAATATCAGGACTGAGTCATTTAGAAACTCGCTTATACCTAGATTGCATGCAGTTGGCAATGCTTTCTCAGAAGTAGTAGATGTGTTCAACTGCACGGAATATAGTTATAAGAAGGCTATAATAACATACCTCTGTCGTAATTATCAAAGTTATTAGGCATAATACCATTCTATTCATAAGTTATCACAGAACCTAAACTATGCACTTACATCAGATATCAGACAGAAGAGTGTTATCTAATAATTTTATATACTTAATCAAAACTATAATTTTTCCCAAAATTGTTATGAGATGTCTTACTGACAGCCCTGTTTCAATAGAGCTAACTCTTAGTTCTCAGCAAATTCAACCAAATCCAATATTGAAGGTAACAATAACCTCAATACTAAACTACTGTACGGATTGAAAATAAAAATGCTATTGTACCTATGTATACCAGATGTTATTCTTGTTTAATTTTCAACATAATTTCTCAGTAATTATTCTGTTTAACATAATACTGTTTCGCTCCTGTGAACCACTGTAAACATAAATCATGTATATTGTAAAAGCCTTTTACGGCGTTTAAATAAATAAATAAATAAATAAAATATTTATTAAATAATTAAAATATTTGTTAAATAATTAAAATATATTTTAAATAATTAAAATATTTATTATTTAATTAAAATATTTGTTAAATAATTAAAATATATTTTAAATAATTAAAATATTTATTATTTAATTAAAATATTTGTTAAATAATTAAAATATATTTTAAATTATTAAAATATTTATTATTTAATTAAAATATTTATTAAATAAGTCATATATATAATATTCAAATGAATTATTTTAACATTATTTTAACATTATAACAAAACGTCAACTACTTAATACATTCCTGACGCATTGTGCATTCTCCTTAAACATTGCACATCCTCTTCCAAAGTTGTGCGTTTTCTTGAAACATTTTATATTCTCCTGAAACAATTCACATTTCCTTTAAAACATTCTATGTTCCCCTGAAACTATGCACATTCTCCTGAAACCATACACATTTTTCTTCAAACATTTTATATTCTTTTGAAACTTGGCACATTCTCCTAAAACAATACACATTTCTCTTCAAACATTTTATATTATTCTGAAACTTTGCACATTCCCCTGAAACAATACACATTTCTCTTCAAACATTTTATATTCTTCTGAAATTTAGCACATTCTCCTGAAACAATACACATTTCTCTTAAATCATTTTATATTCTTCTGAAACTTTGCACATTCTCCTGAAACAATACACATTTCTCTTCAAATATTTTATATTCTTCTGAAAATTTGCACATTCCCCTGAAAAAATACACATTTCTTTTAAAACATTTTATATTCTTCTGAAACTTTGCACATTCTCCTGAAACAATACACATTTCTCTTTAAACATTTTATATTGTCCTGAAACTTTGCAAATCGTTTTATATTATATTTGCACATTCTCCTCAAATACTGAGCATTTTCTTGATACATTGCACAGAACTCTAGAACACTCCAGAATGATTGTTTATTGGTAGTAATACTTACACTACAGAAACACTGCACATTCTCCTAAAATATTGATAGTAGATTGATATGTTTTATTGAACATTGTACATTTTCCCAAAACATTGCATGTATGTATTTGATCTCGAGACAATGCACAATGCACATTCCGGTGAAACATCTATATTCTTAAGAATCATTAAGTCAGGGAGTTTCTGTACATCAGAAGCAGGCGAACGTCATGAATCGAATATTAAAATGTTCATTTTTTCTTTTAAAATTCGTGCTTAACAACAATCGACAATTCCAAATCAATAGGCAGATATATATATGTTTTATTGTGTGTACATGTTTTTTTGCAGTGTCCAAATAAAAAAATGTTTTTTACATGAAGTACATTTTGTGAAATAGATCAATCTAAAAAAATAAAAGCTTACTACAGGCCTCATTTACTCGATTAATTTTTTTTCAACAGTTTAAAAATATACTTTCAAAAAATCAACCCGTTAAAAGTTTAATCTAATTTAATATAAATAAGTTTGGTACATCTATTTTTATTAAAGATGTATTAAAAAATGGTTTGGCAGAGGATTGAACTTTCCTCCCCAGGGACTAGCTCTGTAAACTTTTGAAATGTCTTTTAAAACTTACAATCCTCCAAAAGTTGCTAGAATGCATTGTCATCGCCAACGAGTCTATCTGACGAGTTTAAGCTCGTTCGGATCTCGGCAAGTGGGTTAATTTCCACTTCCAAGATTAGCATTATTTCATTACCGAAAACAAAAGTTAAATTCCAATAGATTTTTTTTAATTCTGGTATTTAAATTCGAAAGTGAATAGAGTTCAAAAATATTAAAAATTTAACCGGAATTTCTCATTCGGATCCGATGGATGATAAAATAAATAACGATTATTAAAATGCTTTACATCCTCTTTTGTCATACAAATAAAACATGGCATGCACTGTAAATACAGTTAAGAGGAAGCTACAAGCCAAAAATGTGTATATTCTTGGTAAACCTTATATTGTATATAATTGGCATTAAAATGGCTTGACAAACGGAGTCTAGAAACGTTCGATTTCAAGCACAAAACTGGTTTTTGTTTATTTTGTAAATAATTTTATAAGAAAGAAAAAAAGTTAATCAATTGAAACTATCACAAATAATCTTAGCTATAATACTGTATTTATTAAAAGTTTTTTCCTTTACGCGTTCATACATTTCTATTGAAAAAATATATTTCTTAGTAATTTACATCCATATTTTTTATTTAGTAATTTTTTATTTGCATTCTACTCAAGCGAAACGATAGGAAAACCTTCAATTCATCTAAAGCATATTTTTTGGAATTCATAAAGTACACTAATTCGTTATAAAGATTAATCAAAATAGTGCTTTGGCATTAAACTTCGCCTTAAATTCCAATAGATGTTTTTTTATTCTGGTATTTAAATTCAAAGGTGAATAGAGTTAAAAAATATTAAAAATTTAACCGGAATTTCTCATTCGGATCCGATGGATGATAAAATAAATAACGATTATTAAAATGCTTTAAATCCTCTTTTGTCATACAAATAATACATGGCATGCACTGTAAATACAGTTAAGTAATACATAGCATGGACTGTAAATACAGGTAAATACTGTAATCATAGTTTAAAAAGCTGTAATTCTGAGTAAAATAAACTGCAACCTCATACTACATAAACTACAACACCATTCATTTAAATAATCATAATCATCCACTAACATTCAAACCTGCAATACATGGACATAATAAATACAATGCTAGTACATTATGCTGTCCGATGTGAAAAGTTATTTATTAATTGTACAAAAATTCTAAATATTGATTCTCGATAACTTTGTTGATAAAAAAATAATCTTTTTGATTTCATTTTTTTTGCTGTGTATTGCTAATAATTATTATTATAGTATCAATATTTTTTATAAGAATTTCGTTCTCTTCTTTCGTTCTTTAGCGGAAAATATTGCTTCTGTTGTGATGGAGGACTGAGCCGGCCGAGGAATTGAAACACAACGCGTGTTTCAATTCCTATTTTATTATTTCTAATTTTATTTTTTGTTGTGATACTTTTTGTGGTTTACCAAGTACTTTAATTTGCCGCCATTTAAAGGAATGTCAATATGCTAGACTAGCCCCTCTAGCGACCAAAGTTGATACTGCCAATATTTTACTTGTTGGACGGATTATTAATATTATAGGGTATTTGATAAAATCATTTAATTATCTCTGTACTTCAAGGGGTTGAAAAATTATTTAAAAATGTGCGTTATTATGCATAGCAGTCGGTAGTACCTTAAAAAATGTTTAACGTAAATTCCGCTAAACTACTTTTATAGTTTGTCAGCAGGTATAATCAGTAAGATTTTTTTTTAATTGTTAAATTATTTTCATACGGTGCGAAGATCGAAAATTTATAGGTTTGTTTCACATTTATGATGAGAGAAAATGGAGTAGATATGTATGAGGACACATTATAATCCATATAAATTTAGGTCGATACAGAAGTACATAAAACAAATATAACTTTAAAATGATTTGAAAATCAACCCAATAGAGTTATTAAGATACGTAATACAATACAATCATAACACAATTAATTTGTATAATTAAATAGCCACTCTGAGATTGTACTGGACTTAAATTATAATTGTTTCGAATTGTCATTGGTCCAATTAATTCAATTAAAAAACTTTTTTTTTCAATATCTCCTCTTGATGCAGATATCTCATTGAATTTGAGAAATTTTTATATAAAGATAAAACTTCTATGATTTTGGTCTCTACTCGAGAATTACATCATTTAGTTCACATCTAATACCATCACCCTGTAGATACATATGTAGTCCTAGTCTTCCTACATAAAACTGTTGAACAAACATCCATTTCCAATAACAACGATTGTTTCCATCTGAAACATGATATATACCTCTTCCACAGTCTACAGTGTGAACACAAACACTGTTCGCTTTTGTTGAAGTAATCGTCTTTTTAACCACATGTCTAAAAATATACCGGTTTTTTTTCTTCCTTAACACACTACATACTTTATTAATTCTTCTCCCTCAATATTTATCTAAATTTAACGTTTCCTAAATCTGTCAATATCGTTATGCATGAAATATTTTTACTGTACATTCCTGTCACCTATCTCAGAACAGGTTACATGTAAATAGTGAGGTACGTAATGTAAAGCATGCAAATAAATTACATAGAAAATTAATTATTGCAACTACTTATGTATTTGTTTTCTTTTTGTATGAAAATGTTAAAATTATATCTTATTAAACGTCGATTTATTGGCACTGAACTAAACTGAACTGAGTATAATTACAAAACTTCTCCTTTTTGTAACTGCGCCATTTTTGTGAAATATTCCTCAAGGGCGCTTTACAGAGCAAAATTACTTCATTATTAAAACAAATTTTACTAAATTAGGTGCATTCGGCCAAACACAATCAGCCTTGAAATGACAAGCTGAATATATAAAAACATCCGCAAAAAACGTCACAATAATACTTATTGTAATTTCTGTTCTAGAAGCCAACAAGGTGATAATACAGCATGTATACCAACACCAAGTAATTGCCTTAAATAAATCACGTTTTATCGTAATAAACCACAAATTAAACGTTCGTATTCAAGAAAAGTTTTTAGTTTTTCGAACTATGTAATATTAGATTTTTTTATTTTTTTGTTCATTTCGAAGAAGTAGAAATCATAATTTTTTATCTGTAACAGTACGTTATTTTATTTTATTTGGGAATCCGACAGTTTTGCTATTCACAGTGTACTATGTATAATTAGAAGTGCAATATGTATAATTATTAAACCAATAAGAGATTTTCATTGATGTATATATTTTTTTTTGATAAACAATAGTTACACTAATCATATACTACTCGATATAATAGCGTTTAGATGCTGCACATCGTGTACTGTCACTGCATAGACATTTAATATAATTTTGAGTGTCTATTTATCACTGAAATAATTAAAAACATCACAAAAAATGTTAATTCATTCCTTCGAAGGAAAGTGCCACACTTTGGGCGAAGGCTCTCGAATCACCGTGTCTGAATTAGATAATAATTATGAACTTGTATAGATGTGTTCCTGGCGTCGTAATTTCTGTTAACAGTCGTCAACATTGACATGACCGAGCCTGACAGTTCGATCCCAAATATCTACAACTGAAAAAAAACATCTAAACCGTAAAGTGAAAATCTGCAGTTGTCTCAATGTTATCGTGTCTCGTATGACGGAAAAGAAAACCTGTACAAGTTGATAGAACAATAGCAACTCCTGTATTTATTTATTGTTCGTCGAGTATTTGAAAAGTTGTTATTACAAGTTTCAAAATGGTGCTGCCTTTACATAAACCGGATGAAACTATCACTAATATCAGTACTGCCGAAAAGTCGAAACCAAAAGACTACAAAGAACCTTCACTAGCTGAAAGTAAGTTCAATTTTTTTTTAAAAAACCTTCTTCTTGAGAAATAATATAAGATTCTACACTTTTGCACCCAATGTCATTTTATTTCTCAAATAATTAAGTACTAGAACAACGGCAAACAGAATCAGCAAAATATTTAATGAAAGAGAAAGCGATTATTATTTGTTTTTGGTATGTTCCAAATATTTGATGTGTTTGCTTACTTTTCTTTTGTTTTTGTTTAACTTACCGCAAATCTGTCCTCAAATAAGAATCTGTTTTTTAACTAAAATAATATTTTTTCCGAAATAAATGCAGTATACGTACACTAACAGGGCATGTTAATATTTTAGACTTCTGAACACTAAAGTTAAAAACAAAAACTTTGATATCAAAAATAAAGTAGGTACATGTTCTAAAAAACCTTAAAATATTCAATGAATTTTTTGGCATATAACTGAACATGAACAGGGACTGTTTTATTTTTTACTGATGGTATGAATTCTTTGGTAGACTGTTTTGTTAAATGTATTTACTGTTTTGCCATTCTATTGACACTGAAATTCCTGTGCAGACAGTAGGTACCTCCCATTAATTTCGATTTCGAAATATTATAATATGACTTCAGAACGAGTATTTTTTGTTTGTTTTTGTTATAAGGTACATGGCTCTTTGTTATGCAGACATAAAATTGATGGAAAAACATGTGTACAATACTATCAACAATAAAAATTCTCACGATCGTAGTTCATGCCCCTCTTGGTCTAACATAACTCAACCTAACCCAGCGGAGAGGGTATCGGTCAAACGGACAATATAAATAGCTTTTTGGTTAAATTAGCAAAAAATTGTGTGGTATTTAATGACAGTGAGGCATGAAACTAGTAAAGTAAGGCAGAAAGCAGACTGAATGCTGTAGAAATGAGATCCCTGAGGCGAATGTGTAGTAAAACAATGTATGATCGTATGAGAAATGTGCAAATAAATATTAAAATTGTGTAAGCGAAATGAGTAAGATTAAAAAAGGGAGGCTTAGATGGTTCGGGCATGTAGAGCGAATGAACGAAGAAAGGCGTGTAAGTAGAATATATGAAGTGAATGTGAATGGTAGAAAAATTCGGGGACACCTGAGGAATACATGGCAAAATCAAGTGAACCAGATACTTGAGTCGTGCCATGTCAAGAGACAGGATAACAGAAGAGTATATATGAGTCGATGTATGAATGTGAATGAAACATTGAGTGGGTGCCAAGACCGATCTGTGTAGCGGTTCGTGCTCTCTGCCTACCCCTGCTGGGAAACGGCGTGATGGTTATTTAGTTATTTTCGATTTTATTTTGGAACACTCAAACTACTTACATATCAACTTATTTGGATTAATCACACAATCGAACAAAAATAGTGACCTAGATTTTTGTTATTAGTTCTAACTTGTTGTCATAGGCTTTATTTGCCTTATTACGTCCCCAAAAGTTAAATACTAGTGCCAATCCCGTGGGAAATTAGAATTTTTCATATAGATAAATAAAAATCACAACATCTAATTGGTAAGCTCCGATTTACCACGAGTTAGATTAAAACACTTCCCGATAATCCAAAGGATAACATTATTATTAAACAGCCGTGATAAGACTCATTTATTGGATACAATATATACAAAAATAATTAATTTTATTAAACATATGTCATTGTGTTATAATCACAATAAAACACATCACAATAAAACCGTGACATTTCATTCCCACCGACTAAAATAGCAACACTGTATTTATGGAATAATGCAAAAATTCGCTTAAGTACCTGACTAGCAAAGATGTAAACTTTTGTCCCACAGATTCGAAATATTTAATACGTTTTAAATATAGAATAAAAATAATTGTCTGATAAAAATATTATGTGTGGGTAGGTACCATGATGGTTTGTCTGTATTTAAAATATATATTTTTAAATAATTTGATCATTATCTTAACACGTAGGTACCTTTTTTACAAGAACGCCACACAAGAGTCCTAACTGCTCCCAACCGTCTAGAGCCAGCATTCCCAGTTGGAGTATGTTGTGTGGCTGATGGTAGTGGAAAGAGGAAGTACCTGGCTATTCATATCTGATCACGAAATACGGCTAAAGCCATTTCAAGCACTGTTTCAATTCAGAATGGTGGTATTACACCAGAGTGACTCTGGAACGTGCCGCAAATTATTTTTAATTGATCAAATGTGAAATAACCCAAATAAATCAAATAAACTTTAGCACACGCCGGGATTTGCATCCGCGACCTCCGGATTGTTAGCCGAGAGCCTTACTCCTCGACCACTGAGGCGGTCACCTTCATCAGTTACAATATTTATTATGATGTTTGGGTTTTTAAATCGTTAAAAATTAATTAAGAAGTAATGTTTTTTACGAAATAAACATGACCAAAAATCGATAATCGATAATCGATAACTACTATGTTTTCGAAATATTTTTAGGCGATAGAGTACCTACGTTTTTTCACCACTTTAAAATGAAGAAATGCTTTTGGGAAATTCTCGCGTTGCTACTTGTGGGTTTATGAACTGCGCGCAAACTTGATGTCCATGTCATAAATAATAACCTTATCCTGTTGTTACTTACTTCGTATTTACTTTAACATAATGTTTGTTAAAGTAACAATAAATTAGGAGATAATGTTAAGATTAAAAGTGACAGTTACGTCTTCTTCTGCCATTTTGGGATTCCCGGTTTCCCGAGGCAAGAAGTAAGACTACACGGAGAAAAATGATTACCTACGGCTTTTTTATACTATCAAAAATGTGACGGCATGATCATTTCCCAGTAAAATATTAGTCATTCAGAATATATCTGAAAACGTGTTCACGCAGGTGCGCTTGTCCGAATAAATATAATGGACGAGTTGCGAAACTATTATTATTTTGAAAAGCACGTGTTCCGACTCCCTTATAACATAATATTCGTGCTATAATGATAGTATGTTATGAAATTTGTCAAATCATTCGTTATACACTACAAATAAAATAAATAAATATATTTAATTATAAAATAAGTATTTAATTTCAAATTTAAAGAAAATGTGCATTGATTTTAAGATTCTTGTCTATGAATTGGATAGTCACCAGTTTGAATCTCAGCGTGTGCAATTTCTGTTTCTTTAATATGTGTGATGCTTATAAATATTTCAGCGCCCTTAAGGTGATTTTTCACGAAAACGGCGCTATATAAATTAGCCAAATAGTATTAAATATTATTATTCTCCTATACTCAAAAATGATACATATATTTATTTGTACTGGGTTTACGTGAGAACAATCTCTCGAAAATTATTTATAAAATCGGGTATTTCCAAGTTTTCTGAAATTCCAGCCGGCCCGATACCGTAATAGCCTAATTACACCTGGCGTTCAAAATTCAACTCAATAGTCAAACTTTCCCAAATAAACTAATTATATCTATTACTCTAATCATGAACACGTACGAAAATACCGTAGCCGCCTTCGTGTACGCTAGGATCAACATAAATCTCTCGCCAGAGGAAAAAAAATATCCGAAAGATTTAATCCATCAAGCCAACAAATACTATCCCTGCGGCGGCATCCTTCTCCGCAGAGGCCATTTTCCTCCCTACCCGACCCATGCCGAAGAAGTCTGAAATGGAAGAATGTTATTCTTCCTCCGAAGAGGCAGGATTACGTCTTGTCTCCAGACGAAAGCGCACTTGTACCACCTCCAATGGCTCATTGACCCCTTTAAACTCGCCTAGGCCCTCTCCTAGTTCCTCAGCCCGCTCAAAAAAATACAATATTTATTGGATTCAACCAAAGATATTAGAAGAACGAGATATGCTATGTTGTCCGCCGGACCGTAGGCGGAGTACTACCTAATTAGGGTACTTTGAATACTATCGGGACGTGTACGCACAGAAATCTCATCTATGTATTAGTGCGGATACCTTAGCGTAAGCGAAGGTGTGCAGTAGTATTGGTGAACAAAACCGGCGACACTCGGCAAAACAATTCCACACAGTATGAACTGCTCATAGCACATCTCGTTCTTCTAATATCTTTGGATTCAACCCATGATACGAACAAATTAAAGCTGCTGCCAGACGCAAAGCTCACATCAAAAGTTAATGTACAGCGCATCATCTTTTCTACCGACACACGACGCTATCAAATATTTCTTTCTATGGTAGGAGAGGGGGTCAGTTGAATTCGAGAGCGGCCGAGGAACATAATTTCATCTGTCAAAGTGACAACTTTACTTACTGACAGCTTGAGCACGTTTTCGAAATGGATGATACTTGTCGCCTATTGCTGGATCTGTTGGACAGCTCATCCTCAGATGATGATGCCGCCAACTATATAATTATAAATGCTATTTATAAACTTTTTAGATTTTAAACAATCTGCGCGTAAATAGCGCATTTTCACATAACCTGACATAACCTCTCCGTCGAATCAGGAAATTCGCAGTTCGCACGCCGATCGACGAAAGTGACATATAATAAATTATTGTAAAATAAGCTCACGTCGATTTCTAAAAATGTCGAAGGCAAAGGCGGCAAGGACTAACACCAGGGCAGGGAACGAGAAGAGAGCACGAGAGCTGACGAGAGCCAACCAGATTACCCATGAAAACAATCAACAAACGAACAAACTAGAAGCTTCTCTATGTAGGTATCAGGCCGTCCAACTTTATCAAAAAACCGAATGATATTATACATATAAACATACTGAGATTAAAAATATGATTAATTTTGAAAGGGCGAAAATTTGTTTACTTCAAATTCAAATATTGATTATATTTATATTTTAAATATATGTTAAGTATGTTTGGCAAATAAAGTTTTTTTTTAATGTATCTAAATTTACTAGCACACATGACGATATGAGCTAACATAATAAATAAGAAATGCATTATTAGGCTGCTTATGTCATGGCTGTCAAAGGGAACACGGAACTTAGTTGGTAGCTCCGTAATTAAAATTACCCCCTCTCCTTTTTACGGCGGAGAGGGGGACGCATAACTTTTCAAATATCGCGTCGGGAGCGGTTACGTAAAATAAATTCGGTTAGCGAAGTTCAGAACCACACTTATAGCGCGTTATCTTTTTACGTGTGTCGGGTCTGTATGGGATTGTATGGCGAGCGCTATTGTGCTTTATATTATCTGTTGATGTGAGCTTTGCGTGTGGCAGCACCATTAATATGCTGAGGTCACTTTCTCCCGTTCCTTCCACCTCTGCTCCGGTAACTAAGCCAGACACAGCGGCTCGACCACCACGTAAATATGCGTGTATTCCGCCGATTGTCCTTCACTGAAAAACACAAGTAACTACCGTTTTCCGCACACTTGAGGATTAAATTACTACAAATATGGGGAACTTTTTCCATGTTCAGACCAAATCTCCGAGGGAACATAGCAGTGTTACAAGGCTGCTAATTAGTCGAAAAATTGAACAACATTCATTCATTTTTTTTTTTTTATTTATTGTTTTTGTGTTTAATTCGTAGAACTCCATTTTTTTTTAATTTAATCAAAATCAAATTTAATAATATAATTATTAAGTTCTGCAAGTATTGTTTTTTGTTATTGTTACGGTTCTTTGAAAGCCGAAACAGCTGTAACAATAACAAAAACAAAAAACACTTGCATAACTTAATAATTATATCCTTAAATTTGATTTTAATTAAATTTAAAAAAAATTTAAAAAAACATTCAATCAGGCTCCCTGAAGAGAAATCCCTCAAAGTAGTTATCAGGGGTATACCTGGAGATATAGATACAGAGAAGGTCAAGAGATGGAACTTGCCCTCAGCTATCCAGTTTTATCCGTTGTAATATTTCCTCCTTTTCATCATTTTCTTTTATTTTTATTTGTTTAAAACAATATAAAATTTTCTTCTCTCTTGGCTATGACCGATATTTAATTTTTCTCTAAGGCTTTGTATATGTGTTCGCAGGGATGGAAAATTCCTCCCCTACAACACATAAGCCTCCATGAAAATTGGACCCTTTTCTTTGATATCTACAGAAAGCTACTTAAAGCTCTCTTGTACTATATATCTTTATAGACATATGTACTTAACTAATTAATACGTTATTTACGAACTTGAACGCAAATATTTCCGTATTTATATTGTAATTAAATTCCATCAAACGTTGTGTAATTTTTTTGATTTATGATATAGGATTTTAATTACCTTCATTTTTGTGGTAACCCTCTTGGTTCTGATCGAGGTGTTGAGTTTCACAATTTAATTGGTCTTTCCATTGCAAACCTAGACTTAAATGAATTCCCTGAATGAGCTAACTTTCCTAATGTAATTATTCTGATTCCCTGCACCCTAACAAAATCGTAGTTAAACGCTGATAAAAGATATTATACATGTTTATTTG
The DNA here is from genome assembly GCF_061612785.1 of Hesperophylax consimilis. Taxonomy (NCBI): domain Eukaryota; kingdom Metazoa; phylum Arthropoda; class Insecta; order Trichoptera; family Limnephilidae; genus Hesperophylax; species Hesperophylax consimilis. Next base: position 36,977,344 of record NC_142846.1, read on the forward strand.
GACAGGTAATTTGATATAACTCAAATGGTTAATTGTTAGTAAATTTGATTTTGGTAAACTCTTGGGTCTGTTTGGCGCCACTCCTTTTTGATTCTGCTGCTATAAGGTACATGTAAAGATTGATTTAGTAGGTTAATGTAATTAGTTAATTGCATATTTGACGAACTCGGAATAGCCCATTTGCTGGCATAATTTGGCTCCAAATCCTCCTGCAAGTAAACGAGATGATCGTGAGTCAACAAGAAATTTGCACAATCCTTTGACACGGCTCTTTGATTGATACCTAAGTTATCGCGTCCCAAAAAGCCTTCCACGTCATCATGTACTGCATTCAAGTTTCCCCTCGGGTCTCGAAACCCCCAAATTCCGACTCCTCCTTGGACTACAATTTACTTAGGGCGAACCGGTTTCGTCCTATATACAATCATATACTCACGGTTGGTGTGGACTTACGGGTCGTGAATCCTCATTCCACGTTTAAAAGAAAATGCGAGAGTGGTCTATAAGACCTAAAATGCAAGCTGTATGCAGGTCCGCATTCTCCAGTAAACAGTACATACGAATAAATATATGTATACATACAGTTTGGGAAAGGTTTATAACTCGCAATACGAGGCTATCTACCTCGCATTCCGAGCTCGGATCTCGCACGAAGAGTTCTGCGAAACTCTAGGATTGGTAACCGAATATATACGTAAGAATAAGGTTATACTAATAAATACTAGTAGAATAAGATATTATTTGATAGTTTGTTTTGGAGAGCTATCGAACTCCAGGCTTTTTGTTTGGTTTTGACGTTTTTATTTAAGAGAATCGCCATCTCTATTTGATTTGGTTAATGGTCTTGTTGTAGGAGCGACCACTGCCTCCTATTGATGAACTGTATTTGTTTTAAATTTTACCTCCAGGGTTCAACATTAATTTTTGTTCATCCTATCCCGTGATTTTCCAATTGTTTCAAGTAGTTGATTGCCACATTAGAGAGTACTCGGCTCTCAATGTCTCAGGCAACTGATGGGGTTCTGTATGAGCACCCAATCAATAATATTCAAATGTTTCGTATAATTATTCAATATAAATCTTCCTAACCCGTGATTTTTCAATTGTCGATTGTGATTGATAGGTATTTGTAAGCACGCAGCTTCCAGCTGTTTCAAGTAACTAATAAAAACTGTGCGATTATCTAATCAATGATATTTAAATGTTTCATGTAATTTCGATATAAATCTGGCTAACCCGTGATTTTTCAATTGTCGTTTGCGAACGATAAGCATTTGTGAATGACCCAAATCGCTGCACACTGCACAATAACATCCTGATGTTTACCCTTATAACTCCGATAAATTATCTAGTTACGGCCAAGGTCGTTTCCAAACTATGCAGTTGACCCAATTCTCCAGTGAGCTCTTTATTTGTAAACAAATAATATAAACATCTCCTGACACACTAACCTAAATGTGAGATTTGTTTATTTTAAAATTCCTTAGAAGTCACTTGTGCCTCTTTACTTTTATTGTGCACTATTAATTTAAATATTTTTTTAAAATCCTTTATTGAAGTTAAACTATTTATTTCATTTCCCGAATTTAGTAAATTTACTAGAAATTAGGTGAAAATAATATAAATATATATATATGTACACATATCTCTATTGTCAAAATATGTTGAATAAAATTACATATATTAATAAATAAATATAAGATATATGATTCTACATAGTCTTGAATATTAATAAATACATATTTTCTTTTTTCAATAATATCGATATGTCCTCGGGTAGGTATTAAAAATCGCTACCATTTCGATGCTTCGATTAATAAGTAAAATACATATATATAACTACATTACTCATATATTTATTCTTTATATACAATATATTACTTTATTTTATATAAATAAATACATAATATACATATATTAATGTGTAATGCTTTGTTTTGTTGTTTTTAATAATTTAATAGATATACCATAATCAGCTGTATCTCCTCACTCCTAGGTCCTGAAAATTATTTATAAAAGGAAAACTTACCCCCCACCAAGATTTTTCCAGTTGGGTGCCACACAACAAATCTTGTCAAAGAAATCCTACCTAATTAACTGTATTTTCCAAATATTTTCAAAATTAATCTTTTCGACTATTTATTCCTATTTAATATTTTATTCTTGCTCGATTCATATAAATTAGCTGATATTTAAAATTCGTGATATAGATGTGCCGGAAAATTATAAATTATTTAGGTCGAACTATTTTTGTTGTTTTCACTCTTTTTTAAATTTTTTTTTTTTTTTTTTTTTATAAATTTATAAGAAAATTCATCCCGAATTGCGCAAACTTTTAAATATTTCGATTCTGAATAAATTAAATATCTGTTTAAAACTTTCTTCTAAATTTCACTGTTTTCACCAATATTTTAAAGTATCTACAATTATTTTTTTTTTTTCGAATTGTTACTTTTAGAACAAAGGTTTGAGCGATTATTATTATTGAATCCTTTTTTTTTTGTGTTTGATTGATGCAAAATTATAATCTATTTTTAAATATCAATCCGCGAACCCGTTTACTCTAGATTAACGATAAAACTCTCCACTAAATTCTAATGTTTTCACTTTGAATGAAATAATTATTTTTAAATTTTAATAATTCACTTTTAACACTTTTTGCACTATCCACTTTTAACACTTTTAAGCACTTCACACTTTACTTTTAAAGCACTGAGTTTAAACTGTATTTATTTTCACTGTTTGATTTAAATTAACTGACTTATTAAATTTCACTGACTCTAGCACTTGTACTTTTCACAAAATTTTCCTAAGTCCAGGGGCTTATTTAAAATTTAACACTTAAAGATTTTTCACTGTTAATCCTACCAAAGACGTAGTACTGCCACGTAACAACTTTTCGAATCCTCGGCGCGACTGTCTCCTGACTGATGTGTTCCATCTTTTACACCCCTCTCAGGTTCCAAAAGACGTATCTGAATTTCTCTTGATGCTTAATTCTATCTCCTATCAACTCGTAAATCCAAACACCCCTTCCATCAATATCGATTGTGCTTCCATAAGATGTTCTGCTTTCCGGCTCAAGGCGGTGGTCAGTTTCCATCTCACAAATCTAAATCGATAGGGTCCGAATCGGGTAAGTCTGTGTTAATCGCCCAAGCTTCCTTTGTCCTGTGTTCATACAAAATGTAGTTAAATTCTCATGATTTTGTGTTCCCTTTTTTTTCTCAATTTGCGATAGGTCCGTCCTCAATAATATATATATACATCTCAATTTTATGCATCTCGTGCGAAAAATGCCTAAATCCATGTTGAAATCCCTACTATGCAGTTTAGAATTTCGATTTGTTTAAATTCTACTTAATTTTATTGTCACTTATATGAGCTTTTCCATTTCCACCCGCACTTTCTCTTCTTTAAGTCGCAGATTCGAATTTTCCCTTTCACTTTGAATTTTATATTATTCGCGACGTTTTCCTGCACAGTTTTCTTCTTTATTCTTTTGTTATTTCTCATAACTCTATAACTAGTTATTTTCCAAGTCGTATTTATTTATTTCACGGATAAATTTGAATTGTATCACTTTTCTCCACTTGGATTATTCTTTATCTCCGTTCTTTACCCTTCCTTTTATCTTTTCTCCACTTTTCCCGATGTGTGTGGTCTCCAGGAAAATTTCATACTTCATCTATTATTAATTAATATATAATTTTCCACACTTCTATGGGAGATATACCTAATTAGACTTTGGGATATCTGTCATTTTTATTGTTTTATTCAATCTCCGCCCAATTTTCTATCTTTCTCATACCAGGATTCACATAAAACATATGCATTGACATCTGTTTACGTTTAAAATTTTGGTACTAGACTCGTAAATTTAGTTTGATTTCAAACCTATTAATTTTAATCTCTTTTTCCTAATCTAAATACTTCATAAGCCCAACGTTAAAGTTAATCGCTTTTCTAATCGTTTATTACCTTAACGTAAATAAAAATCATGTTCGGATTTTGATTGTTTATCCTCCAAAATATACATGAGACCGCCAACCTTTTATCTTGTTTCGATCCCTCTGTAATATTGGGTAACTCTTATATATATCTAACCTTATAATTATGTAAAATGTCTACTTTTCCTGAATCTAATCTATCGCTATATGTTTAGTTTTACTGTCTTCTTCTGATACTCAATTTTCACGTCCCTAGGACCTTCGTAGCAGTCCAAAATCTCTGTATTATCCTTCCATTCGATCGCCGCACTTTTCTAAAATGTGTATTTTTTTTGCGAGATTTTTCATTCAAAATTGATTTACCAATATGTCCGTTTCATCTTAAATTGATAACGATTAATTTCCATTGTTTCCAACACTCACTCCTCTCTTTAGTACGATTTTTATCGAACATGACACCCTCCTTCTATCATAAATAATTGCACTACAGTTGAAATTCCGCCAGTAACTTTCCTTCGCTTTTCCCGTCCTTTTTTTATACTATCACGTTTATAATTTTTTTCATTGCATTTTTGTGTGTGCGCTTTACAACTTGTAAAACTTCCAAGCACCCGATTTCAATGGTTCGATACCCCATAAATGTCTCAGTTATTGTAAACATTCCCAGGAGTTTGTCACCTTGAAAGTCGATGTTGACCCTAAAGTGCGTTCACCTCTAATTTCTGTGAGAATCGAAATGTCGTTAATTATCTTTTTTATTGCCCGATCCACAGTTCATTCCTTTGTCTGTATTTGGTGTACGCCTCTCCGTTCACTGATTGGTTACCCAAAATTTTATAGCTCTTTGTTCAGATCTATTGGTTGACAAAATTCAATATTTATTTTTAGGCCTAGGAAAGGGGAAGTACCAGTCGTCCTAGACGATTTTACGACCTCTCTGCTTTCGTCCCGGAACCTTGATTTAATTTCAACTATTACAGGTGTCTACTGCAAGCAAGCTGGATCAATTCTTTCTCCGCCAGATGTCGTTAGCATGTCCGTTTTCATAAATAATTTGCATATTTTCTTGCAGCTATGGTTTATCTGTTTTTTTTTTTTTCACTGTGATTTAAAGCCTTTCATCACACCGTTCACTGGATGAAAGCTTATCGGTCTCATAAACCGAAACCTCTAGTGCTGGTCAATCGACCAAAAACGAAGAAAGCAAAAAAATCTTCAGCCAACTTACCTCGATCTTTCATCAGCGGAGCCAGGTAGAGAACCTGGGTAATAAAACAAGATTGGGGCAATGCTTTCGTTGCGAAGCTCATGGGCAAATTGCTGCCACGGACTTGAGCGCTGCGTAAAATTTGCAGATCGTCCGATTGCACGAAGCCTAAGGTTACGCATGCCAAGTGTGCCCTCTGTGAGGGTGAACACACCAGCTACAAAGGTTGCCTTTCCAGGACTCAGCCAATACATTTAATTAATAGAAATTCGAAACCAATATAATCACAGGCAAAACAACCGTCAAAGCCACCGACAGCCTAACGATTTTTCCCACCCTCTACCTCAGCAGCAAAACCAACCACCTAGGTCTGAGCCCATACCAAATACGATTCCCCTCCTTCGCACTCCCCCAGCGCCTGCCTCCTGACCTGCGCCTCACTATTATAAAAGCCGTTTTTGCCAGCACGAACAAAAGCAATTCCGTCTCAAACGCCGACCCGAGTCCCCTCAAATGCCTCAAGACACCTCTCTGCCTCCTCTCCTCCACCACCATCGAAACCCTTGGGTTCCGAGTTAAAGATGCTCATAAAAAGAGCCACAGAGCTTCAATTCCTCATTCAAAATGCAACAAAAGAGCTCTCTTCCATCCAGACCTTCATAAATAAGCACAATGGATAGACAACGCGTCAAAGACCCTAACTTACAGACGGCTTATTGAAACGCCAATGTCATGGTTCTAGAGATCTAGAGTATCGTGAAGAGATAATTGAATTTCACCACGATCATAACCTTGATTTATTCCTTATAAATGAAACGTGGTTAAAACCATTCCGAAACCTAAGAATACCAAATTACAACATCTACCGCGATGATAGAACGGCCAAAAAAGGAGGTGGTACAGCTATCCTTGTTAAAATCAACATCGACCAATGCCTAGCCCATTCCTACTGGGCTTCCCTATATCATTAAAAAATCGTTTATAACTATCTTGTTTATCGTACATTTAAAGTTGAATTAGATGAATTTTCTCATCGGTACGTCTTCTATAAGCCGAAAGCCCTCAAGAAGGACAACTGTCTCTATCCTTTTATAATATATATTCTAACGATATTCCCAAGCCAATGAACCATAATGTTAAAATCACTCAATTCGCAGATGATAAGCATATCATGTCAAGCTCGACTGTCACGTCCACTGCTACAAGACGCGTACAGCTCCAAGCCATTATAATCCAATAATAGAGCAATAAATGGAGAATCTCAATAAACCCCTCAAAAAATGCCGCAACTGTCTTCTCACTTAGAAGTCCTAAACAACCACCAAATATAATACTATTTGGTGAAAAAGTTCCATGGGAGGAATCATTAAAATATCTCGGAAAAACTTTAGACTCAAAATTAACGTGGGGAAAATACATTAAAGAAAAAGTCAAATCAGAAAAAAGTCAATAGCCGCACTCTACCAGATGCTAGGTAGAAAATGTCGATTATCATCAGACAATAAACTACTTCTTTACAATGCGACCACTAGACCGGGCTTCACATACGCTGCACCCAGTGGCGGTTCTTCCCTTAGGTCAGTTCGTGTTTGACCCCCCAAAATTATAAGACAACAATAATAATAAAATTATTTGAAATGTAGCGGTGAGTGACTAGCAGTGATATCTGTTGTCTCTAATAGAAGCTTTCATTCACAAGTCCACACGATTCGCTGAGTCAATTTAAAGTATGTATCCTTTGGCATCTTCTGTCCCTGTGGGCGCCATAGAATAAACGAGATAGGTATTAAAAATTAGGTACCTAAGAAAACTTAGGGACGCTTTGGTCATGGCCGTGAGGGAGACAGTACGATGAATATTATATGTTTTAAGGAGATGGTGACATAAACATATGTCGGTTTTTTTTTATTTTACACGCTTGTCGTGTGTGGAACATTGATTGTTTTTCAATTGCTTCGCATCCAGAATCTTTGGACATTAAAACGTATTCTCTTAAAAATAATTTTCCTTAAGTACCTACATGGGTTGTGTAGTTATTTCCAGTTAACTTAATATGTATTTAGAGTCGTGGACTTACAAATGGATATAGATAATAATGTATGGGCATTTTTCACAATTTCAAATAAAGATTAGTCACACATTATTATTATTAATAAACTATTAACCCTGCAAAACAAAGCCATTCGACTAGCATTGAATGCGCCGAAGTGGATCGGGCTTTCCACTATCCACAATGATACAAACATTCCTCTGATAAAGGATTTAATTGTGGATTAGCTGGACGTGAAAACCCTACCATAACCTCACCCCAGGAGCCCGGGCACACCTGCTGAGTCACCAAGCATAGCGAACCACTCGGGGTGACCTATGGCAGGGGGTGTTGGGAATTCAATAAATGGTTCCCGAGGCGGCGGTATCCACACGTGCCTCCCAAATTAAAATAATTATTTGTATTTTCAATGTTTATTTACTTCGAAATCGTATTTTATTTTCTTCAGGGCCTCCTGTGTAATGTAGAAAAAAAATGACCTGTGATATTTTTATTTTAGTAAAAAAATGTACAAAAAACAACGAATTTTAGAATGTTTCCTGTTAAAATATTTTTTTTTTTATTAGGTACGTATTGTTTGTTTTTGCGTAGGTATGTATCAAACACTGGTACCTGGGTATATGTGTTTTAATTTCGTCAATGCTAGCGATTAAATGCAGAAAATGCAAGCCCTTGAAACCATTTTATCTTTTCTAATTTATTACAAAACCAATTCTGTTATCAAGGGATGGAAACTTGGCATTTAAAAATGGTGCTATTTAAAATCCTGGCCTTGTATTTAGATTTCCTAAGTAGGTACTTATAATATTTATTTTGTTTGTATTCAAACCCAATCTTTCAGGAAAACCTAAAATTATTGCATAATTTTTGAGAAAGTAGAAAAGTAACTATTTCATGTGGTACTTAAATGTTTTCGCATTTACGGTTTACAAATTATAATCCATTTTCACCCATTCTCTAGATTGGTATATTTTTTAAACTTTTCCTAGCGGTCCTCCACACTGACTTTTAATTTAATTCGAAAAAGATCTCAATTTCGACTACATTTTTCAATTAATTTCCGTGTGTAATTCAAATTCTTAAATATTTTTTTTATAATTTTCAATGAATATTTCAGACTAAGTTGTGTAAATATTCATTACACACAAGTTATTTTACGAATGTAAATAAGAAACTCAAAATGGAAATTGAAAGAAAATATAGCACAACTGCAGTTGTTAATTGTTATTTTTTTTACAAAAGTTTGATAGCTAGTGCAAAGGGCCGATTGTCGCACATGTGGAACAATAATTGTTGATTGTGTAACATACATTCCAATTTTAGATGAAAAAATTAACATAACGATAGAAGATCAGATAACAAACACAGAATCCGCGGAAGATTTCCAAATCCCTATAAGATAAGAAGTTTAATAAATCACACTTTGAAGTAAAAACTGCGTCTAATAATTATTAATGAATCTCTTTAAGATAGAATAGACAGTTTGCTCTGTCACCTCGTGTCAAATAGTCTTTCCTTCGGAATTCCCATTCGCGTAATATTTCCTCCAAAGACGTGAAGCGAATTGTGATAAATTTAGATGATGCTTGTATAAGCAGTGACTTGTTGTTTCTCACGTTAAAACAAAAAGTGGTAGATAATTGTTTCAGATACAGAAGAAAAAAACTTGTGATATTGTAATATGGCCAGGGAAAAAAGTATGTTATTTTTCAATAAACTAACTTATTGTTGTAATTACCACACGATTATGAGTTCTGGGAACATGTTATTCTATTGACACCCTGATTACCTGTTTCGTAACAACTGGGTTTATAATAATATTAACTAAGGTTTCTCGATAAAATTAAAAAATATATGTAATGCAAAAAAGTTAGCTTTTTGGCAAAACTACTACTTGATACCGCACTAGAGTCCCGAGCCAATAGGACTATCGCATCCCCATTGGACTTGGGGAGATGAAGGTTGGAAAGTTCTGGCTATTCAGATTAAAGATGGCAAAAATCATTTCAAGCAAATGTTTCGATTCTAAACTTTATAGTTCAAATAAGCAAAGAAATCACTTGTTGAAATCTGTCGGCTGCGCCCTGTAACACACTTCATAATGCGCATTAATTTGAAAATGCAAATTCAATATTCCCGAGTGTGACTGTTCCGAAATAAGATGGGAACAAATAACTGAATTAATTAACCCCCAGACTAAAGAATAAAGAATCACAGCAGAATTGCCTTGTGTATTTCGTGATATTTTCACACAAGACTGTGTTTTATGATATTCAATTTCAGGCAAGTGTAAGAGTGACCGACCGCGTGCTAAATCGTCTAAAACCAAAAGGTACTAAGTCAGTGGCACATTTGTTTCCATTCAAATTCGTATAGAAGACACTCCTATTTTTTTCATTTATTGTATGCCCTCAAACTTCTTATCTTATTTGTTTAAATATGCTCAAGAATTACTCACATTGCAGTAGTAAATCATTTTTTCCATTTCTTACAACAATATCTCATAATAATAATTAGACTAGCAGTTAAAAACCCGCTCCGCGGGTTTTTGCTGCTAGGCCCTGCGGGCGGCACTTGGTTGGGCTGCGTCCAGTTTAAGTGATATTAACAACAGTTACATTTGATAGATAGATATTAGGTCATTCACAGAGAGAGGGTGAGTATATATTGTTAAAAAACGGAACAGGAAAGAGTTAATGAATAATAACATGCTCAATTTAGGCATAATAAGAATGACAGTTGTTTGAATAAATGAAATTTTACGTATTTGTGATGGATTATTTCAAATGAAACACTATTATTGACTACATGTCTACAACTGATATTAACTGTTATGGTACCTAATATAATTTGCTCATAGGAGATTTGCAGTGCTTAAATATGTGTTACAACCGTCAATGTCTATAAGTTGAATCAATATCGTATAGTTTGTCACAACAATTAAAGATAGTTACAACAAAGTTGACTGAAATAATACATTATTACATATTGATTAATTGTACCCGTGTTTATGGATAAAAGGAGGGTAATTGTGCAATGTGATTAGCAGTCGGTTTAATTAAAAGGTGTGAATTTTACTCCAACTGGTGGTAATTCTTTTCCTAAAACTGTTACTGTATCTAATAAAGTTTAAAGTTAGATTATATATACACCTTCATCAGGAGAGTAAAAATCTATATATAAAGGTAGATTATTACAATATAGCGCCCCTGAGGTAATATCTCACAAAAGCGGCGCCATGCAAATTGTCCAATTAATAAATAAATATAATGTTTACATTTTATTATGTACGTATGCATTGATATACAATGGAAATAGATAAAATAATGTTATCCGATTAAACTTTATTTTATTAAAAAACAAATAACTTTTTTAACTTCACTTTATTATATACAACCAATACATGTTTCATGAACGAAGTATACACCGAAGTCAAAAATTAAATATAGATTACAATTGGAAAAAAGAAGTGGAAGGAGGGGGGAGGGGTAAGAGTAGGCTGGGTTTATAAGAATTAGGAATTACAATATGAAAGACCAGTTAAGTGGGAAAATATTTAAAAGAGAGTTTATAAAAAAAAATTCTTGTTAATTACATCTACATTTATAAACATGTTCTCTTATTTCTAAAATTTCGAAATTATTTATTTGTGATGCTTTATATCCTGTGTGAAGTATTTTAAGACCTGAATTTTTTTTTGCATATAACCATAAAACAATATATTCATAAGACAAATAACATTTAATAACGGTTATTCTCATAAATTGATAGTTGAAATACTAAATAAAATAATTAAACATATTATCTCCAAACGGTATTTTTACCCTAGTTCTTAAGATATAAATAAACAATCGCGTAGAATTCTGTTTGTGGATAACGACACTTCTAAAATTATATATATATAAACATTCCTGGTACTATTCAATCGGCGTTTTACACTAATAACAGAATGAATAAATATATTCTTAATAATATAGATTGCGAAAATCAAACAAAAAAATCAGGAGTTTATAAACTCAATTGGGCTGGATTGTAATTTATTTTACAAAGGTAGAACCAATAGAAACTTTGAAGTCAGAACTAAAAAACATCTCAGGGTTCTAAATGGAAATAGTGAATATGAGTTTGCAAATCATCTTTTGAATCACACTTTCGATAAAAATTCAGGTCTTAAAATACTTCACTCAGGATTAAAGCATCGCAAATAAATAATTTAGAAATTTTAGAAATTAGAAAACATGTCAATATAAAATCAGATGTAATTAATAAGCAAAAAAAAAATTATAAATAATAATGAAAAATGCCATTGCAAAGTAGAACTAAACTTCCAGAAGAAATCTTATTATTAAATGCTTGATGTTCAAGTAATTTTGCATATTTAAATATACGCGCCAGTCATTTGATTCGTTTCTTCACCGCCAGAGGGGCGCTCTGTCGGCCACCTAGCCGCGATGCGTATCGGGAATCGGCCATATTGAATTAACGCGTGCTTTTTCGTCAAACGTCAAACGTAATCACGTAATTGTGGATAATTTTCACTGTAATGTAATTAATCCAATGGATTATGAACTTTCTAAGACATATTTTCTTCGATATTATCCAAAAATTGTATGAGCAGAAACGATATTTTTTAAGAAATATCGTATTACATGTGGCGATTCTATTTCAGTATGAAATGGTGTCTTAATCTTTAAAGTCTTATTTAAACACAATTTGAATTTGACCAATCACAGGGCCTACACCGTCCAGACGCTGGAGTAATAATATTATCAGATGATTTTTTAGCGCCATTTTCGTGTAAATTACCCCCAGGGCCCTATAATAATAATAAATATTATATGTTTTATATAGTAAACAAAAACATTTTAAGCGAGGTTAACGAGTTACTTTAATAAACAAGGATTCCTCATTCTTATTTACGTGAATACCGCCGAAGAGTCCCAACTTTTCCAAACTGTCCGGAGCCCTGGATTGTCGCATCCCTAATTGAGATATTCGTGTGAAGATGAATATAGTGTGGAAGGAAAGGAGGTAGAGAACACACTATCTAGAAAATTAAAGATTAGTACACAATCTAGCGAAAAGTTTAAAATTATAAAATAAAAAAAGACTCAAAAAAATAGAAAACAAAGATTACATAATCTAGGGATTTTTTTTCTAAAAAATCAACCTAACAGTTACATTATTATTTTATAATGATATAATGCCAATATGGATAACAATGTTTTGCACATCCCAAACACGTAGAACTAAATTATGATCAATATTTTCCGACTTTATGTCCGGGTTAAATCTTCCCCATAGGAAAAACTAAGCCCTTCCACACACTTTTCCACAAATGATCATCTAGTCAATCAACATTATGCAAGTGCATTATATAAGCAAAATAAATACAAAACTATACAAGAACAACACGTCAACTCACCAGAGATCAAATGGGAATAAATTCACCGACTCCAGATATTTTCATATCAGAGGGTTCGGCTCGGTAGAACTCCTAACAGGGCCTATAAATCCTACTGATCCCTCAACATAAATATTTTAAAAAATATTATGTAAATTATAATTATTATAATTACGTAAATTAAATAAATAAATTTCATAGGATGTTGGGTTTGAAACCAAGCCCTCCGACATCCAATGTCTAAAATTTGTCCGTTCTGCCCCGGAGTTGACCGATGCATGCATTTCACATTTATCCCTTCGTATCGCTTTATAAACTAATTATTGTTCATATTAAATTATACCTATTGCCTAAAACCGGCCCTCCTTTCGCCACCGACTGCCTTATCTTTGTTGCAGGAAGAAAATCAACAATAGTGTCTTTTCTTAATTATTTTCTGACACTTGTTGACTTTGTACGGCAAATAATACTCTACGTAGATTGTTTGATGGAGACATTAATCATATAAGAGCCCTAGTAAATTACGCTCGTAACTGGCTATAAAATGCCGCATTTCACGCATCGCGGGCCTTTTTCAAAGTAAAATTTATTTTCGATTGCAGGCCAAAATTCCCAAGCAAACGGAATGACCGTTTTTGAATCAAAAGGTATATAAAATATGTAATTATTTAATTTTGTTTTAAAATACCTACTACTAGTGGACCCCGCGATGCTTCACTATTGCTAATGTCTTTCTCGGGCGTCTCTGACTTCTTCCACCATTTACTTCTGTATACCATAATTTTAATATTAAAAAACTACATTACATCGACTTTCATTCGACTCCGTATCACATTCTGGTGCAGATATATTGCGTTAAGTCTCCCTCGGACGTCCCTGACTTCTTGTACCATTCAATCCACTCTCTAAACACCCCTGTCACTAATAAGAACAACCGTTGAAATTTTCAGCGATATCGGTCTACAACTTTTCGAGATTTGCGAGTGCAAACATACGCAGGCTGATTTTTTTATATATTAAGATAGGCTATTAGAGTCAATATAGAGATACGATTTTATTTATATTAAGATAGGCTATTAGAGTCAATAAAGAGATACCTTTTCATATATATTAAGATAGGCTATTAGAGTCAATATAGAGATACGATTTTATTTATATTAAGATAGGCTATTAGAGTCAATATAGAGATACCTTTTCATACATATTAAGATATCTCCAAAAGCCCCTGAGGTGATATCTCACAAAAGCGGCGCTATACAAATCATCCAATAAATAAAATAAAAAATAAATAGGCTATTAGAGTCAATATAGAGATACGATTTTATATATATTGAGATAGGCTATTAGAGTCAATATAGAAATACGATTTTATATTTATATTAAGATAGGCTGTTAGAGTCAATGTAGAGATACCTTTTCATATATATTAAGATAGGCCATTAGATTCAATGCAGAGATACCTTTATATATATATATTAAGATAGACTATTAGAGTCAATATAGAGATACGATTTTATATATATTAAGATAGGCTATTAGAGTCAATATAGAGATACGATTTTAGAGGCAATATTGGCAATCACTCGAGTTAATGGTTATTATATATTTTTAAATACTTTTTCCCCGTGTAAATATGATGAAATAATAAATTAAAGTAGGACAATTTTACTTTAATACGTACCACAAAGCAGCAAATCTATGTAAATAAAAGATAACGTCCTTATTAACGGTCTCCGTGGTCGAGGGGTGAGGCTATTGAACATCCACCTGTTTAAATCCTGGGGTGCGCAAGTAAAATTTACTGTAATAAATATGTGTTATGTCTCAATTTATTTATATAAAATAATATATAGTATATTTGCAGCACCTTCCAGAGTGAAAGACACTCTCATTATGACCCCGGTGAAAGAGCACCATTCAGAATCGAAACGTTGCTTGAAAAGGTTTTAGACGTGACCAGATATGAATAGACATGGACTTCCTCATATTCCTCTTCCCCATCTCCTACCCTCTTCCCACGATACCTTCAGTTTCATAACATACCCGATTGGGGATGCTATAGTGTCAGTTTCATAATACGGTTGGGAGCAAATGGAACTCTTGTGCGGTATACACAAAAAAAATGACGTGTGTGCTCTGTAGATATAGAAACTACTGGACATTTAGGAACGTTCAGATAGTGATTTGAATGGTAAAAGTCGGGGACGCCCGGCCAAGACTTACACATTACCTCTGCACTGGAAGGAGTCGAATGAAAGTCGATATAATGTTTCTTAATAGTAAAAATGTGGTATACAGTAGTGAATGGTAGAAAAATTTGGAGACGCCCGATTAAGACTAATTACAGACGAAATCATTTAGTTTTTAACAATAACAATGTGGATTTTATGATACTACAGGAAATGAATGGTAAAAAAATTTGGGAACGCCCGAGAAAGACAGAAATCAAATAATTATTCACAACCTCAAACTTTACTCCAAGCTACTCATAACCCCGAACAACACAGGGTACTCTTCAGCTGGTAATTTCTAAATTTCTCTCTAAAATCATGAAAAATCGATTTTTTTCAATGGCCTTTATAAAAAATTCGTAAATAATACTTATGTGTGGTACCAGAAAAGTGTTGGCTATAACTTTTGAAAACAAAGTTCAATCAGTTTGGTTGGATATTTTGGCCTGATTTAGTATTATTTAACTGATCTGTAGAATACAAATACAACCCGTTGCCATAAAGCAGAAGTCTCCGAGTGCCGGAGGGATCAAGATAACTAGTTCCTCATAGCGCCTTCCGTTTATATACCGGTAGAATAGGGACAGCATTCCCATCTGATGGCGAGGCATTAAAGACTGCAATCCGTAGGTTAGGATTAAAAAAAATATATTTTTTTTTTATTTATTAATCTTAAGTTAGCTCACATCTTCGTGTGTGCTAATAGTTTTATAAACATATAAACATGTACATTGTTTGGCAAACATAATCTTTCTTTAAATATTTCAATAAAGTTACAAAAAAGAAACATTAATAATTGAGATAGACATATTTTCTTAATTCATTTTTGAACTTATTAATATTTTCTATCACAGCAATTTCCTTCGGGATTTTGTTATAGAGTTGAACGGCCTGGTACATCAGAGATTTTTGGGTACTTGTTTTTTTTCTTGTTGGCAATCTAATTTGCTTAGAATTTCTCGTTCCGTGTCCGTGTATCTCGTTATTGTAATTTATTTTTCTTTTCAGTTCCTTAGACATCATCCCTATGTTAATTTTATGTATAAAAATAAGTACATTCAAATACACAGTTTGCTTCACCGTCAAAATATTCAGCTCCTTTAACATGTCTCTTATCCGTGTGTATATGTTGCGCTTAAGTATTATTCGCATTGCTTTATTTTGCAGTATTTGCATTTTTTCATTTTCTCTTTATTGCAGAGAAAAAGAATACTTGAACAGTAATACTCTACGATCAATCCTTGATATAAACACTCTAAGAACTGTATATTTTGCTCTATTTCAATCGATAGCAACGTATGGCATTATAGGATGGGGAGGTTGTGCAGCATCCATCCTCTACCCTCTAGTGACCGTTCAAAAACTTTTGCTAAGGGTCATCTTCAAATGTTCCCCCTCTCATCCATCAGAGCCACTCTTCAAGAAACTCACAGCCATTGATATTCGCCAACTGTATATCAAGATAGCTCTTATCCATATCTGGAAAAATGGATTGATAAACTCTACACAAACGGACATACATACACGCTACTCAAAGCACGGAAAATGCATAATTCCTGTAACAAAAACCACTTTTTCACAAAGGCAATACTCATACATCGCACCTAAAATATTCAACACGTTAAAAAACGACATCAAAACATCAAAAACACTTACTCACTTTGCAACCGGTGTGCATAAATGGATATCTGAAAAGGGGCGAAATTTCTTTAAGGAACATATGAACCTATGTCACCAGTAAATAATTTAAATAACTTGTATATTACTAAACAATATATTTCTTTTTCATATTCATCATTAAAAAAAAATATTTACCACCACTGATATGTTTCTTATACTCTAGTATTTATTACGAAAAATATTGTGACAATAATTCCACATTTGTGTACATATCCTTAGCCGTAGCTCAAACGTGGATTTACACAAAAATTGCCGATATATATCTATACACCTATGTTACCATAACACGCTCATGCAAATCGCTCATCAAGATATAACTTATCCCTACTTTCTTACCAAATAGTACTTTCTTTGATTTTATATTGTATTTGTATTATTTTTTTTAGAAATACACTTGTACTTAATGTACTTGTATTTTTACTACACTTTTAATTCTATCTTAATTACACAAATGTAATTGTATTTTTTCTTTTTTTTTGATACATGCTCCTTGTATTATTTTTAATTCAATAATACGTATTTTCTTTGATATACTTTTTATATTATTTTAAATTTTTCTGTTTTCCACACCTATTTTTTATATTCATATATCTTAAACTTATGTAGATATTTTGCATTATTTTTAATTCCTTTATACTTCATACTTGTTTTAGATGTATAAATTATTTTATTTTATTTTTATATTATTTTGTTTTCATTCAACTTATTTTTAATTTGTATTTATAATACTTAACATAAAATTGACCACTACAACACGGGCATGTGCCTAGTGTGGTGGCCAAAAATTTACCCGTTTACTGTAATGTATAAACTTTACTGAATAAAGAACATATAAAAAAAAATTAAAGTGTGGTGATAGAATTGTATTGTATATTATCTGGCATGTTTCTTTATTTACTTTGTTTCTGATTCTACCAAGAAATGATATTTTTTTTGCAATTTTTTTAATTGTATAGTCTGCATTTTTTGAGAAGTTCAATTTTGAGTCTATAATAACACCTAGATATTTAATTTCTTCCACTTTTTTTGTAAACTATTAAACGGGCTGCTCGTTCCTGTACCAGTGTGAAGATATTTTTTCATGTATTTTGGAGCTCTAGACCAGGGGTGGCATTTTCAGCAGTTGATAGCCCACTATAGTAGATCTAATTTTGTTGTTTTTGCTTTTATCGTTTCGCCAATCGGTGTTTATATCGATATTCTATTCACGCGATAGGTTTCTGTATACTCAAGGTGCTGACTGCTGAGGTTCTCGCGCAGGATCCTTCCCAACCTTCCTCCTCTCGATATCCTTAGATATCCCCTCCCCACTTCCTTCAAAAAATCAACATTCCCTGTTCCTGGGGGTGTCATAATACGGAGCCATCGTAGTACTCACAGGTATCAATAAAAAAAAAAAAATATATATATATATATAACAACAAACTAAAAAAAACTAAATCAAAGTACGTAGGTACCAACTAACGAGTTGGGTACATACAAAAATATCTGCCTGTCATTATCTCTATATAGTACAAAACAAAGTCACTATCCGCGTCTGTCTGTTTGTCCGCTTAGTTCTTCTAAACTATGCAACCGAGTTTGATAGGGTTTTCACTATCATTTAGAAAATTTCTTCCTGAATGTTTATATATATAAAACATGGATATTATATTTATTGAAAGTAGAGAAAAGTCGAGTAACGCCGTGTACACGTCAGCTGGCTATTTTTATTATATATTATGTGTACGACAGATTACTTGTCCATTTACAGTACAAGATTGATAATTTTGACATTCTCAACATTTGTTAAGATTATTTAAAGAGTACCTAATGGAACATATGTCATGATAATAAATGTCATTATTATTTTCAGGGCTGCGAGAAGCATGGCACGGCGGCAGCGTTACCTGGAAGCAGGCAGCCGTGCTAGGGCTGTCCGAGCTGATTGGCACAGGTCTGCTGGTGAACCTGGCCTGTATGGGGTGCCTGCCTGGTTTCGCATCGGGGGCGCCCCCCGTCCTGCAGTACTCCCTCAGTACGGGGCTGGTGGTCATGTTTGTTGTGCAGGTAAACGAGTCATTCCGAGTTTAAAGTCACTTTCAGTTTAATGTATAAAATCACTTTATCACTTTTACTATGCATAGTCTTTAGTTACTATATCTGACATACGACAGTGGCGTTCATTGCTCTTTCATCAAGCTTGTATATTCAAGGCAGAATAGAATAGAATGAATATCCTTTAGTATCCCTCTTTGCTGAGGATTCCCACTCCGATTTATTGCCCTGTTGAACATCCTCCACTCCTCGCGGTCCTATGATTTTTTACAGTAACCCCACACGACCTTGAGGAAAATAATTTCCCTCAGGGCCATTGTCATATTTTGGGATGCTGTGTGGAGAGTCTTTTTTAAGGAAACGAAGGAGAGGAAGTTTTGAGAGGTAAAATGAATGAGGGTTGAATAGGAATCTAGGGATCAGTGTGTCCAGGAGTGATGGACATATGAATATATAGGTACCTCCCACTGCGGCGCAAGTCCCTAAACCAGTGTCTACCGATCTGGCAAGCCACGCAGCTGTTGGGCAGGCGAATCATGAACACACCTCACACAATGAAACCGAGCACCCCTGCTAAATCACCACTTGGGATGACCCATGGCAGGTGTTGGTTATCCAATAAATAGTTCCCGGGGCGGCGGTTAACAAACCCGCCTCCCAAACGCTGCATAGGAAGTCGCGGACATCAATTTTCACACACCATTGCACACCACTGTTAACCAAGTTCTTCCAACCTTTCTTAATATTCTCGTCCGTAGGCAGTCGTATGTTGGAGGAATAAGGTAGTAATAGTTACCTTTCGCATTATATTATGACAAAATCGGATACTCTATAAAACAGAGCTCAATGAGAAAACAGAACACAATAAAATATTAGGTTAGGTTAGGTTAGGTAATCCAAATACTTACCAAATAACAAAACACGGTAATCGGATAAAATAGAACAGTGATAAAACAGAACACGATAAAAAATAGGTTAGGTTAGGTAAGATTAAGTTAGTTTAAGTCCATAATAATAATAATATTTGGATGATTTTTAGTGCCATTTTTGTTCAAAATCACCTCAAGGGCGCTGTACAAATATAAAATACATTTCTACAATGATCTATGTTATTACCAACTATATACGCAGATAATAAACAGTACAATACTTACCTGGTAAGTCACTTGAGATTAACACTGTTTCAATGTTTATTAGTGAAATTTAGATACGGCTCGCACGCACGAGACACAATTGGAAAATTGGACATAATTGGCATTTCAGATATTTATTTTAATAATATATATTTATGTTCTTTAATGAGAGTGTTTAGGGAAGGAAAAGCAAATTTTATGCTGGGTGGTACTATATAACAAGGTTTAGCTCAGAATTTACTTTCCTGAATGTGATTCGTCTCTTGGTATAAGACAGATTTCGAATAATTTAAATCCAATAAGAAATATCATACCTTTCTCAATACCTATATATAACAAAAACGGTAACCGTGGAAAACAGAACAATGACAAAGCAGAACACAATAAAATAGGTTAGAACTAGATGAATTAATAGAGTGAAGATACGTTACTGAGACAATGCGCGAGGTTTCACTGACTGGTCCAGAGGACATACTTTAGCGCAAGGCTGCCCAACCTTTTTAACAGTTGGGCGAAATTGACGATTTTGAATCACTGGCGGGCCACTGAATACCTGGCGGTTCCTATTTCCATGGGGGGGGGGGATTGTTAGAGAATTTCTATAAAACATAATTCCCCCCCAAAAAAAATTCAAAATGAATGCTCCCACAAAATATTTGAAATCCATGGGGGGGGGGTTGTTACGGAACTTCGCTGAGAAAAAAATTCCGCGCACCCAAAAACATCATATGTGATTCCCCACAACAATTTTTCGAATTCCATGGTGGTGGGGTGGCTACAAGATTCCATTTCGGACGCAAATAATATTATATCAAAAACTGGTGTATTTTTGTTTAAAAAGTAAGTTCAACAGGTTAGATTTTTTCGTCGCTGATTCTCGTTCTAAGTAGCCTAAATTGCGATAAATCGCCTTCGTTGGCAACACTGGTGACCGCGCGCAAGCTGCATTGTTTGTTTTACCGCGGGCCCGCGACATTTTTTCAAATTGGCGGATTGGCGGGATATTTGAAAATGGTTCACGCGGGCCACTTATAATTCGGGCCTGGGGTTGGGCAGCCTTGCTTTAGCGGGACATTCATATAACTATTTCACGTACATACATATTCTTAAATAGCTATCGATTTCATAAGTGGTTCTTCATCTTTTGTTCGATTACTATGAATATAATGTTTTTGTGTTTTTATTAAGTCATCGGGTGAGGATGGGTTTTTTGTTTTACTTTTCTTAAATATTCTACTTTGTCATGGAACAAATTCCTACTTTACTTGAAATCGTATATTTTTTTTAATTTCCAGTGTTTTGCGCACATATCAGGTGCCCATGTGAACCCTGCGGTGACCCTGTGTGCAGTGCTGTTTGGTGGGATGTCCCTGGCGGTAGCGGCGGTGTACGTGGTGGCACAAGTTGCGGGGGCCATCCTGGGCTATGGCCTGCTGCTTGTGGTCACCCCAGAGAAGATCTTCATGAATGAAACTGCCTTCTGTGTGAACTTGCCCCATGAGTCTCTGTCCCCTGCTCAGGTAGATACTATGACCAATCAATATGTTTTGTTGGATAGTTCTTATTGCCAGATAGATAAAAACCTACCAAATAATATAATAAAAACATTTTTTTTTGTTATCTATGGTAGATAACAGGATTCCTCAGTGGCCTGATAATTTAACATGTTGAACCATAGTCTTTTAGTTTTTAACTAAGCCTATTGTCCCACGTGTTGGTAAGCAATCAACACAAACGCGCCTGCGCAGAAAGAATCCGCGCTGCAGACCGTTACCTTGCTATAGAGAATTTAATTTTCTGCGCAGGGTCTTGCAACATTCGGTTTATGTCGATTGCTTTCCGACCTGTGGGCTGAAAGGTTTAACTAAAACTGTGGTTACGCAGATATAAAGGGACTCCCGAAACGCTTCTTTGAGGACAATTTATTTAACTGCAAACTAATCAAAAATATAATAATGTTTATATAATGAATACAAATTAATGTTTTTCTAAAATAAACAAATAAATACAAAAATACCTTCGGGGGACGAGGTGTTAGTTTTAATATATTATGTTAAAAATGTTGTTATTAATATGGGTTATTTCAGGCGGTGTTGGTTGAGGTCATTTGCACAACAGTCCTGATTTTGCTGACTTGCTCAGTTTGGGATTCACGGAACAAGACAAACACCGACTCCACAGCTATAAAGTTTGGCTTCACTGTGGCTGTGCTGAATATGTGTGCTGTAAGAGTTTTTGTTTAACTAATTCATCATTATTATTATAAAACCAATAGTGTCTACACTTGAGTTTCAGCAATCTGTTTTCTTATTAAACAATTGAAAAATATGCAACAAACAGTATAACAGTAAATTTGATGAAGTCAGATCTCACATCTCACAATTCAAGAATTTTTAGCAGAATACAGATTGTCTATTAAATGGTGAGATATTAATTTTCACAGAAGATAAGGCACATAAGTCCACCTTATCTATTCTATGGTACATTTCATAGAACAAAAGTTGAAGACGGTTCAACATTCTTTATCTTTTTTTCTTTCTATTTCTATCGGGCATTCTATTGCATAAAAAGCCTTCTAACTAAACATAGAATGGATAAGGTGGAAACGTCCTAAACGCGCCGCCATAAGTCATGGATGCACAGTTCAAATATAGAAGTAAAATAATTATTGTCTGCTAAAATATATTATTATTATAGGTAGTACCTACTTTTCGTTGCCTGATTTTGAAAAGATTATTTTTCTAAAGAGTTCCAATTTTGAAAAGTTTAAACTCATACAAGGTTTACTCACAAAGGAAATTATGTTGCAAAAATCAAGGAAAAAAAATTTTTTTGATGGAATTATGTAATCCAATATTGTGTTATTTACAGAGTTCTTTCACTGGATGCAGCATGAATCCTGTCAGATCATTGGGTCCAGTTGTATGGACCAATCATTGGGATGACCATTGGGTAACAATACTAAGATTTTTTTTATTCCAGTTCAGAATAATTAAACCTTTTTTGGAAACGCATTTGTGCTTGTGAGGATACAAATTTGACACTACTAAAACGGGATTCGAAATCACATCTGTTGAAATGGCAACAGATGTGATTTGGTGTTTGGTGACCAGACCTGGATAGCCAGGTACTTCTCGACGTTCTTCCCTTCCCAGATCCCTTCACCATCTCAACATACCTCAAAGAGGTCGACCCCGACAACGAAATTTCATGTTTCAAAACAGTACTTTTTGAAAACTACCGAATTCTAACGAAGATATAAGCGGTCAAAATATTGATTTTTGTAGCCAACGCTAAATGTTCGGCAGTACTGCCATTCATATTATGAATTGCACATGAATGCGCAATTGCATACATTTTAGCAATGTTTACTTTAAAAACTCATAACTTTGTCATTTTTGGACAAAATTAATTTTATTGTTGTTAAAAACTCTAAATTGGTGCCATAGTCCTACTGGCTCCACACAGTAGGAAGGCGTCGGGACACTCGTGCAATATTCACACTATAAAAATATTTTCAAATATGTATATAATAATTTATTGTATATTATTATTGATTCGACACACATGGCTGATATAATAAAAAGGTTTTTTTTATTGCAGGTTTACTGGGTTGGACCACTACTTGGATCTACCATCACAACTCTTTTCTATTGTGCTGTCTTCAAGAAATCCGAGCCCCCGGCAAAACTTCAGGAGCAGGAGCCTCTCAACGAGGTGCAAGAAAAACAGATTGCAGTCACGGCTTAGCTACACCACCAAACCAACACCAAACTAACTACAAAATAATGTTATTAGGATAAAATTATTTAAACTGCATGTTACATGGGAGAAAAACAATATAAACTTTTTCATACATCATTATGCGTCGAAGCAAAGAAGAACTTTCTTTGAAGAATAGACAACATAGCCTTTATTATGGTTTGTCCATGTGAATTATAGTTTTATCATAAATTATTATCGCATATTTTTTTACTATTAGGTACCAATTTAAGAATATCTTTTTTTTTTTTGGTTTTAGGCATTTCACCCTGAAAAGAGTGCTTTGTGCCGGTAACAGTTAAAGTGGATAAAAAAATTCGGTTAATCTATTGGGAGAATAATAAAACAAATTAAATATTGGACTCATTTAGATCACGAAAACAAATTAAATGTTGAATTCATTCAGGTTATTATTATTAATTATTCAACTTACATAAAGCTGTATGAACACGAGAATTGTTAAGAGATAAAAGGTATGAAATGTTAAGGGGGGACTGGTGTGTGATTTTAATAAGCCGGCGGTATATGTTCTTGAAAGATGAATGGTTTTTACAGTTAAAGAAAACGTGGTCGAGGGTTTCCTCTTCCACACCGCACTGGAAGACCAGATCATCCAAAACTCTAATTCTAGCAAAGTGGGATGCAATTGAACAGTGACCAATTCTCATTCTCGAAATACATGAAATGAATCGTTTTGAAGGATATGGTTTTGAATTCCAGCATAGAAAGATCCAGTTCTTATTTTGGAGACTGCCCAATTTTCTTCCCTAAGAATAACTTCCTAACCATTCGAGCGATAGCTACCCAAATCTAAGTAGCGTAGATAGGTGATTTTAATTAATTAGTTGAATGTACCGCTGATAACCTGATGCGTTTAACTTCTATTGAATACCAAAAGATGTCACTAATGTTCGTCACTGAAATATAGGTGGATTCATTGGCATTAAACCACAGTAAGCAGTTTTCGTGTTTACATATTAATTTTCGGAGGTGTTATTTTTGAAATGAGGTAATCTCTATCGCTCAAGCGGTGAAGCCTTCTTCTGCATCCAGTGTTGTACGTAGGACTCCCTCAAATGCCGCCAGTTTTGCCAATTCTTGGCAGCTCTAACCTATCTGAAGCTGGCAGTTTTCTTTAGGTTAGCCCATCTCACCTGCGGGGACCTCTGTCTCTTTCCCGAGCAAAAATTTTTGACATGCAAGAATTTCATCAATGAATAAGCAATACTATTGTGTATTTGCAAAAATGTTACTTGAGTGTTCAGGATATAGTAATAAATACGCATACCTTATGTAAATATCTCTCAAGCCAAGCTTATAAAGCAATTGAATTACCGGCCCCAAGGGATTATTCATGTTATTATTATTCATACTAAAATATTATTTAAGTTTTGATTGGCTTGTGTACAGTTCATGTTCAAGTAATTTTTGGAAAACATTTTTTTTTTCTGAAATCAAAATAAGAGGCATCAGGTTTCTGGTAATATCTAAAGTTTTTCAAATAAAAATGTATTCATTGATTTTGCTGTTAAGTTGTGGTAGTGATAGATTTATGTTCCTATTAAAACTGTGAAACTATATTGTAATCAATAATACAATTAACAAATGTGTGACTAAAACTAGATGCAGTTTTATGCAACAATAAATTATTAAAGTAATATACATTTGTGTTTTCTGAATTTATCATATAACTACCTAACAGGCACGTCCCTCTATACACTCTTTGGGTGCGGTGCATCCCGTGTTCTGGAGTAAAAAATTATTATTATTTAAACTTAAAAATAATTATTTTTTATTTTAATGATTAACGTTTATAAGCAATAAATATTAGCCTGAAACACCCATACTCTGAAAAAAAAAAATGTCGCCGACGGAAATTGAACCCACAGCCTTCCGATTGCCAGTCAGCTGCTCTACTATTGCGCTACATTGGCTTATTCTAAAATCGCCAAATAATTCAATATGTACTAGTATTTTTCATTCAACAATTATTGCTTATTAGATTTTCACCTGAAAAATGGTGTGATATCTCCTAAATTTCGACCCTTCAGAAGAATAAAGGATCAATATTTTCAAACAAGTACAAATCACCCTACTTTGTGCTTCCCTCTCCAGATCAATCTACATATATATTTATTAAAAATACTCCATTATCAAAGAAAAGTTTATTTATGCATACATCTATTGCTCTGTTACTTTGTTTCTTGACATTGTCATGTAAAAAGAAGCAAATGTACAATAAAATTGAACATACTTATAAATAATATTAAATTGATGTACCATCTTACATGGGACCAGAAGAAAAGTTTGCAACAGCAGAAATAATAATAATTTATTATCGATAGTCAGAAAAATAATGGCAGAATAAAAAGAAAGAAATAATTGGGTAACATTCACTTAATTACGTAGATTTAAGTGGCACGGTATAAAATGATTGACTGCTGAACTTATTGCCATTCAATTATAATTGATTAGAGGAATAACTAATGTAGCCATTTATTAAAATGTTTATTATAAATAACACCTTGTATATATAACTTCAATATAAAAGTTTTTACATTAAACTGAAGATTATCGGTTCACAGATTAGTTTGTGGTCGGTTCAATAGTCTCTCCTCCTCGAATCTGTCCCCAACCAATCAACCTGGAAGCAAAAGAACAAAAATTAGAATATGGTTAAAATAATTATATTATGTAGAATCTTTTAATAAATATTTCACTGGATTCTGAAGATCTTTTTAAACTTAAAGAATAAGTACACAACCATCAACATTAAATGCGTTATTAAATATCAATTTATTGTTTTTGGGATTACGTCAATTCTCTGAGAGCTTCATATATTTTATAGCAAGAATATGACTACGAAGTTTTCAAAATATCAATAAAATGAACCATCGATGTTGGAGAGGATAAATGGGTGAAGCGTCATTTATTCTTTCCAGCGTTGATATTATAACAGATAGGCATATTACCTCCAATGTTTCTCAACACGTCTGCTGAGGGCAATCTTCTCCCCAACTTCTGTACACACGGGGCTGGTGAGAGCAATCTTGGCCAAATCAGCCTTAGTGGCCACC
The DNA here is from genome assembly GCF_061612785.1 of Hesperophylax consimilis. NCBI lineage: Eukaryota > Metazoa > Arthropoda > Insecta > Trichoptera > Limnephilidae > Hesperophylax > Hesperophylax consimilis. Next base: position 37,003,875 of record NC_142846.1, read on the forward strand.
ACCCTTCCTCCAGTGCTCAGGGAGCCGATGTTGACCAGCAACACCTCGTTCTTGGCTAGCTTCTGCACCTTGGCTGCCTTCTTGTCTCCCTCCGTGCGCACGCCCAAAAGGCGCTTCAGCAAGTGATATGACACTTCGAGCACCACGAAGATGGCGGGCAGAGCACCCACAGCTCCCAGCACTTGTCCCACCAGTCGATCAGCACGGCACAAAGTCGGCTCGATCAGAGTTCCAACACCGATCAGACCCCCGGGCACAGCGAACTGGAGTTCATTCTGTTCCGTGTATAGCGACACGATACGCGAGCGAATAGGCCGGCACGCCAGCTTTCCTTCAGAGTCTTTGCTCACAAGTCCAGGGCGTACTTCCACTTCCATTCCCAAACGGAGCACTCCTTGCAGGATAGAGCCTCCAGCAACACCTCCCTTGAGCTCCGCTACTTCGCAGCCCGGCTTGTTGACATCGAATGACCTGATGACGATCATCCTCGGGGGGGAGGTGAAGTCACGCAGGGGGATGGGAATCTTCTTAGTGATGTACTCGCAGAGCACCTCGATGTTGTACTTGAGCTGGGCCGAGATGGGGATTATGGGGGCTCCCTCAGCCACAGTTCCCTGGACGAACTTGAGAATCTGCTCTTGCTGCTCTTTAGCTTGGCCTTCCTTCACTAAGTCAATTTTGTTCTGAAGGATTAGAATGTGCTTCAACTTCATGATCTCTATAGCAGCCAAGTGCTCACTGGTCTGTGGCTGAGGACACGATTCATTACCTGGAAACATTCATTATTTCTGTATATTTAGGGACAAGTAATGAGTGCAGTTCTGTAGAGTTATTTCAGGCTGCAGCCTGCAGAGTGAATGATGGTAGTCAACCTCCAATAGGACAGGATGCCAGAATAAGAATCAATGTATATTGATTGCTACAATACCTGCAATGAGCAGCAGAGCGGCATCCATGACAGCGGCTCCGTTCAACATAGTGGCCATAAGGATGTCGTGACCGGGGCAGTCCACGAAGGAGACGTGGCGGACGAGACAGAAGCGACCGCTGCAGGCGGGCCGGAGGCATGGCAGGCGGTCCTCTCGGCCGGAGCCACCTGACGTGTAGGACGCCGGCCGTGAACATGACGGATTGTCACACTTGTAGATCTTGGCATTGGCATAACCTGCAATGAGAATGTTTCGAATTAAGCTACAAAGTGAGAGTGATAATATTTATTTATTTTAATATCAACGGTATAAAATATACCATTTACAGTAAATTATAAACAGTGACATCAGAAAATACACAATTAACAGAAACTCTAGACGGATATAAAAAGTTAGAGATACAAGTACATGCAAAACTTATAGGTAGACAAGGTTAGATTAGTATTGATTGAAATATAATATGATAGTATAGATACATGGTATAATATATTACAATAGCTAAAATGTATGCATTTATTTTCAGGTTTTGGTTGAAAGTAGGTAAGTGCCAATCAAGCTGTTGGTTCACCGAATTGAACCAAGTTGAATTGAGATTGTAAATTGGGAATTAGAACATTTTGAAATTTAAAAATCAGGATGCTTACATTTTGAAATAAGTAATATAATAAATAACAATACAATGTAGGGAAAAAGAACATTTTGAATTAAGATTATTAAGTGGAAATGAGATTATTTAGAACTAAGATTACAAAGTGGAAAGGAGATCATTTTGAAATAAGATTATAAAGAGGGATTGCGAATATTTTGAAATTAGGATACAAAGTGAGAATGAGAACATTTTGATTTAAGATTAGGTGAGAATGAGAGCTTTTTGAATTAGGAATAGAAAATGAGAATATAATATATGAGTCGTGTAATTTCTATACCCGCTATATCAACTTTCATTGATTTGGAGAAAACCGCAAAAAACTGTCACATCTCTAGCGTACATAAGAAAATGCATTAAAATTTTTTATATAATGAATTGGAGTAATAAAATTTCGAAAAGCATTTATTTTTCTATATATGTCTAGCAATAATTAAGTAATTTCGATAAATAAAATGGATATAGCGGATTTTGATACTCACTTCGTGATTTTGAAAGTCAACTGAGGCGACATGGCGGGTTTAGAAACTCACGCGTAGATCATTTTGACACACGAGCGTGGCGTCAGAGCGGCGGCCATATTGTATTTTGGTAAAATAACTGCTTGTGATTCGTTGAATCCGATATAGCGGGTTTTGATAGTGACTTTCTGTATGATATAGCGGATTTGGTTTCTCACTCGCAGTTTTAACATGGTTTTTGGTCATGATAAGGAGGGTTTTGAAACTCAATTTTAGGCTCCTCTTGTTGCTCGCAAAAATGTGAACAAGATGTCATACTCAGATCATTTTGTCAAAAAATCGGATATAGCGGGTATAGAAATTATAGGATTCATATCTTATATGTACTTAACACGTTGAACGCCATTATGGAAATGAAGAAACATTACCATTTTAAATTTGAAAAAAAAATACTCAGATGGCATCGGCGACCATCAAAACGTATTCCTTTTTTTTTTACCAAAATTTTCCATGAAAATCAAGAAAATTAACTGCGGTCACCGGTGACCGTCATGGCGCTATGGGAGAAAAATGACGATTTTCGTTATGAGGTCACTGGTGGCCTACATGGCGTTCAACGTGTTAATTAAATGAATTTATTTTATGATACAAGAATTTTTACAGCTTCATCAGCTCCATCAAATTGTAATAAACTAAAAATGCTGAAAAACACAATAGTTGACCTCTTCTGCTGATCACTATTTTTCAAGAGCTGAAATAGACTTAGAATCGTCATTTAACGGGGAACTTCCAACTGCCAAAAAAACAAAATGGCGCAGAATGGCCATTTGATGATAATCTTATATTTGAATTTCTGTGAAACAACCTGTCCTCACCCTTCAAAAATATAATAATTTTCTGTAGATACATGATATATGAGTCGTGTAATTTCTATACCCGCTATATCAACTTTCATTGATTTGGAGAAAACCGCAAAAAACTGTCACATCTCTAGCGTACATAAATAAATGCATTACAATTTTTTATATAATGAATTGGAGTAATAAAATTTCGAAAAGCATTTATTTTTCTATATATTTCTAGCAATAATTAAGTAATTTCGATAAATAAAATGGATATAGCGGATTTTGATACTCACTTCGTGATTTTGAAAGTCAACTGAGCCGACATGGCGGGTTTAGAAACTCACGCGTAGATCATTTTGACACACGAGCGTGGCGTCAGAGCGGCGGCCATATTGTATTTTGGCAAAATAACTGCTTGTGATTCGTTGAATCCGATATAGCGGGTTTTGATAGTAACTTTCTGTATGATATAGCGGATTTGGTTTCTCACTCGCAGTTTTAACATGGTTTTTGGTCGCGATAAGGAGGGTTTTGAAACTCAATTTTAGGCTCCTCTTGTTGCTCGCGAAAATGTGAACAAGATGTCATACTCAGATCATTTTGTCAAAAAATCGGATATAGCGGGTATAGAAATTATAGGATTCATATTTTCTACCACCGTTGTCAAATGTATATAGGTTTCTATTGCAAGTCTAATTCCCTACAGGACGACTGAAGTAAAAATAATTTTTTGGTTTATCAAACGCATTTTCCATCTGTCAAGGGATCCGGATATTAAATCATTGAGAGATGAGTACATACAACCTAAATGCACATGAATGTTGCTCCAGAAGTCCGAAGTACCACTGTTGATCTTCCTGGAACTGTAATCTTTATTTATTACTAGCTCAAGTCCCAGGTGTTGTCTGGGCTTTTCGAAATCAGATGCAGAAAAATTTCATAAAGTATCAAAATTCTGATTTAAGCTGTTATACCCTTAAATTAAATATACCATTCCTGAGAGAAAGTCCAGTTACATCAAATTTTCCAATTATTTCCTAAATCCTGTATCTAAATTTCGCTAATAAATAATTAGTTAATGTTAATTAAGTTAATCTCAAGTGACCTACCAGGTAAGTATTGTACTGTATATTATCTCCATAAATAGTTAGTAGTAACATAGATCACTGTATAAATGTATTATAAATTTTACAGCGCCCTTGAGGTGATTTTGCATAGAAACGGCGCTATACTAGTCATCCAAATATTATGATAAGGGGTGGGAAAATGGGATGGGGTGGTTTTTCGAAATAATAATATTTGGCTAATTTATACAGCGCCGTTTTCACTTCACCTCATGTAAACAGTGGCCTTCCTCTTATATAAAGGTCAAGTGTGTCAAATTTCATCAATCTCACAATAAAACTATACATTTGTATACAAACATCCTCTTCTTTATATTATACATAAATATTAAAGGTATTAAAGAAAAAGAGTTGTGATTAATTTCCGATTTTTATTGTGATTTATTATACAGCAGATTTCTGACTTATGACCTCCCCGTAAAATGTTCATTTTTAATTTAATTTCACACATCAATCATTACTCCACGAAATATGACGAAAAATGTTAACATTGCAATTTTTAGAAACATAACACAATAAAACATATTCATTTAAAAAAATAATATTACCACAACTTAATTAGTCAATCTTCGGAATACCAAGTTAAAATGTCGAGCGGCCCGCCGTGCGCCACCATTTTCTCTGTAATTCTTTTTTTTTTTTTCAAACATTTCTGGCTTTCACCTTACAAGGGTGGTGTTCTAGGCCTTCATTTCAAATTAATGAGAGAGGGAAGGTGAATTTATGTATATACGAATTTTGTTTAAAGGGGCAAATTTAAAATTGTATGGAAGATTGGAATCGACTTCAGACTTAGAAGAGATGAGATCTTGAATGGAAGGGAGGCAATTTTAGATAAGGCTATGTTCGTTATAACTTGCTATTTGCAAAATTACGTTTTTTGTAAATTGAACCGCCTAACCGGGTAATGTGTTTATATATTTATAGAAAATGCAAATATCTATCCTATGTAGTTTCCCCAGGATAGCTACTTATATTCAGAGAAATGTTCTCTCTAAAGTTATAAAATAATATAATACATACAATCAAGAAGTATGAAAATATTCTTAAGGTTTATTGTATTTTCGAGTAAATAAACAGTACTATGACTTTTGAGAGTCAAAATTATTACATTTGACTTGGAATTTAAAGAATTTAAGATAAAATAAAGATGATTGCAAGTGATGAAACAATAAGCTAGAATAATATTTAGATACATTTTTCCTTGCCATTTGAATAAAATATATTTTATGGCAAATTTTTTAAGGTTCAAAATACCATAAAATCGAGAAGAAAAGTGTGGTGAAAAAAAAAATTTACAACAAAAAATTTTAAACACTATTTCAGTCTCCAGTGTATTTATTACGCTTTCAGTATATTTCATGATTAGATTTATTGTTCAATGTCATAATTTCAGACCCTTTAAGATTATCAGAGAAATGATATCAAAAAGAAAATACATTAGAAGTTATACATACAATAACAATTATTAAATAGGTCACAAGAAACACGAAACTGCTGCAGACTTTACCCACTACCGGGCGCGCTTTTGTGGGTCGCATGATTGGACTTTGTTAGTTGCGTACCATGTTGGGTGCGACAAAAAAAAAATATATATTTTCATCAAAATGTTCGTCATCTTTATTCCAGAAGGATAAAGTTATTCTGAGTAAATTCAAATTTATTTCAACAATCATAAAATCCAATGATAATTTATAGTATCAAATGAAGACAGCAACCTCTCACTTTCGAAACTCAATTGTGACTGACAGGTGTTGATTAGGTGACTGCGGATAGTTCAATAATATAATAAACTAGGATAACCTAACCTTCCTAGACATTTCATCCATCGCTTCCCCTCGGAAAATGCAAAAAAAAACAGGGCTTGCTGCACTCATTACAGCTGAGTACTCGGCAGTAGGTAAACATAGTCTACATTTAATAATACTACAGGAACTGCATGAACATATTTCCTCACATACAGAGTAAAGAAGAAAATATGGTATGCAATGTGGGCGTGTTTCGTTATCCAAAGTTCTGGCCATTCGGGCCTTAAATTTTAAATACTGAACTGTGTTTCATCTTCATTTTGAAATTCAAATAGGTTGGCGACATACGAGTCAGTGGCAACATTGATTTGCATTCAAATCTACATGGAAGGCATTTCTAGTGTACCATCTATTCAGTGCATGGAAAGTTTTTAAAAATAATTATCTAACAATATTATAAAAATATTATTTATTATAGTCTTCATATTTAGATATCAAAAATTTGTCTTCCTCTTTAAAGCTGTTGGGAGCACAGGGTTAATACAAGTCTATGGTGAACCTAATGAACAACTATGGTTTGAAGCAAAGGATATAGCGGTATGACACTTTAGCCATTTATCCTTTCCAGCGATATGTATATTAGAACAAAATCCAATTTTAGATTACTAATAAGGGCACTAGCTTTTAGATACTTGTGGGTTAAACAACTTCATTAATAATGCATGAGTTTGTCAATCTATAATAATATTGGTATTGTGGACAGTGGAGATACAACTTACTAATTTACCCTTTGTCGTAAACAACACATTGAAGACATAATTATACCCTTGTCCAAAATAACCTTAATTGCAATATACTAACTCTGTTGTAAACTGCCACTTGCGGGTCTTTGGCTACTAAAGTGCCGTTCTTCGAAAAATGACGTCTTTAAAATACATTTTATTTTAATAATAATCTCTAAATAGTATAAAATAAAGTCGCTATCCGTGTCTGTTTGTGCACTTAGTTCTTCTAAACTACGCAACAGATTTTGATAGCGTTTTCACTATCTTTTAGAGCATTTCTTCCGAAAGGTTTAAATATATAATACATGTAAATTATATTTATAGCAAGTACAGAAAAGTCGCAGTTTTGTAATCAAGTTGTAAAAAAATATTTTCAGGCGCTTACATTGCAAACGCTGGCTAAACCTTATAAGATACATCAAAACAATGTACTACGGAATTGTATATCTTAAACAGGCCTACAGAAAAGTCTGCTATGGTATATGTCTATCTCTTTAGGATAACCCCAAGCAACGCCAGGTACACGTCAGCTAGTATTTCATAATTCAAAAAATACAGTACTGTTCTCGTCCGTCAGGTTGTTGTTGCTGTTGGCAGTTACTCTAGTACGTCTTTATCTATGAAGTTTCCCAGAGGCGTTTGGAATTTGAGATTTCTTTACTGTCGAAAGTTTTAAGACATTTTAAATAGTGCTTGGTTATCGTTCCTCAGTTAATTATTCTATTGCGAATCCTTTATTTGTAGACAATTAATTGTATTTCTCTAATATTTGCACTTCAGACATTTTTATATTTGCTCATTTAGGCTGTACATATTATTACAAATTTTCGTTATTTTATAAATTATCGATATAAGTGTTTTTAAGCAGTGGTGGCTTGTGCGTTTTATGTTTTGAGTTTTAATATTTAAAAAATGGCATTATTGATGTCATTGTAATGCTTTTGTTTTTTTTTTTTTAAATACAGTTTATTCTATGAAGATTTTCAGGAAATCGGTGCAGTGCACTACAAAACAGAATTTCCTGAAAATCTTCATACAAAAAGCTGAATTTTCGAAAACAAAATAACCTTTTGGTGAAACATCATCAATAATGTCGAATTTTTCGAACTTAGCACTCTATCACACTCAAAAGTGACAAGCTGCCACTGTTTGTAAGTTCTTAGATTTTTTTTTAAAACTTCAGTTACAAAATAATATTATTGAAAATTTAGTACCATAATATTATAAAGTATGATACATACAGGATGTCCGGGGGTAAAGTGCGTTAACTTCGGGAGGTGATTCTACATGATGGTAGTAGTAAAAAATACAAATAACTTTTTTCGAAATTCCAATGCATATTTTCCCATAGAAGAATATTTATTTTCCCATGCAAACAATTCAACTTTTTTACCTAAAAATTACCTTAAAACGTTAGAATTTTGAAAAAAGTTGTTTACCTTTTTTACTTGTAATATCATTTAGAATCACCCCTGAAGTTAGCGCACTTTACCCCCGGACATCCTGTCTATAGTTTTCTTTAATATAACTGGTTTTAACAGACTTAAAACAGGACTCTTGTATATGAATTTGTGAATCAAAATCGTTGTACTGCCGATATTTGGCTCTTTTGACTAATGAGTTTGCCGATCACTGAACTAACTTAATTTAGCAATAAACAGAATATATCTGTGAACTTATCTGGAAAGGGCTCCATTATGTTTGAGGCACTTGTGAATAAACTTCATAACAATATGTATGTAATAAGAAATATAATTAGATTATTTATAGAATTTAGTCGTAAGTCTTAACAATTTGTACAAAATATTTTTAGAATCATTACTTAGGTTTTTCAACTACATATACACAATTTAATGAAGAAATGGATTAAAAATTTCTCTTGCTTAAATTTTTGTGATGAATCGAATGAATTCAGTGAGAATTGAGTTTTAAATTTAATATTTTTTATTTTATTTTAATACACCTTAGTTAACCCTTTGATTGCCAGTGGCGCATATAATCGGTTGCCACCATACACTATAATATGTATACATATGAGTATACACGTATCAGCAATCTGTGCTAAAAAAATCTATTTTGGATGCCATACTACGTGTTTACTCATGCACTACACAATTAGACGATTTTCTCTTTTTAGAGAAAATACATAAAGAGAAGAAAATATGTCCAGTTTTAAAATGTATCATACAGACCCATAATTTATTGAAAAAGAAGCTAAGTGTAAACATGAGACACTGTGAAACAAGTGAAAGTTATGATATTTATGTGTGTATTAGAGATTTATGATAATATAACTCTTCCATGGACATATAGTTTATAAGATTTTTTTATTGAAGTTAATAAGATATAAGTTATAAAAGTTTTGTTTTGAAAATTATTAGAAATTTGTATTTTTTAATAATTTAACCTTTTTTTTCACATAATATATTAGATTTTTGTAAAAATGGTTGCTGTAATTCAAACAGTCAAAAAAGTACTGGTTATTCAAAATATAAAAAAGCGAAATCTACACAAATAGAGGTGTAAAAGTCGGGAAAAACATTGCGAAACCTACAATAAATTAATAAATAGGTGTTTGCACTGTGCAAACACATCGTCGGAAAGGGTTAATGACAATCACAATACAAAAACTAAAAGTTCCAAGTACTAGTGTACTGGTACTTAGCATTCAAAGGGTTAAATATAAAACAAATTATTTAACATTAGATATTAAAATCTTTTTTAACTATTAATAAAATAATGAACACTGGAGCAACATTAAAATAGATACTTTCTGCAAGTCTTGGCCCCACATTTGCATACAGGACGAACTCGTTCAGAGATACCGTTAATACTAGAAAGGTCCATTCTCAACTTCAGAGGAGATCGCAATACTTCAGGGCGGGGGGGACACTCCTTAGTCGGAGTCAACATTCCTTGTGGCTCCCCGTTTGTCAGCGGGGGCAGGTCCTCCACTGTCACAGGCCCACCCTCTTCTGGCGCAGTATCTGGAGACTCGTCAGTATTGGGGGTCGTCTGAGCATAGTCAAAAGATATTTCTTCTCCCAAAGCAATTTCCCTGGTTGCAAACAAGGCCAGCATCGGGAGGTTAGGGTCCAGACAATTCCCCCAGACGGCCCACACCCCGAGGTTGGGCTCGCATGAATGGTTGATGAAGTGGGAGACATTCCCCATAGCGGCCGCGTCCACCGTATACATTGAGTCTTCACTGTTGAAATCTAAGTCAAAAAGATAAGTGGGTGCTTCGGGATCTTTCCTGGCTCGGCGCTCCGCCTCGTCACAGTTGATGATCTCCCCTACATATTGGCACACAAAATGTCCCTCGGGGATGCGCTGACCCGCCCGCACTCCCCAGCCACACCCTGAAGCAGTACGGAAAATTCGCAGGCGAACAGTGCGCCCGCTCTGCACCAGGCGGTTGGTACAGTCGGGGGGACATTTACACAACTTATTGCACTCGTATATCGGAGTCCCCACGGCTACGCGTAGCCTTCTCTTGCAGTTATATGCAAAAAGTCCACCTTCCGAAGCACACGAGCACTGGGACCTGACGTTACACGAGGTGCACGAACATCCCATTGGTGGATCTTCCGGTATCACTATTCCTTCTTGCGGCACATTTTGGTTAACATAAGTAAAGTTTGGCGGTGGCCCTTCAAGATCGACATCATTGGTGATGGTCAACTTGGCGTCAGGGTCAACACAGTTGATGTGCGCCTCCCATTCCCGCAGGGAGCTGAGTTGACGCTGGCGAGTCTCCGAAAGTTCCTGTTCCTGCAGGGCGGAGCGGGCAGCCTCCTCCAAGAGAGGCTTCCAGGTCTCTTCCTCAGGAGGCAGCGTGCACAGGCACAGCAACAGGGTTAAAGAGGAGCCAGGCTTGGATTTGGTGTGACCGCACGAGTTCCATAGAGCTTCCAGCTTGGCGCGGTCCAAAAGCCCACCTCCAACCAGCTGTTCCTTCACCTCTTGAAGTCTCTCTCTCTGCTTTTCTGCTAAGTCATCGAGGAAGTGCTGCATCAGGATAGGACAATTGTGCAGATTGGCTGCGGGTTCCCAAGTATTACTGCTTTCTGGCCAGCCTTTCCATTTGATAAGGAATAGAGGATGTCCAGTCACAGCTTGTAAGTCTCTTATTGCTTCTACAATATATTCTTCTTTCTCGACCCGCCTCGGTTTTTTTGGATTCTTGGCAGTCATATTATTTGGACTGGCTTTTCTTTTCCAGGTTTGCTGGTTTTCCTTCCGAGTGTATTTGTTTATAACTGCTTCAGACAGTTTCTCTGCAACAACCACGTCTTTATATAAATATGAGGTAAAAATTATCAAATCATTATTGTTATGTAGTGCTTCAAGTCTAATTTGAAATTCCCCAAAAATTTGCAAGTTTTACCAGTTAAATATTCCATCGATTCAATACATAACAGATTATTGAAACAATTTATCTGACAAATTAAGATTAAAAATTAGCACCATATTTGGGTAATAATGATAGTATTTAACCTCAAATTTATATTGACTGCGTTGTGCATAAGAACGCAACCGACAAATGTTCCAGATTAAACAACACTATTCATAGTACATAAACATCACTGACACTTTATGAACAAATATTATTTTTGATAAAAACTAAAATAAAGATGAATTACAAAATTCACTCTCGGCACTTAAAACAATAAAAACACATAATTACACTAATTATAAATATAATGATATTTCGAAGCAAATTTAATACTTTTTTCCACTTATTTTATTGTTTTTACCATGACCGGTTTCAGCTTATTATAGCCATCTTCAGACTGGTACAATTATTCCTTAAACTATGGTTAGTATACATAACATTTTAATTACATCTGGAGCATAAAACAGAAAAATTAAATTATTCTAAAAAGGATCGTAATAGAATGCTCATATGTTCTCCACAGACCTTAGCTAGAGTTATTACCAGAGGTAATTAGTCCTGCTGGTAATAACCAAATAATTCAATTGTGAAACATCTCATAGCAACAAAGATGGGAAAATTCATATAATTAAAATAAAATCATTGTACACCATTCCAGTTAATCCACTCCTTCCCACAAATGTTATATGAACCATAGTTTAAGGTATAATTGTATAAGTCTGAAGATGGCTACAATAAGCTGAAACCGGTAACGGTAAAAAAATAAAATAAGTGGAAAAAAGTTTTAAATTTGTTTCAATATATCATTATAATGGAATTCCACCACAAATTGTCAGAATCAAAAATATAAATATGAAATTTAAATATAGTTCCAGAATTTTAGTAGACATTACCAAAGTTGGAAAAAAATATACTATACAAATTATTAAACATGGCACTATACAAATCTGCACAGATCTCTTTGTATTGAATATTTTATGGGCTAGATGTTTTATTATTAACAGCTGTTAGACATATCAATGTCTTAATACAGAACTTGTTACAAAACTAGTTAATAAAATATGAAAATTAAGGTAATTAATTAAGCGAATGAAACATAAGGGGGGAAAAGATGTTAAATCTGCGTACCTAATTTAATTGTAATGTTCCTCTCGAGCTCGTTCTTGAATCGTACGGTCTGCACGCCAGAAATGGCCTTCACAACAGTGGACTTTCCATGGGCTACATGGCCAATTGTTCCAATGTTAATGGTGGCCTGCCGGGAGATTACTTCGGGGGACACGGCAGTCAGCTTACTCACATCCTAAAAGACAAATATACATTAATTAGATTAACTTATATCATAAAAAAAATTATGTTTCGACACAGGAATATCCCAGAGATATAGACATTAATCAATAAAAGTTTTATTTATTTAATATCAAGGGTATAAATATACCATAAATCATGTACAATGACCTCAGAAAGAATAAAATGAACAGAAACTCGAGACATATATGAGAGATACAAGTGCATTCAAAACTTATAAGTAGACTTAGGAATTAGTATCGATTGAAAAAGTGATAGTATAGCCTTCTTGTCCCTACATTCAGTGCAGTGAAATAGATCTGCTACCATTTAAAAATAAAAAATTTACAGACTTTAAGAGAAGATATGTATCAGTTAAAAATCACAGATAAACACTTCTTATCTAGTTTGGCGCTGAGAGACAATGTTTTAAAATCATTGGCACGATAAACAGGAAGACTAGTGCCAGTCGTATGCTAATGTAATAATATAACAGCAAGCTTGAATTATTGTTTTCTGACGTACAGCGGTATCATTTGTTGATAAACAAACAATGAATGTTAATGGAAATCGTATGGCTGGCGTAGATTGTTAAGCATTTGCATATTTTAATTCTAATACACCTCCAACCCTTATAAAATAAATAACCACAAAACAATGACAGCGTTGCGTCAGCAATATTATTAAACACAAATCACGATACGATAACACCAAAGAATTATTACAAATTTCGAGAAATTAACGGCGTGAACCATAATGTCTCAAAAATTACGTGTAATCACATATTTTAAAAGATCTGGCTTGATGGGCGAACATAACCCTATGGACCGCCACGTGTTAATTCACTTTCCCAAGCGGCATACCGCCTGGATAAGGTATTCATTGGATAAGTTGAATTATTTACGCATTTTCAAACAATGTACTCACTAATTTCGATAAATCCTGCTGATGCAAATTTGCTTGGGAGACGCTAACGCCGCGACTCTCGGATGTCGCCATTTTCAGGTTTATTTAAAAAGAACCATAGACGATACTGCTACCTCTAAGCCTTTTCTATGAGGCATCTGACAGATGCATTAAAATGTTGCCTGTGCTATTCCTGCAACCAAAACTCTCAATGCCACGATTCTCTCTGGTCTTTCTAGTTTGGTTGGAGACGTTAAATAAAGTAGAGCCATAAAAATATATAAATTAAATAAAGAAGTATCAAAAGTCACAGATAAAAAATGTTGGTTTGACGTCGTTGCCAATTTCGGTATTTTAGGAAAGTGAAATGTCCGTTATATTTGACAGTAAACATTTTGTTTTCACTTGTTGGATGATAACATATTAAAATAGAATTACCCGTATGCGGTTATCATAGCAATGTTGAAGGTATATCCCTGAATTAAGTTGTTCAAAGTAAATGGGATATCATGTTATAGGTTAAGTTATATTGATCTTATTCTGTTTACAGGATAAGGGGCAATTGTTTTTCGAGGATAAATGGCCTTCTATGCGCCCAATTGTATTAAAACTTCTGCAACAAGAGCCTGTAACGCAGCCCGAATGGCAGGATCTGTTTTATTCCGTTCACCTAGTTTGTCTGTGGGATGATAAGGGACCTGTCAAGGTGAGAGATGCATTGCAGGAGGACATTGTTGCCTTCATTAAACAGGCTCAGGCTCGCGTCCTAGCGCAGTGTGAAGAACAGGCACTGCTTAAAGCATACATAACAGAATGGAGAAAGTTCTTTACGCAGTGCAATTATTTACCAACACCATTCCGGCAGCTAGAGACAGCACTATTGAACAAAACGCCAGGCAGCGGTCTCAGCTTTGGAACTCACAAGAAAGGCACCACCAATACGGAAGAGAGCATTGTTAGGAAGCTCATGCTCGATTCTTGGAACCAAAGCATATTCCATGACATAAAGCAACGCCTACAAGACTCCGCCATGAAGTTAGTTCATGCAGAAAGGAACGGTGAAGCATTTGATTCGCAGCTTGTCATAGGAGTCAGGGAGTCATATGGTAATTGTTGCAAATTATATAAGCCCTCAAGTTGAATGTTTTCTGAATTCCAATTAGTAAAACAATTAAAAATACTTTCTGCAATGCCGTTTATACATCCTTTATGGATTTATTTCTGCCTACAAACCTCTTGTATATTTAATCACCATATGAATTACTCTAAGTGAAGTGGTTATATGTGGTATTTTGATGTGAATTACACTTTGACTATTCACTCGCACTTTAATTCAAATAAATAACTAATACGAAATACACATTCTTGAAGTGTTTTCCTTACTTTTATACTTTCATGGAATAACCAACCATTGAACTAATGTAAAAATAATGTTGTCAACAGTCAACCTTTGTTCGAACCCAGAAGACAAACTCCAGATTTACAGGGAAAATTTTGAAGCAGCTTACATGCAGGCCACGGAGGCCTTCTACCGCCACAAGGGAGGGGAGCAGCTGCAGGCCAACGGGGTGCAGGCATACATGCGCTACGCCGAACAGAAGCTGCGCGAGGAAGAAGCTCGAGCAGCTCGGTATCTGGAAGCTGGAGCGGGGAGTGTAGGGGCTCTGGTGCGACGTTGCGAGCAGGTTCTCCTCGCCGGACCCCTCCCCACCCTGCTGGCAGAGTGTGCACCTCTCATACGAGCCGGGGAGACTGCTCGACTGCAACTCATGTTCAGACTCCTGGACCGTGTCCCTGAAGGTGTTCAGCCCATGCTCCGCGATCTCGAAGCACACATCCTCTCTGCCGGCCTCGCCGACATGGTCGCCGCAGCCGATCTCGTCACACAAGACTCTGAAAAGTACGTTGAACGTCTTTTGGAACTGTTCCGTCGGTTCAGCTCCCTGGTGAGGGATGCCTTCCAAGATGACCCGCGCTTCCTGACTGCCCGCGACAAGGCGTACAAGCGAGTTGTGAATGACACTACTGTGTTCAGACTGGAGCTCAGCGGGCCAGGTCGGGTCCCCAGAGCTGCGGCCCCCGAGAGCAAGTGCCCCGAACTGTTAGCCAACTACTGCGACATGCTTTTGCGACGGACCCCACTTAGCAAGCGTCTCACGGGTGAGCAAATTGAAGCCCGTCTGCGCGACGTGCTTCTGGTGCTGAAATACATAGAGAATAAGGATGTGTTCATGCGCTATCACAAGGCTCACCTCACCCGCCGCCTCATATTAGACTGCAGTGCTGACTCTGATAAAGAAGAAGACATGGTGGAATGGCTGCGCGAAGTCGGGATGCCAGCAGACTATGTCAACAAACTAGCTCGCATGTTCCAAGATGTGAAAGTCAGTGAAGATCTTAATGCTCACTTCCGCGCCGAAACATCTCGTCACGACACCATCAACATCAAGATTCTCAATGCCGGGGCGTGGGCGCGTGGCTCCGACCGTGTGTCTGTTAGCTTACCCCTGGAATTGGAAGACTACATCCCAGAGGTGGAAGACTTTTACAAAAAGAAACATTCTGGTAGGAAACTACAATGGTATCATCACATGAGCAATGGCACCGTCACTTTTGCAAATGCCGTGGGACGGTTCGATCTGGATGTTACCACTTTCCAAATGGCCGTGTTGTTTGCCTGGAACCAGCGCCCTAAAGAAAGAGTTACTTATGAGAACTTGAGATTGGCGACAGAACTCCCCGATCCAGAGCTGCGCCGAACTCTTTGGTCTCTAGTGGCTTTCCCTAAACTGAAGAGGCAGCTTTTGTTGTATGAACCCGCCGCTCAGGGCCCTAAAGATTTTGCGGAAAATACTCAGTTTTGGGTTAATCAAGAGTTTGCCTTGGTCAAAAATGGTAAACCGCAAAGACGGGGCAAAATTAATTTGATTGGACGTCTGCAACTGAGCACGGAAAGATCTCAAATTGAGGACAATCATTCTATCGTACAATTGAGGATTTTACGAACCCAGGAAGCAATAATTAAAATACTCAAGATGAGGAAACGCATTTCCAATGCATCATTGCAGGTTAGCAAAAATGTCATTTATTATTTATTTATTTTCGGGAAATCGACGTTTTATATCGGTGTGTACGTGTGTACTATAGCCAAAATAAAACCAATTGTGGATTTCCTCCTTATGACAGTACCTCTAATAATACAACACAATAAGAATATTAAATATTAAATTTTAGAAAAAATTGTATTAAAACAATTTTACTGTTTGTAAAACCTATAATAATTATGTACTATTTATTGTTTTTGTGTTTAATTCGTAGAACTCCATTTAATTTTTTTATAAATTTAATTAAGATTAAATTTGACTTCAAAATTTACATTTGAAATAATATAAATACGTCGTCTCAATGTGGACTAACCACAGTTTGAAAATGGCCTTGTAAGCCGAAACAGCTGTCACAATAATAAAAAACTAAAACACTTGCAGAACTTAATAATAATATTATCAAATTTAATCTTAATTAAATTTATAAAAAAATTATGTACTACATATTCATACTAGTAACATAGTTTTATTGCTTTTAGCCGTTCTATATATTATATCTACATACTCGTACTAGTAACATAGTTTTATTTCTTTTAACCATTCTATATATTATGTCTACATACTCGTACTAATAACATAGTTCTATTGCTTTTGACCATTCTATATATTATCTCTACATACTCGTACTAGTAACATAGTTTTATTTCTTTTAACCATTCTATATATTATGTCTACATACTCGTAATATTAACATAGTTTCATTGCTTTTGACCATAATATTTGATATTATATTTCCTTTCAGGCGGAGCTAATTGACATTCTGAAAAACATGTTCCTACCTTCTAAAAAAATGATCAAAGAGCAGCTCGAATGGTTAATAGAACACAAATATATGAGAAGAGATGATGACGATATCAACACATTCATATACATGGCTTAGGCAGTCCTCAGTCAGTATTGTCAGTCCTGTCACACCGAACAAACAAACCTTCAGGGTTCTTGTGGATTTTGCAATGGTCAATCAATAAATGTTACTTTGTTCAATCTATGGACTTCTCGGGAAGCCTTGTGATTTTCCACTAATTAAAAGTCTCCGAGAAACTTTTGAATACATAGTTCCGTTAAATAATTGTTATATCAAAGAATCTCTAGGAACTAATAAAGTACTGCTGTGATTTCTTCTTGTATTATATATTTTATCGATATGCCATTGAATTCATTTTGTATAAATATATATATTGGAAGAAAAAAAAACTTTAATTTATTGGCAATAATGAATTCCTTCATCGCAGTAAACATTTCACGTCAATCGTGCAAGCGTGAATTCTATTCTATCGATTAAAAATGTTTTCTTTTTCATGTTGTGTCTTATTCATATCACACAAACTCCAACGGCTCGGAGGGCTTTGAAGCAGAGAATGGACGGTTATCTCGAGAGTATTTCCTCCTGGGGTAAAAATAATCTCGTCGAATTTAATGTTTCAAAGACCCAATCCTGTCTGATTACGTCTAAAAGGGATCCAAATGATAATCTAGTCTCCTTCAACGGAAGCAATTTTCCGAACAGGCCTTCCATTGATATGCTTGGTGTAACTATAAGTGACCAGCTCAGGTACGGGGGCTCCATCGAAGCCAGAGTAAAGTCGGCCTCTCAGAAGCTGGGCGTACTGTACAGGGCCCGCAGATACTTTAATAGTACACAACTGCTGACCCTGTACAAATCGCAAGTGCGCCCTACTGTCGAATTTGGCAGCCATCTCTGGTCCGGAGCCCCTAAATACCTGAAAAAAACCCTTGACTCTGTGCAGAAACGGGCGGTCCGTTTGATAGATTCCCCAATCTTAACAAACGGACTGCAATCTTTAGAGCACAGGGGTCAGGTAAGTATGCTGTCCTTGTTCTATCGGTATTACAATGGAAGATGCTCTGAGGAACTAGTGTCATTGATCCCTTCGGCACCGGTGCGGGATACACGCCAAACGCGCGCCCAACATTTGTACACGATTGACATTTGTCACATGAGAACGGGTCGCTTCTACGATTCGTTCTTAGGTTCAACAGCTCGGCTGTGGAACGAACTGCCGGCCTCTGTGTTTCCTCCCTCCTACAACTTGGGAATCTTCAAGACCCATGTTCACTCCTTCCTCTCCACAAAAAGACCCTCCACACAGCATCCCCAAAGATGACATAGGCCCTGAGGGAAATTATTTTCTTCAGGGCCTCCTGTGTGGAGTTAATATAAAAAAAAATAGTATATATATTTCAACAATTTTTATCCCTATTACTATTTTTCTTTTGCTGCATGATTTTAATCATCTCGTGATTGTGTAGTGAGTCAATTTGGTCTATAGAGAACCTGTTGTCAGTCCAAAATTCAAATTCGAGTCCCAAGAACTCCGTCATTTGTGCTTGACTCGAATTTATATGCTACAAATGGACGCATGATTTCACCGTTGAAATTACGGACCACTCGGATACAATTGGTTTAGAGATATTATGGGAAGTATATTTATGAATGATGGAATGCTTGATAGAGAAAGAAAAAAGGGTGAATGCAGGAAACACCGTTAACGGAGGAGTGCACGCGGTTGGCGCTAACAAAAAAATTGTATAAAGAAGCGAAGCTAGCTGTCCACGATGGGAGTACTGGTACCTGCCGTGATTTATGGCAGTGAGGCATGGAACTGGCAGAGAATGCTGTGAAATGAGATCCTTGAGGCTCACGTGTAGTAAAACTATGTATGATCGTGTGAGAAATGTGGAGATTCGTAAAGAATGAAAGGCTGATTTAAGTGTAATAAGTAAGATTAAGAAAGAGATGCTTATATGGTTTGGCCATGTAGAGCGAATGAAAGGAGTGTAAAGAGAATAAATGACGTGAATGAATGGTAGAATAAGTCAGGAACATCCGAGGAAGATATGGCACGATCAAGCAAACCAGATACTTCAGTCGGGCCATGCCAAGATTCAGAATAACTTTTTCATTTTTTTTTAAGAGAAAGACAAATATTCCTGGGTTAAGAAGAACCTGACAATATTTGAAAATGTCCTACTACCACAATAGTAATCGGAAAATGGTCAGTGGTATCCTTATTGGTTTATTGAAATGAAATTCATAATACGCAGATAGGAGAAAAGAGGCAAAAATAAAGACAGCTGTGCAAATCTGTGTACATCTAGAGATATCTGTTCCAAATAATATACTAAGATGATATACTAAGGTCAAATAAGTCTTTTGCAGTGAAATTATTGATTTAACAATGTCCCTTACCTTGACTGAATCAATTTTCTCTACCTACGAAAAAAAACATTTCAATTTCATATTTTCCTAATCATGAATTACCTATTATACGGCTACATTATGTTCTTTGGGTTTAAAAAATATAGATCTTTTAGAAAATATGTAGTTAATTTATTTCAAGGGTTCTATTTATTAACAATAATAATAAATGGTATTACATGTACAAATTAGATGACACATTTACTTTGCGTGTAAAAGCATCTGTGATGGGTATACACAAGTGATTCAGTAAATTCACAAATGGCTGCGTGTTAATAGAGTCCATCCCATATATAGGAGTGTCGTCGTATATAGCATAAGCTTGTCCAGGGAGGTCCAGATGGTCTCGGAGACAGATGACTGAAAAGAATATATCATTTAGAACTCTATTTATACCATAGATAGCAGAAACAAATGGATATATCACAAAAGCGTACCGACTGCTGCCAGACTACCAGGCTACGACCAAACTGTGCGGACTGTCAAAGCGGCAGAGCCTGTGAAAATTATGGGTTTATTTTGTATGTAGAAAACTAACTACTGTGTGTAGATGCGATTTGCAGAATTATAGCTAGTATTGGTATTACTTTCTATAAGTGCATGCATATACCCCATATGAAAAGGGAGTTAAAAATAAAAATGTGATGTTATGTTGAGTAAAGGGAAATAATTCAAACTCATAGACATATGAATATTAGTAGACCTGCCCTAAGTGATTAAAAGCGTATTATCCCCACTCCCCATACCGGTTCCATTGAGCCGGCTGGGCTCGCGTACGGCCTCAAGTGATATTTGAAAACGTGACGTCATCATTCTTGTGCGAACTATGGTCGAGGCATCATCGGTTCATTTTACGAAATAACACGGCAAAATGTTTACTTGTACTATGAAAACTGGTAAAAATAGATGCGAAAAAAGAGAATAAACCCAATTGTCGTATTACATTCCATATATAAGCATTATTTTATTTTATTTTAAGCATATTCACATCGTATAATATGAATCAGTTGTTACTATCACATCGAGAAACGTCTGGACGCGAAACACAAAGCTGGTTGGTTGCTGGGAAGTAAATTATGAACATTTATAAAAGTGTCTTAACTAAATACTCTGAAAATAACTACGACTCTGAATATAGAAGCTGCCTTACTTTGCCGAATTTGGACTTCGCAAATTTGTTCATAACGTGGCGAGTAATTTGCGCTCCCATGTAAAAATGTCTATTCATTCAAAGCAGATTTTACTTTTAAGAAGTAAATGGTGATATTATAATGCGAGATGCCTATTTACTGTCAGATTGATTTATTGACGAATCACAGTCATCTTCACTCCCTTCGTTCTTCAACAGTTGATTTTACCCCTCGCCTTTATCTTCTCGTCTATTAATTCCTATGTCTGTGTTCAAACTATATTTTTTTACGTAAATCAACTGCTTGGGAAAAAAAAAGATGATTCTTGACATGCTGTCTCTAAGGGGGCCGACAGACGTAGCTATAAAAGATCAAAAGTTATTTGGCTTGGCGTATTTCGGCATATCGCTCGCCATACATTTCAATTGGAAATGTACGGCGAGCGATATGCCGAAATACGCCAAGCCAAATATCTTTTGATCTTTTATAGCTACGTCTGTCGGCACCATAATACCCAACATTTTTAATGATTACATACTATATATAAATCATTGCCATCTGACAACACAGTTCAATATGTTCTCCAGGACGGATGGTGGGGGGTTTCAGAGCGAAATATCTAGGTCAGTAAGACAGTCTAGGCCCCGCCCTGTGGACCTCATCAATCCCGCCGGGGAATGAATGCAGCGGGCATTCTTTAACCACATGTCCGGTGGTCTGCACTCACATATCGCCGACTATTCAAGGCCACACCTGTGCATTATATGGGCACAGAGGCTTTGGGAGGACCTTATCCTATTGATGGTGGACCAAAGTTTACAAGGCAGTCAGAATCCAGGCTTACTCTCAGTGGGGTCATGCACAAGATGGGCATTTCTCAAGTCGGCCATTTGCCAGTCAAGTTTCCATCTATCTTCTGGAGTGAGAGGTAATTGGGGGAGCCACCCTCCTTCCACCCAGAAGGGTTTACGGGATTTCAGGCAGCATGCAGGGTGAGAAACGACATCATTGTGCAAAGGTATTGAGCTTTTTTGCAGTGCCTTCTTGTATTCCCTCAGGGTTGCAATCTCACACCTGATATTTGGCAGGGTTAAATTTGCAAGTATGGGGAGCCAAGGAAGAGGTGTAGATTTTAAAGTCCTGCTGATGGTTCACATTGTGGCATTAAGTTGTGTGGCATTACCCCGGTGTGGGCGCTTCTAGCCTATACTGGAGCACAATATTCAGCTGTTGAGAAAACCAGGGCAATGGATGCCATTCTTAAGGAGTTGGCATCGCATCCCCAGCTAGTTCCACCTTTTTTTATATTTCCTTGTATTCTTCAATTTTTTGTTTTTTCATTTTATTACCCAGAATTAACAAAAATCTTCAGTAAAAATAAAAAATTAGGAGAAAAGAGTACAGTAAGGAAGTTTTTTTTAGTATAACATCCAACACACTTGCAATATGCATCATTAGAAATGTGATTAAATTTCGTAAAAAGTAAATTAGTTGATAATGTGGGAACATTTTTCGCAGAAATACATCAAACTTCGTCTTTTGTTTCCTGATCAATTCACTTTTACTTTCACTACCCTGAGCCACATTATGTTGGCGACACTTTTGTAATGGTCATTGGCTCCCTTGTTTCTATTATCTACGATTTGTACCATGGATCAAAGACTTTTGTGATAACGGGACGCCATACGTCATGACTTCTTTATGTGACTGACATGAGTGCAGTTCTGCAGAGTTGTTCCGGGCTGCAGACTGCAGGGTGAAGATTTCTCTGATGATATCAACATCTGATGTGCGAGGCCAGTAGAAGAATATAACAGTGAAACAAAATTTATACTAATGGAGCCAGTGAGATTATGGCATCTCTAATTGGGGTATGTTATGAGGCTGAAAGTAGTGGGGAGGGAAAAGGGATAGGAGAAAAAGGAAGGTGGGAAATTACCTGGCTATTCAGATCTGGTCACCAAACACGGCTAAATGGTTTGATTCTAAATGCTGGTCTTTCACTAGGGTGATACTGAAAGTAACTACCACTCTGAAATATGCCGCAAATATAAATAATGATGAAAAAAATATGTGATCGTTGGTTAGATAATAATATAAGAGACTAATATGCATAATATTATACAAAAAATGTAGACATACCTCCAGCAGTTAATCCACTCAAAATATTTGGTTGTTCCAATCTACTCTCCAATTTCCCGGTTGAGTGAGTAGTCTGTAGGCTGCGTATAATAGAATTCGATACGGGAAGAGACAAATTCTGATATCTTGTGGATGATAAAGACTGAATACATATAACATTGGAAGATTTCTCTAACAATGGTTGCAGCAGCAAAGTTATCTCCCCGAACTTAGTGTCATCATCGTTTAAAGATGTGCAAATGATAATCAGCGTATTGGGTATCTGGTAAAATGCGACATTTGAAGGTGACACCTCATCTATCGGATCTGTGGTTATTAAACAGGACTTTGCAAACTCCACGGCCAGTGCACCCTCCATGAGCAAAAGCAGATCAATCTCATTGGGTAGGGAAGATTGCTTCGTCCACGATAAACTGAAACATCAACAATATATTGACATTACTGAAAAGTTAAAGAATACGTATTCATTAGGTGTTATTACCATTATTATTCCTATTTACTTTATTGATTCTTCGTCGCCTTCAATATCGTCCCACAATGCACGGCTCGAAGGCTCTATTATTTCACCAAAACAACTCATAATACACTTTTAGTTAAGAAAACTGTGAGAAAATAGAATATTGTGACACGCGAATACCAGACAAGCTAATAAAGCTTAATCTCTAACTTATAACAAAACAATTAAATGTTTAGCGGCCTTAGCTGTAAGCACAAATAAATTTGTTTTCAATAAATAATCGAATAATATGACATGCAAAATGCAAAACACAAAATCTATGGCTTTAAAATACGTAGGTACATACCTAAAATTGTGTTAAGTACTTTCCCATTCGCATTTATTAAACTATTATAAGAGTATACCTTCACGACGTTACATAATTTTTAATCATGGACCTAAAAAGCCCTGGAGCTGTTCGAAAACAATTTGAAGCTGCGGGGCGAGGGAGAAGTTGCATGAAAATAACAAAAATCGACTTAAATTTTTTAATGACATATCTCATCAAATATTAAAAATCGTAAGCCGACATAACTGCTTTAACAACAGAAAAATAAAATTATAATAGCATATTATTTTTGAGCATTCTGGAGGAGGCCCACCACTTCCCCGCCCTGTTTTAGGTATTGATGGTACCCCTTCAGAGCTCTCGCAAGGATGCTAATTTTTTTGATATAACGAGTTATATCAAAAAAAAAAAAAAAAAATTTAAATTATTTTTGAGCAATAATTAATAGCCTGAAACACTAACAGAAATTGATAAAAACTTTTCTAGAAAAAAAAACATGCCAACGACGGGAATTGAACACCAGCCTTCTGATTGCCGCTCAGGTGCTCTACAAATTCAAAACCCGCTAAATTATTCAATGCGTACTGTTAAAATTAATAAAATTATAACAGTTCATTATCCACCAATATGAAAATTATTCAAAAGTTAGTCATACAAAAGGCTGCCATGCAATTACCCTTCAATACCTTTTTTTCTTAATTATAATTTTGTAAAAACGGAATTATTTGTTTTATAAACTGCACTAAACAAAATAAGTATACCGACGAACTGACGATGCCTATGTGGGATTTTTTTTGGTATATATGCATACTATTCTATTATATTTTTTTAATTTAATTGTATCATTTTATTTTTCTTATCTTAAATATACCTTTTTTATTTTTTAAAGTACCTTCTTTACCTGTGAATGAAATGCTTTTTGTAATACTATAATAATTTTAATAATGTAATACTTGTTTTTGTAATACTTGATTTTTGTAATTATATTTTTATGCATGTAACAAAAGAAAATTATTAATAAAAAAATAAATAGCTTCAATGCCATTCATATAAAATCGCACTAATGCTCTGTCCGGCTTTTTAGGTCCATGTTTTTCCTTCACTCAGCTAATGCGTGAGTAGTTTATTTATGGCTAATGCTGATAATCATGCACATTGATTTGACGGGTTTGAGCACAAGCTGTAGTATCAGCCTTCAGCCTTCAGGAAGTGAGGCAAATTATGTCGTAATATTACAAAGAATTCATTCAGCCTCCCCAAACTGAACAATTTTAGTAGAAAGAGATAAACTTTTTTTTCAGCTACAATGACATCAGTAATATCTGACTAAGTAACCATCACACCGTTCCACACCAGAGATAGGTAGAGAAGACGGGCCGCCAAATAACTCGATCTTAGCACGTACTCCTTGATTCATTCACATTCATACATCGTCTCATCCGTACTCTTATGTTATTCTGACTCTCTTCTGACAAGGCCCGACTCAAGTATCTGGTTGACTCGATCGTGCTGGGCTCTTCCCTGGGCGTCCCTGACTTTTTCTACCATTCAAAATGTTGTCATATATTCTCATTACACTCATTTCTTCGTTCGTTCACTCTACATGCCCAGACCATCTGAGCGTCCTTTTCTTACTCATTATACTTACATCAGCCATGCATTATTTTCAGATCTCCACATTTCTTTCACGATCATACATAGTTTTACAACGCATACTCCTCAGGGATCTCATTTCTATACGTACCAGCACTCCATTGTGGACTGCTAGCTTCGCTTCTTTGAACATTTTTTTGTTAGAGCCAACCGCGTTCAGTCCTCCATTAATGGAATTATCTGCATTTATTCTTCCTTATTTTCAATCATCATCCTGTTTCGTCCTCAACATGGAAAAAATGAGTATTGCTGATTTATTAAAAATCTCGTCAAATTAGTGGTCTTGGTATTTGCAAACTTTTAGTAAATTCATAATAATATCGGAACACGTGTTTGTCTTAATAATATATTATGTAGTAGGAGATTTTCAAATATTGTCAGGTTATTTATAACCCGGAAATGTTCGCATCTTTTTTAAAAGGTACTTACGCATTTATGGTCACAAACTGGGCCGGCCCTATGCTGGAGCAATTGGAGCAGCTCGCTCCGGGCGCAAAAATGCCAATGCGCTGATAAAATCTAACACCTAACAGTCCTAACACATTGCCCTAACAATTATGCAAAAAAAATCACCCGAATATTATTGACTACAGTGATCACCTACCTAGGCGTCTACTCGTTTTGACAAGGGGCACGAAAATTACATTCGCGCCATGCGCCGTTTGGCTCAGGGTCGGCCCTGGTCACAAATAATGATGAAAACATCACCGAGCTGTACTCGTTTTCACTGATGAGGGACAAATTCCTCTGAATAAATTATTGCGCCATATGTTTTTGATTGCTGTGCCTGAGGAAATGTTTCAGGGGCGGTGTGCATGAAGGAAGCCCTAGTTAGGGCAATGGTCTATCACTCCCAAATAAGTATTTTACTTTACCGGTAGGTAAAATTATATTTTTTGTTGATATCGATATTTTTCTGCCACATGGTATTGAAAACTGCATATTTTAGTAATATTTTTTCGGTAGAAAGCAGTCGCTTGTGGTTTGACATATTAATGAAAATAAAACAATTACTTCTTTTAAAATTAAACAATTACTTTGTTTAAAATCAAATTCACTAGAAACCTTAACATATTTTGGACCGAAATTTTTACCAATAACAATGGTTATTTTAATCCTATGTCTAGAATGTCTCGATCATACAACGATATTGCTAAAACACATGCTTGCATAGATATTTTCGTAAATAATATAACTTGTTTCATGAGATATCTCCACGATTTCTGTACTTAAAAAAAAAAATAAAAGCAAATATACTGTGTGTTGATTTTTGATAGTTTGATATTTTCTATTATATACCTAATTTGAACATATTTTTTAAATTATTATGTCTTGTAATCTCTGTAATTCTAGGCTTTATATAAAAAAATAATGATATTGTTTTGATAGTGAATCTGAAAATGTGATTGCTGCAGACACATTAGTCTAGGGACATTTATATTTGCATGTAAATTTATTTTATACTTTACAAAAATGTACTTTAAATGTCCTGTTTGTGTCTCAAATATAAAAAAATACATAAATAAAACAATTACTTTGTTTAAATAAAGCAAATACTCTGTTTAAATAAAACAATTACTATATTTAAATAAAACAATTACTATGTTTAAATAAAACAAATACTTTCTTTAAATAAAACAACTACAACAACCACGGAAAATAGTAACTAGTTTAATTTTGTACCCTGGAGATGCTTGTGGTACATGACATGCTTGTACATTATGTACATGACATGCTTGTGGTAAACGAAACGGGTAGGTCATCACGATAATAGAATAAAAGGTCATAACAAATAAAATTCGTGGATATAAACAAAGTAATTGTTTTATTTTCATTTATTTATTTCATTAGTTTGTTCTGTACAAAACTGTTTGTTCTGTAAATCGATAGTTCTAAACCAGGGGTGGAAACCTCAACAAATATCCACAAAAATCCGAAAATATGCTCAAAAAGTAAATTGATGTATAAATAAATAAATTTTAAAATTCCACAAATATTCACACATATTAATTAACTTGCTGAAGCAATTGGAAAAAACTGTCTGATTGAACAGCTTTAAACTACAGATGAACAAAATATTGTTCAGGTACACAAAAATAATGTAATATTATATTACCTATATGTAATGAAATTGTATCACAGGCTTTCTAAAATCAGTACCCATAAACCACTTGAGCTTTTTTTAAGCTTTGGTTAAAATTTGTGTGTCTAATTAAGTTGGGAAGAGTACTGCCACCTGAAATAAATACAAAATAGCAAGGCATTTACGCAAATATTTGTGTAAAATGATTGTCAAGTCACTTGACAATCTTTTTGCTCAAGTATTTAGGTTTTCAAAGTGTTTTGCTATGTTGGATTGAATGTGAAGACCAAAATGTGTCTTTAATAATTTCGAACATCACTTTTGTCAAACTTTTTTTAAATCTGAGTCAATTATTTAGTCTTTAATTACATATCAAAGTCCAGTTCTTAAAGAATACGTTTACTGGCAAATTATTGAGTTATTCTTGTAACACCGTAATTCGTTCATTATTATTATTTCACGCCTTCAAAATCAACACACTCTGCAGCCATAGGTCACCGTAGGTTTATTATGTGTTTTTTAGTAGAATGTGTACCGCTTAGATACTCAAATCCTCAAATCACAATTAGTAACATTTTTAAAGTAGGTACTGCTTTATATGAAAACATTCGCTCATCGTGTCCTCGTGTTTGTAATTCTACAAATTCTTTGCATTTGTTTTTCATCTAGCCCATTTAACTAAGAAAGAAAACCAAAACGTGTAAACATTCTAGTATGATTCCGATCGTTTTTTTAAAGTTATGGTTTGCAACTGGGGCAATATTACCAACCAGTGGGCGATTTAAGTCGCTTATGGGGCGATCAAGAGTTATTTTATTTTATTTTTTTGAACAACTTAATGAGTAATACCTCAAATTGTAATTAATCATTGAACGATTCTTAAGCGAAAATTTGAATCAGAAAAAGATAGGTAGCATTTAGAAATTGAACTTAGGACCTTATCCCTACCGGGCAGAGCAGTTCCCCGACCGTATCTTTTTTCTGATTTTCTGTTTTAAATCTTCGTTTGAGAGTCGCTAATAATGTCTTAATTAATTAATTATTAATAAAAATTACTTTAATTAGTAAAAATTACTTTATTCTAAACGATGTACATAATTCAGAGCCTTTTGTTGAGATCTACGTTTGACGTAATTTAAAGTAAAAATATATATAAAGAAAATTCCAAAGATTTCATGAAAAGAATTTTCTTTGGAATGTGACTTTCCAGATGATAAGAAACAACATCAATATTTATCGGTTTGTCCTTGAGCCTAGTCAAATTTAGCCTTTGGCGCTTTCTGTTTGTTAACTGATATTCTTACATTTAATTGATATTTTGAATGGGTTTCGTTTTACGCATTAAATGTCATTACATAATGAACAAGTACCTTTATATACTGAATATGTCCGCCACACAAAAGACACCAAATTATTGAATGGCACCCTGCGACAAAAGGGTTACCTATCCCTGTTCCAAACTAACCATCGATAAGTTCTAGTTTAGAAGGAATCCTGAAAGAAGGGTTTGCATGACAATAGATAAATAAATAAACTTCACACCAAATGAAAGTAGTTAGATTTTGACTAGATAATTTTATTTTTCTATAAAATTTAGATTCTGTGTTTTCTACAATGTTTTCTAGAACATGTTTATAATATAAAGTGACGCTGGAATCTCACCTTATCTATTTCATGATAATATATTTCACAGAACGAAGTTCCATTTAATTTTGGGTTCCTATCGAATAGACAATACATATATTATTTTCAAATAATATTTAAAAGAATAGATTCGGTGAGATCCCAACTTAATATATAATTTTTTTCACAGTGGAATTAATAGACTCATGCTCACCGAAAGATACAAAGTAGTTAAATAAATTAGTTTGATTAATTTTAAAGGGCGCCGCCGTAAATGTAATCGATTTAATGCCGTAACACAAAAACATGTAAATTTAGATAATTCAATAGTGAGAAACTGAATCTTTTCTCGCTATTGAAATATCTAAATGTATGTGTTCATTTAGATAATTCAGCAGTGAGAAAGGGAATCTTTTTTGACACATATTTATTTTGTGTATTGTTCAAGAAATAATTAGTTAACTTTACTAACCGACTCATTGCCATAAATAAATACTTTTTAAGAGTGCATGTGATAATTTAAGAATGTACTTATATTTTTTTACCAGAATTAAGTACCTACATATTAATATACAGGACATTTTCAAACATAACAGCTGGACACGCGTTATTTTAATGTAACTTAAGAAATAATTCCACATAAATTAAACTTATGTAATGTTTATTAACCTTTCAGTAACTAAGTTAGGGGTGATTACAAATAAATATATGTTGTTGTTGTTTGTTAAAAATCTTTTGACGACTTCATTACGATAATACTTATTGTTCATTCGCTGTGCAAACTTATTCACATTTTACACATAAAATTATATTACTTGTATTAGTAAAAAAATGTATAAAATGACCTAGGAATAGTAAGAATTCAAAATTATTAAATTGAATAACTAATTTTCATTATTTTAAAAGTTTCGAGGAAAATTTTTAGGAATTCATTTTAATTTACATAAGTTATGGTTAAATAAGTAAAATGGGGTGAATAAAATCTTGTAATTGAATAACTTTTAAAGTTGACAAAATTTGCTTGGAATTTTTTTTTTTGCTATTGATGAGTTTGGTACCAATTTGTGTTGTTTATGGCACATGTTAATAATTTTTATTCATCAAAACATTTTTTTTTTTCAATGTTACTTCTTGAAATCGATAATCTAAAAAAATACATTGGTTTAAAAAATATACCTACGTTTTGTTCAATGGATGGAATACAACGTTTTTATAGCTATTTCGACACAGTATGTAGGTACCTATGCTCTACGAGTATCGTTTAAAAACGCAAAACAATATTTATGTCTAAATCTCTTCGACATTGTCTCGATTTTTAATTGTTGTATACTGAACTTTTTTGGTGATTGCCTCAACCATCGGTGACAACTTCGCGCGTAATTGAAACCTGCTCGAGTAGATCATAATCATGATCAAAGAAAACAACGCCATTGTCACTATTACCAGGAGACCCATCGTGGCCTTCTGCCCCTTGGTGGTGGTGTTCCTGGGAATAGCCAAAGAACAGGGATTAACTTTGAGTTTCACCAAAACATTACCAGCATAGATCTTTGGCCTCGCACAACGCAAGTTTTCTTTGCGGCGAACTGTGACATTTGTCTTCTTGAGCCAACTGTACAGATCCCACACAGAGCAGTCGCAAGCGAATGGGTTTCCTCTAAAATCCACCATAAATCCTTCTTCACTCCCGGGACGCGCGTTTATCTTATCAAACACGCTCAACTCGTGCGCCGTTAGAGTTTCCAACTGATTCTCTTCTAAATCTAGAAATCGTAAGTGTTTTAAACAAGTGACATTAAAGTTAATCCCGGTCAGCAAGTTATCACCGAGATACAAGTCTCGCAACTCCGGCAAATCGCAGAAGACGCGGTGGTCTCTAAACGTGATGATTTCATTCTGCTCCAAGTGCAGCTTCTGCAGTCTAGTCAGGTTACTATTCACGAATATGTCGTGAAGGTCATCAGCGAGAGCTGCGTCTGTGTTGTCTTCAAAAGCATTAGTTAAATGCAGTTCCAGAAGGTTGACAAAGTTTGACAAAACTCTCGGATGATGGTAACTAATGTCGGCGCCGTCCTCGGATATCACCAATTCGTTATGATTCAATATGAGTCTTTCTACATTTTGGACGTGATGATAAGTCTTTCCTTTGATCTCTTTGATTTTGTTATTGCTCATGTCGACGACTCTCAGTTTTTCAAGGGAGTTGAGGGTGCCGAAAACGTTCCACGGCATCTCGGGGATATAGTTCCCCGTGAAGATCAGGACCTGGGTTTCCGCAGGGAGGTTCTTGAGGATTTCGGTGTCGTGGAAGCCTTGGTTGGTGCAGTTGACGACGTACTGGCTGCTGAAGTCGTACTCTCTGGGGCCGCAGGAGCACTTTCCCTTGAAGGCGGGACCGCAGTCATTCTGGCCGGCCCCCAGCACAGACAGACAGAGCCCCCCGCCCACCGCCAGCAGCAGGAATACGGAGCGCATCCTGAAACACGACAGATGACACATTAGTAGATTCGATGATTTCCGCACCCACATAATCTAACTTCCCTTCACTTGATGGTTTCACTTCCCAGAAGAAGATAATAAGAAGGATGAAAGTTGGATGGAATTACAAAACAATAACCGTGCGTGCACCTACCTACCTAATCATCCAGAAAATTTATTTTTCAAGGGGGTGATAGTTATGAATGGAAGTAAATTAAATTTTGGAATCCGGTGACATTTTTGATGTTTTTTTTTCAACTTAAAACCTGAAAAATCAGTAGGTATTGGACAATTAGGATCGGGGTGAGGAGTTGGTCAGTTACTAAGCTGAGTACCCAGTGGCGACATGTGGAAGATTAGTTTTTGCTTGGTTTAAAAAAAATAAGGAAAAACTCACCGGAGACCAAAATTTGATTTGCAATTTTTACTCCAAATAATGTCAGGAATCTCCGATTTAAAGTAAGTCAGGTACTTCCCTTAATACCCTGTATAAGCAGGTACAATAATACAAGTTATCATAGAAAGTTCTGTTTCATAAAGGAGTTCAATAATTGTATATAATAACAAGAGTACAAAATAAGTACTCGATGTACTATGAAAGTATAGTTACTTTTGTTTAGTAACTTTGTTGACATTTATTAAAATAAAAATGAACAGTTTGTTGTAGCATGTTTGTATTTGGCAAAACTTTACTACGCCAGATTGTGTGTTTTACAGAATACAGTTAAATTAATACAGCTATAAAAGGTCGACATCAAAAAGTATGAAAGATATATCAAAAGCTATATATTATGTTCCTAGACGGAGAAAAATGAGTAGGTAATATTGATTTATTAAAAATCTCTTCAAATTATTGGTAATCCGGTTAAAAATGGGACTGCAGGCCGCTTCCTGATAAATTTTTAGTAAATTCGTAATAATATCGGTACACGTGTTCATGCACCAGCGTTGGTCTTAATAATATATAATGACAAAATACGAAAATGTTAGGATATTTGTGAACAGGTGTACCGACATCGTGACAATATATTGGTGTTTATATTTATGTATTAAAAGTTTATCAGGAACCTATCAATTTATTCCGTTTTAACCCGATTAGGAGTAATTTGAAGAGATTCCTAATAAATTAGAATTTTTTTTTTTATCAGTAAGTTTTCTCCGTGTATTGCCTACCTATTTACTTTGAAGCGGTATCAACAACACCTAAAGAATTATTATCTCAAGATGAAAATGCGTGGTAGACAATTCGAGTTTTATGATATGTCTCTCTCATGTATTTTATTTAACTAACAAACAAAAATAACTCCATGATGATAATAAGAATATTTGTTTCATAACTAACCTTTTTAGGGGCTTTTACGTAGGAAAAGTAAACAGTTTATTTCTGTTTTTTTATACACAACTAAACTGCCCCAGCAACAATTTTTTTAACGTTAATTCTTTCGTTTTTATCTCTAAATAGTATAAAACATTGGCGTCTGCCTGTTTGCTCGCTTAGTTCTTCTAAACTACGCAACAGATTTTGATAGGGTTTTGACTATCATTTAGAAAATTTTTTCCGAAAGGTTTATGTACATAATACATGCATCTTATATTTATTGAAAGTGGAGAAAAGTCGATGTTTTGTAATCAAGTCGTAAAAAAAATATTATCGTGCGCTTACATTGCTAATACCTACTGGCTAAACCTTATGTAAATAATGCACTCCGGAATTGTATATCTTAAAAATGACGACATAAAAGTCCGTGATGATATCTAGGTATCTCTTAAGGATAGTAAGTCAGCTAGTTTTGTGAAAATAACTACAAACGTAACAATTTTTTGATCGGTAAATTTTGCTGTTGTAATTATTACGAAATTGATATTTTAACTGAACCTAAATATCTCTAACTACATTACACTGAATTAATAAATCATTCTGAAAATAATCACACAGTTAGGTATCTACGTTTATTCGGTCAGATGCCAGTCTTAAAATAATATTACGATAGCAATGAAATTATTTATTCAGGTTCTTAGCTTATCTA
The DNA here is from genome assembly GCF_061612785.1 of Hesperophylax consimilis. Classification (NCBI taxonomy): domain Eukaryota; kingdom Metazoa; phylum Arthropoda; class Insecta; order Trichoptera; family Limnephilidae; genus Hesperophylax; species Hesperophylax consimilis. The sequence goes on from NC_142846.1 coordinate 37,037,250, forward strand.
TGCGTTGATTTCCTGGCTAATCAGTAATCCAAAATCAATTACAAAATTACCTCTCGTTATAAAAAACCTGTACTAAGAATTTGTATGTACAGTAAGAATCATTGACAAATCCATTCTGAGACGACAATTATTATTATATTTTGGTATTCAAGGAAGTGGGACAAAAAATAATATACCTTCAGTTTACCGTTGGAGCCAGAACTTCCGTCAAAATTACACTGCCATATAATTGACAAAAACGAATGGCAATGAGTCACTTTTATAAGAATTACTCACTCGTAGAATCTGAAAATACTATCGTGGTTCCTATAAGTAAAGAAAATAAATCTCGGTTATCTATTCCAGTTTTATGTAGGAATGTAAGTAATACAAACTTTGAACTACAGACTGATGTTTTAGTCTTTGAATACATACAAAACTTGAATGCATTACATTACGAATTCTGACACTAGGTAGGTAAACTTTTTCCACAGGTGCGAGCATTTCTAAATAATACACAAGAAAATGAGGTTATGTTAATAACCAGCCTATTTTGCCTACTTTTTGCCGATGGATAATAAATATGATGCAGGCGACAACAAATGTACATGTGTTGATTTCTTACAGCAATATATATATCAGCAAAAGATCTAAAATTAGCTGTTAATAACTATCGATGTATCTTTTAGAGAAAAGTTGCATTCTACGGATTGCATCTTGACATTTTTTAGGCAGGATCACTCGTATTTTATTATAGGTCGTTTATACATCGGAGTGGCTTTGTTTTTGACTTAGTGAACTTAATCTCAGACTTCACACCATATTATATTACTCACCTGAAGTATAGATATTCGTACCACTGCCTAAATATAAAAAAGCGACTTATTATGGAATTACAGTAAACAAGCACAAACTTCATAAACTAATAAAAGTTTATTGAGAACTCCGCCCACGGTTATGCTTTGTCTGCAGTCCCAGAAATTTTCTTACCTGTTCATGGCCAGTCAAATAAAGACACTTTGTAAAAAGCATACCTCTACCCAAAATGATATTGAATATAGGGATACAAAGGCTTTGATCCTTTTTAGGGGAGCACTTAAATAAACATACACAAGTTGATATTTCTCACGTGCCCACACCTGTATTTACGAGGGATACCTACCTACCTTCAACGTTTTTTTCACAAAATTGCACAATTTTACCACACGCAGGTCGTGAGTGGTTTATTTATGCGCACGTCGCAAATTTGACAGTAGGTAAATAGTGCAGACAGCCATAAAGTATTTTTACTAAATGAAAATAAAAAGATAACAGGGTAATTTCCACATCGATGTAAGATATAATCCAGGTGACCCAGGAGTAATTTATTTATAATAGGTTATGAAAATCATCATATTGCACCTGAAAGGGTCAAGCCTAACAAAGCAGTGGACTTAAATTGTTATATTTTTAAGGAATAAATTAAGATTAAAATAGTTTTCTTTGAATATCTGTATAAACAATTTTTAAAAATATGGTCGACATCTCTGTTTTTTGCTACTTTTTTGTCACGAAAGTAATCAAAATGTACCTACTTCTTATTCTTGTGCCCTCTTCTACCGGAGCATAAATAAATCACTCATTACCGGAGGTAGGAATATAACTTACCCTCACAAGAGCAAAATAATCTTTATTCGACATGTGAATGGTTTACTTATGCTCGGCATGTTCCAGATTGCAACTCTGAGATGACGGACAGGGCCGGCCCCTGCGTATAGGGGATTTGAGTAAATAATATTTTTATTAATAATAGACTTTTAAATACTACGTCCATGTAGATCAAAAGACCTAATTCTGAATATACACAAATATTTACTCTGAGAATTAATAAATCGTTCTTGAAAATGATAATGTCATACTGTATAAACGATCTTATTTATTTTACGATATTTTTTTATTTAAATCTTTGTTTTTCCGAACTTTATAAATGATTATGATACCCTTCAGTATCTTCTAAAATTATTTTAGTGACATCTATCTCAAAATAGTATTAGATACACCTGATCCAATTCTTCTTGGAATCTATTTTCTACCCCAAAAAATGACGTTTTTGTGCTTTTTCAATAACATGTTTTCAAGTTCGTTCGGCAAAATGTCAGATATTATAGAGACGCACGAACGAATAATTTCAGTTGACGCCGTGTTGATTATCAATATCGATTCGATTTAAACTGAAACTTCTGAATAAATCTTGTTCAATTTCTGTCGTTCAATAAAAGTTGTTCAACTAAAACTGAAACGTCAGAACGAGGCATTCAAATGTATGATTACATTCCAAAGTAACTGTGTTGAATATCTATTTTTTTCTTGGACATACTGTAACATAACATAACTAAATCAATTTTTGGGCAATATTGAGTGGTTCTATTAGGCCTTCTATATATCCCCAGCAAACTATATTATAATGATAAGAAAGTAGAGACTGAATTATTGCAAAAATCTGTTTTTATTTTTTCCTTGTCTAGTACATGTATGAGATCTTTAAAAATATAATGTATGTTCTTCTATATAAATATATATGTATGTTCATAACAAATCGCATACGACGAATTAATGGTAGTGTAGGTTACTTTTGTAGTAATTACTAGTACTTACGTTAGTATAAAATATGCTGAACACTCAAAACTCAAGATATATAATGTTTTAGTAGAGGTAAAATTACTTTTTTTTTGGGAATCTCACGATTGTGATCATTACATTTATAAGTTGCAGCAATAAATTTAATATGTAATATAATTACTGAGACGTAAAATACACAAGACAAAAATAAAGCAAAGAAATAGGTGAGAGTTCCTACTCAATCGCTCGAAGATTATTTTATTTTGTCGTATGGTATCACTTAACTTGACTGATCGAAAAAAGAACATTCCAATATTGTTGCAGTAAAATTTAATAGAATCTCATTTTTTTGATTCTGATTCAGGTGTGTGATTTTTAAAACATCCTAAATAAAACAAACTGTCGACAGTTGAAGAGCATTATTGCTAAAGTTGAATGAACAATGTCTTCGTACAAGGTTAGTTGATATCATACCTTTTTCAATGTAAATATTCGTGTTTTTGTCTAAAATTATCGAAATCACTGTAACATTTTTGCAGCCGTTAGATACAAAGCGAGAGGAGTTCCGGAAGTATTTGGACCGGGCAGGAATAATGGACGCTTTGACGAAAGTATTGGTCAGTTTGTACGAGGAACCAGAAAAGCCAGAGGATGCTCTGGACTACGTGCGTAAACATCTCGGCGGAGTGGCCATCGAGGAATACGAAACCGCAACCGCTCGAATTGCCGAATTAGAAACTGAACTTGCCGCGATTAAGGGAGCACCAGCTCCGGAAGGTTAACTCCATTTAAAATCTTGCATTTAAAACTAGTTCCTAGGTCCTAGTCAAAAATAGATAGGTTCTGATTAAAGAGCGAATATAATAATGTGCAGCTGTAAATTGTACAAATTTTTCTCCATTATATTAACAATGCAAATAACCCAAATGCATTATTACCTATCTCAATTAAAACCTCTATTATTTTGTAATTTTGCTTCACCTGGCCACCTGTAACGCTAATAAACGTTACAATGCCGGAAGGTTCAATTCATGGTAATAAAAACTGTCATGATATATGATGAAAGCTTTATATTGTCATTATAATTTCTCGTAACTTTACGACGTTACCCAGTATTAATCATATATTATTCCACACCATTGTTTTTTTCGCTTATTATATTTTTTATTCAGTTTTAGTGTTAGTAAATACACCTAATTAATATAAATTGTCTGTAAAGAAATATTTCATCGTTCATCACATAAACGATAAATACTGTCAATGAAAAACCACTAGAAACTCTGAAAAAGTAATATGATTTATTTTCTCATCACTTTGTGGTTTTTCTTTTCGAGTGTTGATAATCAGTATTCATCTTTAAAAGGATATTCTTTTGAATATTACTATCATATTGTACCATCTAATTAAATTGTTATAACTGCTGGTAGAAGTTTATTAGTTTTAAATAAAAGAGTTTATAATTAATAATCTTACAAAATAGCTATGAATGCTGTGAGTACTATTTGAACATTACTATGTTATTATTGAATATAAAATTATAAAAATTGTACTGAAAGATCTATTCCATTCATATTGCATTCCATTCTATGTGAATAAAATTAATATTTATGAATGGTGGTGCTGCTATTTAAATTATAGTGAATTATGATACCATTAGTGTCATTTAAGTTAACATAACATTACATTTCTTCATCCATTTAATTATATGTAAATTATCTGTGTTACTATTGTTGATTTCAATTATAATAAATGTAGCAGACTATAAATGGTGTTTTATTTTGATCGTACATAAAATGTCACCAAATCATAGACATATGAATATTAGTAGACCTGCCCTAAGTAATTAAAAGCGTATTATCCCCACTCCCCATACCGGTTCCATTGAGCCGGCAGGGCTCGCGTATGGCCTCAAATGAAATTTGAAAACGTGACGTCATCATTCTTGTGCGAACTATGGTCGAGGCATCATCGGTTCATTTTACGAAATAACACGGCAAAATGTTGACTTGTACTATGAAAACTTGTAAAAATAGATGTGAAAAAGAGAATAAACCCAATTGTCGTATTACATTCCATATATAAGCATTATTTTACTTTATTTTAAGCATATTCACATCGTATAATATGAATCAGTTGTTACTATCACATCGAGAAACGTCTGGACGCGAAACACAAAGCTGGTTGGTTGCTGGGAAGTAAATTATGAACATTTATAAAAGTGTCTTAACTAAATACTCTGAAACTAACTACGACTCTGCAAACAGAAGAAATTTACTTTGACGAATTTGGACTTCGCAAATTAGTTCATAACGTGGCGAGTAATTTGCGCTCCCATGTAAAAATGTCTATTCATTTAAATGCAGATTTTACTTTTAAGAACTAAATGGTGATATTATAATGCGAGATGCCTATTTACTGTCAGATTGATTTATTGACGAATCACAGTCAGCTTAACCCCCTTTGTTCTTCAACAGTTGATTTTACCCCTCGCCCTTATCTTCTCGTCTATTAATTCCTATGTCTGTGCACCAAATAGATTAAACACCAAATCAAATAGTTGTGATATACCCTATTTGTTTTGTTAATGAATATAAGAATACAGTATTTCATCGCGGCAGCAAAATAATTTCTGACATACGACTACTAGTGCATCAAGAAGAGCTCCGTCCTGACACTATGAAGCTTGCCGGCAGATATTCTAGTGAGAAGAGCGAAATATTAACACATTTCTGACGGGGTATTTTTTGCGCTGGCGCTACACTGTCTCCGGGCGAAAATGAAGGTCCCGCGAATTTGTTTTAAATCAATATATATTCGAAAATATTTTAATAAAATTTCTACGTAGTAACTCAGCATTCCCAAGCTATAAAAGTAATCTAAAATCGAATATTATTTGAAATGCAATTCGATTTGTTTTTTACGGTCCTCCTATCAGCTTTTGCCCATACCTGCTTTCTTTAAATACGCCCGACATCTCTCACTCGCTTGGAGTTGAGTGGGGCGGAACGGAGATAGAGATTCGAATCGGGTTTTACGATCTTAAAAACCCTCATTCCAGTTATTGAATTATTACGATAAAAAATAATATACTATCCTTTTATTGAAATACCGATGTGAACGAAAGGCACGAAGATAAATATAAAAAGAAGACTTGCATTACGATTTGATAATTATTTACATACAGTTGGGACCTTTACAAAGAGATTGGTATATAATATTCATGTAAAAACATTAAATAATTCTGTATTTTCTGCCATTGAATTGAGGCCGCCACAAAAGGTAGAACTACCCTTCTCGGCGTTAAGCATCAATCGACCGAATGGGTAGAACTACCTTTCCCTGCCGAAGTGTATGTATTTTATTTATTTGTCTTGTCCTTAATCTAATGTTGTCTTTCCCGAAATGAGTTTTATAAACTCACTTTGACGCAGATATTGAAACGCTTTTACTATAAATTTATTTATCCTTTCTACAACTCACTTGCTGAAACTTTATAAACTATTGTACATAATGTTTTCTCTTTACTTTTTATAATAACTATAAACAAAAAAAAAAAACTTTTTCTGCTAATGTATATTATACTTTAGGTACTTGAAATATAGTAATCGTTTTATATTACCCACACTCAGGCAGTCAGTGCCTTAGTGGGTTTTCATTTCTTTTGTAAACTATTTGGTATTATATATTATGTTATTTTATACTATCTATTAATATGTATAATATGTGTAAAGAAATGAAAATAAATAAAGTATAAAAAAAAAAAAAAAAAAAACATTACTTTGTTATCATTTTGTAATGTATTATCTTGTAATAAAAAATAAAAAAAAAAGAAGTGAGTTAAGTAAACAGGATACCAACATTTCATAAAGCCGAAATATAAATTTTCACCGTGGCGCTAAGACTGCTAAAACAATATGTTCTATGACAGTGTTGAATAATATTTGTACTATCTATTAACATTAGATCCAATACCGTTGATGAAAATTTTCGGGAATAATGTTGATGACATCTAGGTTTTATTTATTTTTTCATGAAAAAAAAAAATTGTGGTGAATAATTTTTTTTGTTTTGATCCTTGAAGACTATATTAGCTACTCAAACGAAAATCTGAAACAGAAAAGATTCGGTCCCATCTAGGAATTGAACGTCACTCATTGAATATGCATTGCAATCGTGCCGTTTGAGTTTGTTTGGCGGCCGTATATTATACTCTTCTAATGAGGCTGTGGACAAGAGGTGAAGCTAGAGTTAAAGAACCGCAAATGCTTACGAAAAGAACTGCGGTCTGCCGACCCCTGGCCTAGATGATGAATGCGTCGTAGTATCAAACAATAGTTGCACATTAATGTAATATTTTTACTGTCCGAATTGGTTGTTCCCTCGTTTGATGGTAATTTTTTTGTTGTTGACTGCGTAAATATTGTTTTCTTTCTTCATTTCATTTTAGATGCCAAACCACCAGGCGAACATATCTATGTGTCTTTATTTTGTGTTACTATTAATGTAAGTATGCATACATTATTTCGTACTAAGAATCGTGCATGCAGGGACATTGGAGGGTCTAGAATCGTTTTGAAATAAATGTAGATTCTTTTTACAAATAAATCCTGTGAGTTCTATGAGTCCTGACGTGTGCGGCTAAGGAGGTTAAACAATCAGTTTCCTCACACAGCCGTTGGGTTTTGAAGCCCCAAACTCCAAGCGTATATTTATCTTTTTTCAATTTATGACAAAAAGAGTTATGTATGCGGCAGTGACCTATGTTCAAACTCCCCAGAGTCAATGGGACTTTGGGCAGTAACCTTCTTGAAGGAAAGTACTGTTGAAGCCCCCAATATTTGGGAAATTATGAAAGTGAAGAGATTGGCGGATAAATTATTTTTATAAATTAAAACATTGAAATGTTAATAATTATTTTATTATAAAACAAGCAATTATGAACAATGAAGGTTATTGTTAAAAGCTAATTTTTCACTTTGAGATTTAGCAAGCACTGGTGTCTTTTAATTCATAATATTACCTGCGATGGAGACAATTTTTTATTTGGATGAGCTTCCTTTATTTGATATAAATAATTATTTTTTAATAAAAATTCACAATACTAAAAGTAAAGATGCCGTGAGAGAAATATAGAATCATTCTACTGAAGCTGGCTCTACACTCGCGCGCGAAGTCGTGAATTCACGCCGTGAATATACGCCGCGATCCGCGCGTGAACTGTGTCCATCCACACTCGCAAAGCTTCAGTCTTGTTCGCCGCAAACCCTTTGTCGCGGGCCAAAAAACCGACAAAAATCGGGGAATGGCGCGAAGCGCGAATGCGAAGATTGCGAAGGCGTGAACAAGATCCACACTCGCGGCCTTCGCGGCCGTTCGCGCCGCGAGTGTAGAGCGCGCTTGAGAAATTTTACAAAAGCAAAAATAAATTAGGATAATTTTTCGTAAAAAATGCAGATATAAAAGTAATTAGTTCAAGCTCATGAAAATTTTCTCCTCAATTTTTTTCTCTTTAAATTCAAATGTTAGTGGATCTTAACTTACATACATTATAGAAAAAAAATTTACACTATGAGGGAGGAGATTATTCAATAGTAATGTTTATTAAACAATAAATAAGGATAAAAATTTGGAGCAGAACTTCTTCTGTACATATTATGTATTTGCAAATAACAATAATTATTATGTTCAAGAATAAAAATGTTGATAAGGGACATTGTTCATTTAATGGTAAATATAAAAGCAACCAGGACAATATAATATTATGATACAATAACAATATACCATTATAAAAATTAATCAACTGTTGGAGATGTTTCAATACGTCCAGAGATTTATTCCTGGATTTGACGGTAATGTAAAATGAAATATAATACGGCTATGAATAACGATTGGTTTTATGCTGCATTTTGCATTATGTTGTTCAATACACCATTTCGAATGCTTATTTGTTCAAAATGCAGATAAGAACTTTTCTAAAACAAATCCAGTTTGTGTTACCAACAGAAAAGCAAACCAGAGGAAGTAACGCTGCAGACAAGAAAAAATCAGATAACACAATGCAACTTGAGTGTTTTTATAACCTAAGTAGCAAATGAGATACATCATACACATTATGTGTTACATATCCACAAAGAGTTGTGTAATTTCTGGAAGTTTTCGATGTCCGATCGAGTGAAAATAGCAGATTGGGGTTAGGTTTGAAAATTCCTCGGCGTAGTAATTAAAGGGCAACTTTTTTAGACGCCTGCCTTTTTGTCACATCCCAATTATAAACACGTGCCATGTTAACTTCTGTTGTCGTAAATTGATCTCTGAAAATGAAAAGAAATTTAGAAACATTTATGTATAGTAAAATCTTTGGACCTACAATGAAAAATTGACTGCAAGATGGCAGAATAAAAATTATGACTAAGTGGATGCCCCAGTGGAAGCGACCCTGAGGCAGGCCGAGAGCTGTAGCGGATGATGTTGATATTATTATATCGAAATCATTAAATAAAGGAGACTTAAGGAGAGAGATAACATGATTGTAAGGGCTACAGTCGATTCCAAATGGTTATCAATGTTTTTTGAGAAGTTAGGTAAGGAGTGAGAAGGCAATAATTATAAGTCCCACCAACACCACTTTATCTGATCTCTATAATTTCGTATTTCCATTCTTATCGTACCATAACAGAGTATGAGAATGGAGTAGTTAACTGGTATTGTGTTGCAGAAATATAGAGTTTATAGATTTTAAAAAGAGTACTAAATAGTTTCACATTTACTAAGCTCTGATGTTTATAATGCAAACTTTTTTTACATTAACTCCACACAGGAGGTCTCGAGGAAAACAAATTCAATGAGGGCCTGACATCTTTGTGAATGCTGTGTGTAGGATTTTTTTGGGGAGAGGAAGGAGTGAACATGAGTCTTAAAGAGACCCATGTTGAAGGAGGGAGGAAACAGAGTCCTGCAGATCGTTCCGCAGCTGGGCTTTTGAACTCAAGAATAAGTTGTGGAAGCAACCTGTTCTCACGTGAGTAACGTCAACCGTGTACAAATGTTGGGTGTGCGTTTTGCGTTTTTTTTTTTTACATCAACTCTACATAAGAGGACCTGAGGAAAATAATTTCCCTCAGGGAGCTATGTCATCTTTGGGAATGCTGTGTGGAGGGTCTTTTTGAGGAGAGGAAGGAGTGAAGGAGGGAGGAAACACAGAAGCCGAGCTGTTGAACTCAAGAACGAGTCGTTGAAAGAACACATTCTCATGAGACAAATGTCAACCGTGTACATATGTTAGGTGCGCATTTAGCGTATTTCCCGACTATGCACCGGTACTGAAGGTATCAATGGCGCGTGTTCCTCGGAGCATCTTCCATTGTAATACAGGTAGAACAATACCTATGCTCTAAAAATTGCATCAGTTTGTTAAGATAGGGAAAACATCAATCCTATCATCATCCCGTTTCTACAGAGTCGAGGGTTTTTTTTAAGTACTTTAGGGCTCCAGACCAGAGGTGGCTGCCAAATCCATCAGTGGGGCACTTGCGATTGTACAGGGTCAGCAGTTGTATACTATTGAAGTATCTGTGGGCCCTGTTCAGTACGCCCAACTTCCGAGAGGCTAACTTGACTCTGGCTTGGATGGAGCCTCCGTACCTGAGCTGGTCACTTAGAGTTACACCAAGCATATCAATGGAAGGCGTGTTGGGAAGATTTCTTCCTATTAATACCAATAAACGGGCAGTCTACTTAATGATTAAAGAATCTATGCCATAAATATTAAAAAAAAAACAAGTATCAAGTGACAGACCACGCTATAAGCGAGCTATATTTTCGTGGCTTGGTATATTTCAGCATATCGCTCACCAAACACTACCAATGGTAATATATGGCGAGAGATATGCTCAAATAGACCTACCCATGATGCATATAGCGTAATATGTCGCCTACCTCGTGGGAAAAAACCCAGTCCACCTGCTCTGCTGCGCTAAATTAATAACAGCGTACAATTGATGGCAACATGTTCTTATTCTTGCGTAATTACCAAAACTTTATCAGTAGAAATAAGAACTGAAAGAAGAATATTACCTCAGGTAATCAAGGTCATGTTCAACATAGCCCAGATTTCTATTGGCATTGGTCATATTGGTGTCTAATAATTTCTCAGCGTCATCCAATGAATATTCCAGCATCACATTGGCTCCGAGCCACAGGCAAACAGTTTCTGTTGGAGGAACAGTGGCCTGAAAATATAAAAACAACGGTCAGATAAATAAAACCTTTCAAATCACTACCAAATAACGTGGTCATGAAAAAGATTTTTTTCCTCTTATTTTGCATATGCGTGATAATTATTTCTTTTTTCTACTACTAGGTAAAAATGCAATTAAATACAGGCTATTTATCCATCAGATCTACTTCAGAAGTGTTCATTTTTGAGGAGCGCCTCAAACTAAACAACACGCGAACATGTCGACTATCGTTCCTTTCGATTCCTTGGGACTTTCCGACTCTCCTCTGCCTACATAAAATTAATGGCTCTCTGAGGCCAGCCCCACCTCTAAATCACTAGCGTATTATTGTACTCTGCGGTGTAGGTCGCATTACACTGGTATGATGAGTTACATAATATAAAGACAACCAGTCCTCGTGAAATTCGATAATATTAATGGGTAATATATTACCGAACCGCCACTGATTCTGACAATTCTCATAAGAGATGTTCATTGTGAGTTGTCAGATGACTCAACGGTTAAAAACGGCAGTTGTAGTTAAAAGTTTACCTATATTATATTTCTTTACCTTTACAAACACTTGCTCATTGAGCAAGAACTGCGTGTGGAGTTCTTCTTTCTGTTGTTTTAGCAGCTTGATCATATCCAGCGACCTGGCGAGGTCCGGAATCTGCTGATTCAATCTTTTCCTCTTGGACAGCAGATTATACTCCATGAACTTGTACTTGCTGTGTTGTTCATCTAATCTCTTAAGTACCTTGTCCACTCCATCGCTGTTGTCTGTCAGAGCCATGAAGGCATCTACATCTTCCTGCAACCGCAAATAACAACATGTAGATATCGAAATAGCTCTAGTTTTGTAAACAGAATGAAGGTGGGGTTCACCCACGACAAATAAGCAGAACGAATCAAAATCCTAGCCTATAATTCGTGGCCTACAATGGTCTTAGACAAATAATCTTTGGCATGCTTTATTGAATAAACATTTTAAATATTAAAAAACCATTACGTTGGTTATTATATTTGGTATATTGATGCTAAAAATTATATTCTTCGACTTACGATGAAATCAGCCTGAGGTATGCCGGCGTAAGACTTGACCTCCTCTTTGTTAGAAGTTTCTGCTACTTCGTTTGCCATTTTTTAGAAAATATGGATACTGAAAAATATTATTTTGAAGAAATCAAACTATTTACACTCCTTTAAATCACAAAATGAAATTAAATGCAAAAAATCTAAATGGAGAAGCACCATGTGTAATATTTTTTTTTATTTTCTATGCATTTTAAGGTTCGTAAAATAGATAATAGATGGTGGAGTTTTGTACAATGTGAAAAAGACACCCACACACGCTGAAAAATGTATTATATTTTCGATTTATTAACTAAATTATTTAAGGAAAGATAACTCGATTTAAGTTGTGGTGATATTTGAATTAAAATACATTTAAAAAAACATCTTAAAATATATATAGTTGCGAGCCGGGATCGAGCCAGATTGAGCGGTCCCTTTTTTCGGGACTCACTTAATTTGTTTTCTATGGACATTGTCCACAATAATCTGAGTTTTTGATTTTATGGGGGGTATAACTCCGAGAAAAAAGTGGGTCAGAAAAAAAGACACGGTAATCTCTATGGGTGACTTGTGACGTATATTTTCCACAAACCAATACGAACTTCATGCATGTTTATAGGCCGCTGTCATTGGCCGATTTTAGGCTAGCCAATGGGTTGGCTCCGAATGAGAATTATATTGTCTATGGTTACGCCTTTTTTATAGTTTCTATCCTAGTCGATGGTGAGTATGTGTAGTAGTGACGTATATTTTTCAGTAACAGACTTTTATCTATGGCAAACATTAGGACCCATGGGCTCAGTACTAAAAACCCGAAGATATTGATCTAGTGAGTGGTTCATTTATGGATTTTATTTTATTAAAATCTGTCACTGTCAAATGTCAAAATCTTTGCCGAAAATAGTCGAACTACAGTTAACCACAACTTAAGAACTATTTTAACTCATGGAAAGGACAATAACAATATACAGTCTGTATACAAACTACGAGGACACATTTTTGTGAACAAAGTCCGCCTTTGAAGATATAATGGACTCTGCTACTACCCAGCGACGAAATGTTGAAAAACGATTGAAAAAACGCGCTTTTTGCGGCCACTATATGGAACGACGACTAGTGGACGAGTACCAGGGATATCGTGACGTTATTTGGCTATCACCAGAAGAAACTGAACTGGCAGCAGATCTAGCACTCGCCAGTGAAACCTGTGGATCATTGTCTCCAAATGTTTTTACCTCCTATTCGTCTTCTCCGGTGCCATCTCTATGGGTCACCCTAAAAGACATTCCACTAGGATGTCACTGGTTTCAAATCACGTCTGTCACATTCACCGACAAAGAATTAACATTTACTCTCAAAAGCTTGCGTTCCTTTCCCGACGTTAAGTATGAGAAGCCAAAGCAAGTTTCCGTGGAAGATATCCAGATATCTTTGGAAGGAATGATGCATTCGTGGAAACAAAACTTTATTCTTTGCGTAAATGGTGTCAACATTGACTCAATTTTCGGGATCTTCAAATTTTTGGTTATTCTGATTACAACTCTGTTTACTGGTTTGTTTAGTTTGATTTTTTTTTTGGGAGACTTCAGTATTAAGCTGGTACGAGAAGCGTCCATCTTTATCAACGCTAGCACTCCTGTAATGCTGGGTTGCATGGAGTTTGTAAGTAAAATAATTGGCGGGTTTTATATTCTGTTGGCCATGCTGTGGCGAGGAACCACTTCTCGGCCGCCCCAGCCACCTCCGCAGTTCGCACCCGCTATTGGGTTTAAACCGCACCAAAGATCATACCCGCACCAGGATAGATACTATGACTGACTTTAACCAAATTAATTAATTATAAAGGTATTGGTGACTAGAAAAATTAGCATTGCTTTTAACACGGGCTGGCTCTTTTGTGTTTGGAAAAATGAAGTAGTGTCGCTTGATGGGATCTAGTATATTTTTATAAATTAGGTTTAGTGATTTTGTGACCGCCAATTAACATTTTTTTTTACTTTCAATCAATATTTACATTTTTGAAATATTGTTGGCTGCTTCATGCAGCTTTTGTATTAACATTTCATTAATCTTATTACAATATCTAATGTGTGTGGTACAAAGATTCCTATTATTATTATGTTTTTTTTTTATATCAACTTAATCATGACTTTAAATATTAAATTTTTAACGTAATTATTTCTACCATCTGTTGTTAGTTAATATTTACCAATTCATAACTTCCAGCGCACTTGATTAGTAATAATTATTAATTTAATGGCACATGTTTTATTTAACAAAGTAAGCAGTGAAAAGGCACCAAAGGGAAATATAAATATTTTCACATTTTTTATTTAAAATTTTGACATATTTCTAAAGTAGATATTATTTTATTCAATCCATCCATTTAAAATTCGATATTGCTGGGAAATATCGAAACCTGTTTGTGTGTATATTTTTTTAGATGTATCATTTTTATGTCCTTTTTGTATTAATATACAAATATATTTTATATCAATGAATTTGTAAATAAACCTATGAAAAAATCTATTTTACTTCAAGCCTGTTTTATTCATGTATCACCGGCTAAGAAACAGAAAGACAAATCATGAAATTGGCCATTTTGTCAGTAAGTCAATTTGGTAAAGAACGTATTAGGATCCTACGACTTATCCCGCCGCTTGGCCAGACTTCGCCAATTCACCGGTTTGTATACACACAGGTTGGGTTATCTTACTCTTAGACGCTCAATTACTATACCGCCGTCTAGTTTGCTGTAGCTGACGTCACGAAGATGAATTTTTGTTTTTTAGAACATTTTGGTTAGTCCTCGTTGTGTAAATTCTAGCAACTGTTGCATATATTTATGTTTGTTTTGTTCTGCCTCATTTTTTGTTTGAATAAGTTTACAAAACGGAGTCTCCCGCAAGCATAAATAAGTTTAGAAAGAGTCCTTTCGTAAGCTTAAAATAGAGTCTTCTCGCAAGCGTAAGATGGAGTATATCGCGAGCGTAAAGTGAAATCTTCTCGCAAGCGTAAAAACATGACTCCTTAACTTTATACTTAAAATTTGATGAAAGATCGATAGCGGTGTTTGCTTATTTTTATTTTTTAGCATATTTTGTATGTATGCACTATAATAATCTGCCACTTTCACTAATTGGACCCTTTGGCCGATCAGTGACTGAACCCTTAAATTAATTTCAGCGTGAACTGGCAAAGGGATTATTTCTCCTTAAACTGTCATGATAATCTGTAATAGAGGTTTTTTTTATTTTGTTTATTGGTGGAATTAAATAACAAGCATATTTATATGTATTACAGTGAGCTTTGTAATTAGGTATCACTTTTAAGTTACATAAAAACAATGTGTAAATAACAATTTAAATTTTTAAATTGAAATGAAACTTTCGCATCAAGATTGTTTTTTAGGGGAAATTTGGAACTTTGATTGAATAAAAATAGAATTTTAATGCGTCTTTTACCATCTCTCCTGATGAAAATAGTTGTTTCTTTTAGTAATCAAGTTAAAACGAAGTGTTTTTTCCATTATCTGAGCCTATTAAAAGCGTGGCGATTAAGTAAATATTTACTACATAAGAATTAAAATAAGAAAGAAAAAAATATTTTTTACTTGTACTAACAACCTTCCGATGCTAGTGCACTATACCCCCCAACACCTTTTGTTAGGTATATTAGTAATTAAAACATGGAAATCAAATCGATTAAAATAAATGTATTTATGTTGTTGCAGCAGAGCTCCATATTATTCAATTTATTACGAATCTTTTGCAAAATTTGTTTGGTGGTGTTGAAGGTTATTAAATACAATAATAAGAAAGAAAAATATTTTACGATATCACCTTTTATTCATAGGAAAAATATTTCTCATCACAATTGACAAATTAAAGTTTCCAAAAATGTACCTTAGAAAATGAAAAACAATGGAAATAAATTAAAAAAAATCCTATACCAACAATAATATGCAATAAATGGTTTTATATTTCGAAAAAAGAGGCTACGAGCTTCAAAAGGGGAAAGTAGCCGACAGTGGGAGTCATTCCGTGACTAGCATAGATAATAGAAACAAAGGGAGATATAGTAGCCGAGGTACTACCAAACTGCACAGATTACTAAACAAGAGGGCCAATGGAAGTTATGCTTTTGGTATGTAGCTAGAATCAAAGGCGGTGTGCATAGATGTGAGCAGCAGTAGAATAGGTGAACAATGTCGGCGACACATGTTGTGTGCGCAGTTTTCTATTAATAATGATTCATTGCATATCTCCATTGTTTCTATCATCTATGGTGACTAATTGGTGGAGTGTCTAGACTTGACGCAGACCAATGACTCCGCAGGCGATGCGGGCGCCGGCGTTGCCAGTGGTCTTGCTGAGTTCGTGGCCGCCTTGGCCGAGGTCATCGGGATCCGCATGCACCACCAGGGTGCGCCCAATGATGTTCAGGTCTCCCTGGAAAGAAAAATAAAGGATTGTACTCACTGAACAAGCCATTGAAGCGTGATATATACAGACTTGAAAGAAAAAAAATGTTGCCAATTTACATAGGACCCTTGGATCCCAACGCACACACAGCTTACTTTAGGCACGGACAAAAATTATTATTGTACGTCATTTTGTGTGTACAACATTTCTGAATGTATTTTATTCATTTTATGACAGATTCCTACACAAATGTAATTTAACCCCAAGGTAACATCATGAGAAGAATATATAGTAATTCAGTTTATTTTCATAGTAAACATAAAATCAATAAATAATAATAATAACAAATAATCAAAGATACAAATCAAATTGATGATTTATGTAGAAAATGTTTGGCTTTTCCGGAAACTATAGAACATATTATATCGGGATGTTCTATATTAGCACTGTCCGAGTATACATTTAGGCACAATCAAGTTTTAAAAATAATTCACCAAAGTTTGGTAATTAAACATAACTTGATTGACTGCCGTAATATAATACCATATTATGAATACGAACCAAAGAAAACGAATTTTATAAAATATATTATGATAAAACTATACTAACAGACCGAACGATTAGTCATAATAGACCCGATATAGTTTTACATGACAAAATTAAAAAAATAACTTATATCATTGATGTCGCTATTTATTAATTCCTGTAACATTAAAAAATCTGTTAATGAAAAAATAAGAAAATACCCAGATCTAGGAAATGAAATAAAAAGAATTTGGCATTCTCAAACTATAAAAATATTACCATTTGTTATTTCGGCTACTGGCATTATACCTAGCTCTCTCATAAAAAATTTAGGCGTATTAGATCTATCAAAAAATTTATATATAAAGATGCAAAAGTTGGTCATTTTGAATACATGTAGGCAGAGGCGGTCCCTGCCTTAGTGCATTTGTGCACTGCACTGCCAAACATCGATATACGTTAGAAATGTAAATTCGTATATCCACTCACGAAGAATTCACGCCAGATCATTATAATATTCTTACCAATCAAAGTTTGTACTAGACTCCCGCGCATGCGAAAAATAGTGTAATATATCAACCCGTGCATTTTCGGCTTTGCCCGAGACATGCCATGTACCTTCTATAGGCACTGTCTCTAGAGGTCGGAACCGTGAAATGAGCGAGACAGGTAGAGACCCATAACGGCTGTTGATGTGTTAGAGCAGTGGAGATAGAAGCTGGTCGGTGCATTATCGGCGCATGCGCCGAAACATCCTGATATATATCAAAAACCTTAAACATGCGTAAAACGTTTGGAATGCATTAGTTAGGATTGACAGAATTCGAACTAATTAACAATGTTATAATATTCAAGCGTTACCGGCGCGATCTACATATCTGCAAACTTGACAGTATTCATTATTGGCGATTGACGCGACGTTTTAACGGTTTTTACGAGTTTTGCTCTGCAAAAAGCTTTTTAAAAATGAGTGCTAATGAAAACATTGCGGTTAACATTGATTTTATCAAAAGTAACCGAAGTTCATTTAATCCCAACAAACTAGAGATGATTTTGCGAATGCTGACGGAGCAATATCAATTTTACAATTATTTTACAAGTGTAACTTGGTGGAGTATTTTAGTGAAATAGTGAAACTGTTAAAAATAATTTGTACTATTCCGATGACAACTGTCGAGTGCGAAAGGTATTTTTCTACGTTGAAACGTGTAAAAACATTTCTGAGGAATACTGTAATGTCCTAAGATCGTCTCAATGCTTTATCAATGATGAGCATCGAAAAAAGTTTGATCTCGTCTATACCAGACTTTGATAATCTTGTAATTGAAGAATTTTCTCAAATGAAAGAGCGACGAATGGATTTTCTCTACAAATGAATTATTTGTACTGGGTATGTAGTTCCTTTTAAATAACTTTATTTTCCTATTTTACATGTTACCATTATTTGTGAAATGCACTGCTGGCAAATTCTGTCACGAGCCGCCTCTGCATGTAGGATAACAAAAGATTTTTTAAATATTTATGTTGAGGGATCAGTAGGATTTATAGGCCCTGTTAGGAGTTCTACCGAGCCGAACCCTCTGATATGAAAATATCTGGAGTCGGTGAATTATTTTCCCATTTGTGATCTCTGGTGATTTGACGTGTTGTTCTTGTATTGTTTTGTATTTATTTTGCTTATAAAATGCACTTGCATAATGTTGATTGACTAGATGATCATTTGTGGAAAAGTGTGTGGAAGGGTTTAGTTTTTCCTGTGGGGAAGATTTAACCCGGACATAAAATCAGAAGTATAAAAAAAAAAGAATAATAACTAAAAAAAACTTAACTTAAAAATTAACTTGGACAATTTGTATAGTGCTGTTTTTTTATTTCAGTCGTAAAAGGGCACCTCAAAATTAAGGAAGAAAAATTTGTAAAATAATGTACTGCAGCCTACCAAACTCTATCTCTAATTAATTCGATATCTCTGTGGATCTGTTAAACCCAGAGTTCATATTTTGGGTGTTCCTCAATAATACATTTATTTATTGGATAAAATAATCTAAAATGTATTATAAAAAGAAACCCGCAGTTTCCCAACCCGCCTGATTTTCTCCACAACCAGCCACTGCCACCCAACAGTGTTTATTGTGGTAGATAGCCCTTGGTGTCATATATAAAGTAAGAGAGTTTGTGGTAGATAGCCCTTGGTGTCATATATAAAGAAAGAGAGTTTGACGGGGGTGGCTGAGCATGGGTTCCCACCCATGCTTCTGGAGTGGGTAACGAAAATGTGCTTTGTTATGGGAAGGCTGCGAATGCTTCAGATCATTTCAGAATGGACCCACCCACAGACTGTCTCGGTGAGTCTGGAAGGTTTCAGAAAGTTAATGAAGGTTCTGGAAGATTGTATATACAGCAAGTGCCAAGTGTTAAGGACCATTAGTTCAAACATTTATGAGACCTCTTCAACCGAGTTGTATTCTAAAAATAAAATAAGTAATATTTTTAAACATTTTGTTTTTGTTTTAGATGATTTGTATATACATCAAACATTTAGGAGTCGACTCAGTGGTAAATAACCAGTGGGTCGCTAGATGTTCCTAGATAGTTCATGTCCGTTTCTGCATGGTTGGTTCCCACTAATTATGTTTTTCAGTCCTTCGGCCAAATCATTTTGTCTGGAATGATTTGTGCATGAGGATCAGATGGGCGAGGAGGGGAGTACTAGCAGAGTATGCGACCCGGAAAGTAGTGGAAACGGTATTTAGGGACGCCCGGGGGAGACTTGGCACGATCGGGTGCTTATGTCGATGTATGAGTACTTAGCCACTATAACTTGAAAAGAAGCTTGAGACACAGTGTGAATGGAGGTTAGGAAGGGCGTGAGTGGTGCGGCGGTCTGTCCCAGAAGAGGAGAGAAAATGCATAAAGATGTAAGAGGATCCGGGGTGTGCCAAGAAGATGCGAGAAGAATGTAAATTTCCCATTTATTTGGATTTTATCGAGAAGCGGAAATGCACACACATTCTCCGACTTTCTGACAGCATCTTTAACCTTTTCTCTGCGGGAGACGCACGCCTGCGACGCACTGTACATG
Organism: Hesperophylax consimilis; assembly: GCF_061612785.1. NCBI lineage: Eukaryota > Metazoa > Arthropoda > Insecta > Trichoptera > Limnephilidae > Hesperophylax > Hesperophylax consimilis. The sequence continues at coordinate 37,057,151 of NC_142846.1, forward strand.
CCCTGTACGCGGGTGGCACATCTGTGCGACGCAAAGTTTCTTCGGCGTTATGGGTATGAAACATGCTTGAGCACGGTAAAACTTATACTCTTAAAAAATCTCACATCTTTACACTACTGACATCTTACGATATTTATCCATAATACGTATCCTAATCATCGATACAAAGATTTGAAGGGATCTTCCAACTCAGAGCGAAAAATGAATCAGTTTGAATTCTTCCCGCGTCTTTACACACGTTATTGCGCAGGCGCATTTTATAAGATTCTCAAACAGAGACGCTCGCCGTGTAGATTACATTGTTTTATCGAATTATTGTTTGCTTTTTCGTGGATATGAACTTTTTTAATTACAGTGTACATTCATCTGATTTATCATATTTTAAAATAAGTTCAGTTACATAAATTCATTCAAACTATTGAAGAAATATAAAATTTCGTCAGTGTTAGATTATTTTCAAATAAAGATACGTGGTTAAAACTTTTTTTTAGTGAAAAATCAAGTGTAAAGTTGTACAAGTTTGACGTTTTATCAATTTTTGAAAGTATTTTTATTGCCAAAATACAAAATGTCGGGTCGTGGTCTTAATGACGAAGAAATATTTGGTGCTACTTTAGAAATAGATTCAGATTTTGAAATTAGTGACAGTGACGTCGATAATAATTGCGAAGATGCTGAAATACATGAAAGCCATGATTCTGAACCCGAAATGAACATTGAAGAAGGAGAAGAAGTGGTTGAAAATCTGTGGACTGCCGGCCCTTTCGTACCCATTATTTATGAATTCGACGATTTCGCATCAGGTATCAATCCAGATACCAGGTTAACTGAAGACACGCCCGAACTTATGTTTTTTGAACATTTTTTGAATACAGAAATTATGACAAAAATTGTTGATGAAACAAATCAATTTTATCAATATAAAGTTAGGACGATGGATTTTACAGCAAAATCGAGAGTTACAAAATGGGTTGATACAACAGTCTCAGAAATGTACGTTTTTATTGCGTTAACATTTGCCATGACTAGGAACAAACACTTAGCTATCGAGGAACATTGGAGTACGAACCCCATAATCTTTTCACCAATATTTGGAAAGACAATGCCCAGAGACCGTTATCAGATAATATTACAGATGCTCCACTTTAGTGATAGTAATATTCAAACGCCTACTGATAGACTGCATAAAATACGTGTTCTTGTTGACCACACACGAAATATTTTTAAATTAACTATGATGCCCCATGAAAATCTATGTATTGACGAAAGCATCATCGTTTTCAAAGGCCGTCTATTATTCAAGCAATACATTCCATCTAAACGTCACCGATTTGGAATAAAAATGTTTGTGATGTGTGACGTCATGACGGGTTTCATTCTCGATTTTATAATTTATGTTGGTTCTGATACAGAAAAAAATGATACTCAAGGTATTGGTATTTCGGGAGGCGTTGTAACCACCCTTTTGTCAGATTATTTCGGAAAGGGTCATAATTTGTGGTGCGACAACTGGTACACTAGTCCAAATTTATTTAAATATTTACACGAAAAAAAAACTAATGCTTGTGGCACTGTTCGGAAAAACAGGAAAGGCATGGCACCTTTTGTTAAATTGAAGAAAGGGGAAATCCAATCAAAGCACCAATCACCGTTGTTAGCTTTGAAATGGCACGATAGGCGTGAAATCCACATGCTGACCACTCTTCATGATGGTTCTGTTGGACCATCGGGAAAAATAAATAGATCGACAGGAGAGCCCATTTTAAAACCACAATGTGTTCTAGACTATAACAAGAACATGGGTCTAGTAGACAAAGCTGATATGATGCTAAGCAACTTAAGTTGTATGAGGAAGTCACTCAAATGGTACAGGAAAGTTGCATTTCATATAATTGATTTGTATTTATTAAATGCTCACATAATATACCAAACTGTAACATCAAAAAAAGTCAGTTTGGCTGATTTCCAAATGGCTGTGATTGAGCAATTACTAGAGAAATATCACAAACTTTGCCGAGTATTTTACGTCCCACAGCATCAAGAGATTACCCGATGCGTTTATCATCGAAAATTGTTTCCAAACACATGCCCATTAAAGTTCCCCCTTCAGCAAAAAACACAAACCCTCGTCGAAGGTGTCGTGTCTGTGCCACTTCAACACTGAAGCCCAAAGTCAGAAAACTTACTAAATTTATGTGCTTAGAGTGCAATGTGCCGTTATGCGTTGAGAACTGTTTCAAAATTTATCACGATAAAAAAATATATTAAGTGATACATATTTACGGTGACATAATAACAGAAAAATTATTTCATTATTTTTGTAAATTTAAGTGTAGTTATTTTTTATTATATGAACCTTTTTAAGTGTGTCAATATTTCATGTATCCAGTCAAACGCGACATCGCACCCATAAATCAACCACTTACATCGCACCACAGTTGAAGAGCTCTACTCCGGTATGTTTATAAGCATGTGTATCGTTATCTTTGAAATATAAACATGGCCGCCCGGGTATACCGTATCAGATTACGAATATTATATACTTCGAATTTTTATCAAGTCTCATTGATGTTCGGATTGTTTATTTATACTTGAAAAGATAATTCAAGACATAAGCGACGTATTTTTTAAAACAAATTTTAAAATCCATGCGTGATTATTGTTTAAAGTCATAAATTAGATTGATGATAAATAGCCCCGCGTGTGAACGAAGTGATACAAATTAATGACGCATAGAAAAGGTTAAGAAATGTAACTGTCAACATGCCAGCGGCTTGAAGGGTTAAGTATTTATCGAACGCAACAGAAAAAAGAATTTTTTCAAAATTTTTGAGAATAATTAGTTAATAACGGGTGTACCAGAATTTTTTTCATACCGATCGATATTGCAATATGGTCTAGATTTTTTTGGCTTCAGAAATGCAAAATCAGATTGGCTACAACCGCACCACATTGTTCCATCAAGATGGAGCCACTTCCCACTTAACAAATGACTCGTTAGCTACTCTTCATGATTTATTCCCTGAAAGAGTAATTAGTCGCCACGGAGACATCAACTGGCCACCGAGGAGTCCAGATTTGGGGCTACTTAAAAGGTAAAGTTTTCAACCCGTTACCACCCAACTTTAATACGAGGATTCACAGACAAAATCAATGCAATTCCAAGAGAAATGCTTCAGCGAGCGATTCCCGGTTAAATGAATGTGAAGAAGCGACGGTGCAAATGGTTGTTTTCCATAAATAAAAATTCAAAAACTGCTCTGTAATTTAACAGTAATTAAATTACGAAAAACATTCTGGCACACACTTTATATTATGTATGCCTGTGTGCAGTTTTTGGTCACTGTGCCACGATGCGCGCTTGTCAGTAGTAGCCGGGTGTAATGGAAGTTTAATCAGTCGCCAATGTATTTTCCTTGTTTTCAACACTAATATATTACATTTTAATTACGCTCATGTGTCCACATGTACTGTTAATAAAATGATTTACAGAATTAATTAATATAAATTATTAATTTTTATCCAACTTAAAAATTGTAAATATGTACCCTGTGTACTCGTACACAGCCCGCAGCACGAGGGATTTTATAGCACCGTAAAGGAAAGGTTAAGGATACAACACTAAATATTAAGTATACAATACCTATAAGACAGTTTCATTGTTACCTATTCGTTTGTTAATATTACTTCGTATTTTCCCTGAGTAATTTGATTATTAATTTAACATACTCTTCACTTCCACCCATAAATAAATAATACCTGCAAAGAAATCTGGGAGTCCTTAATGTCGACCTTGGTGACACCTTTGTCCTCCGATGCGACCACATTTCCGAGATCCCCGGCGTGGCGCTCAGCCGCATCCGGTGCTCCGTGGGTCTTCTTGAAGGGGTTGAAATGGGGCCCAGCCGACGTGCAACCGTTGGTGTTGTCCCCAAACTCATGCACGTGGAAACCATGGTTACCCTGTAAAAATGGTATTACATATTAATTTTCATAACATTATTGAATTTTGTTATGAAAGTACTCTCAGTAATCTGGCGTTATTTTAACAGTTGAAAGCTCAAAATTAAGTTCTATAATTCACCCGTATTAGTATGTCAAATTCAGTATTTAATAACTGCCACAGGCCTCGATTTGAATGCCAAGCTTTAAATACCGACGGGCTAGGTTATCTTACTCTTAACACATTCAGTAATTATTGGTCTCGCTGACCATTTGACCAGTCACCACGTTCTAGTCATTATTGTTGTTTTAGGATATTCTGTGATTTATCTCCCCTATCAGGGACTCTATTGATAACGGAATAATATTGCCGTTTCAATCTGTAGAGTTTCTCCAAGCAGAGAAATTTGCATATTACATAGGGGTGTTTGAACAACGTGGGGCTTTAAACGATGATAATTTAAGGCAACAAATTTATAGCTCTATCCAGCAGGAAGTCAATTAGAGAAAGATATTAAATATAAAACTGATATACTAATACAATGCATATCCGAGTATGTAGAGGCTATGTCATAGCTCGAATATAGTTTAAACAGAATAACAGTGGTAGGAAAACTACATGTTGTTTATGATGATACTAAAAATAATTCTTAACCTAACAGTGATGATTAAAAATAATAAGATACCTTAGTTAACCCCTCCACTGATCCCGTCACTACCACAGGTTTACCAGCACTCTGTAAAAAGAAAACAATAATTAACACACTGATAAAGAGATAATTGGTACTTGTGTCATATTGTCTGTAATTTTACAGTTATCTCAAAAAAATATAAGGACCACAAAAAAAATATATACCTATATATATTTATATATAAGTGGTTTTCAATATTTACTCTGCACACATGGGTTACTATTTATTTATATAATGTTAATTCAAATAAATAAACATTCAGTATTGCAGCAAATCATTTTCTGTCAAGGTGATTCATTTTGTTGAAATCCTGACAAGTAAGGTCACAGTATGTTTCTATTATGAAAGAAATCATGGAAAATAATGTAACGATGACCTTGAACGTCAAAAGTCATGATATTTTCTTGTAATACGTACGTCAATGAGCAGTTCATTTATGCTAATTAATGTAATTGGGCAATTTATTGTAGTTTTGTAATGACAGCATGAATCAAACCTACACTAATCCAGTGTCAAACGGAAACTTTAAATTCAATCAAATATGATTCAAACCGTAATAAATAAACTGATTATTAGTTCGAATGATCGCATTAATAAATACATAATAATTAATTGCGTAATAAAGTAAAACTTACCTCCTGTTCAAAGAAAATAGTGCCGGAAACATCACCCTTCAGAACGCAAACTGCTTTAGTAACCATGTTTTGTAGAAGGTAGTTCTGCGCGTTTTACTTCGAGGATCGACGATGAATGACTTGCGAAATGCGAAAGAGGTGAATAGGTGATAAGACCAGCCTGTAGAGGAAAAATAAAATTGTAATGAATATATATGTACAGCCGGCACAACAGCGTTCAAAGATCAACTAATAATCATTGATCATACACCACACTAATGTACGTGCTTTAATATTGACAGCATAATTGACAGTATCGTACGTACTGCATTTGCACTCTATTATATTTAAAATAAATTATCACAGCTCTTCGAATGTTGATAACACAAGGTGAAAAGTACTTGTACTTTACTTGCTTCAAAGCAGTGATTTTATCACGATAATTATAGACAAATTAGCAGGCACCTCTGTAATATATTTTCTTCAGATTTTTTTCCGGCCTTTTCAAATATGTAATTAATAATGAAGAATGAAGTTTCTAGAATTGTCTATGGTTTGGGTTTGTGTTTTTCTTTTTTTATTCTATTCATTAGGCGCAATTACACGCTATGGGCGCTACAGACCATTCAATTTGGTTGAGCGATTATATCAATCTTGTTAAGTTAAACGTAAGGTTGAACCGTACGGACATAAATAAACCACTAGACTAGTGTGGAGGGGCGTGGCTATTAAGTTGAACGGTTGTACCGCCAGAACATCCATACAGCGGACCATCACCGGACGGTGGTCCACCCAACCACAAATCAAGTTAATTCGACTGTAGCGTGGTTGAGCAGTTGAATTAAATCAGTCTGCCTAGAGAGCCGTGGTGCGTAGTTGTTAATGTTTGTTAATATTTGTTTAATAAAAATAAATAAAATGACCTTGAAATTTTGACGGACTTTTTAACATTAAATGAAGATTTAACTTGTTTGTGAGATACATGCAAGATGTACTCTGATAGAGATTTTTTTTTTTTTTTTTTTATTATTTATTGAGTTAGTTTATACATTTGAATATAAACTAATATAAACAAGATCATATTTCATTTTGTAATTTTACATATTTTTACAATAAATATAACATTTCTTTTTAAATACATTCATTCTTCCTTCATTCTTCAGACTTTCAGGCATTTCATCATACATTTTTAGTCCTTTGTACATTAGGCAGTTCTGTGATTTTGTTTTTTTCATATGTGGCAATCTAATCCTATTTACATTTCTGGTTTCGTAATTATGAACATCTCTATTAAAAACAATTTCATCCTTAAAATATTTTGGCATTTGGTTGTTCATGATTTTATGTACAAAAATTAACACATTAAATAATAGTCTCTTTTTTATAGAAATCCAATTTAGCTGTTCTCTCATTTGATCTATGCTTGCGTATTTTCCTTTTCCTAGTATACATCTCATAGCTCTATTTTGTATAACATCTAGCTTGTTCAAGTTTCCTTCATTGGCCAAATACAACACAGTAGAGCAATAATCTAAATGTGGAGCAACTATAGTTTTATAAATCAGCTCTGTAGTGTTTCCATTTAGTTTATTTCTTAATCTTCTAAGAAAATTGACTTTTTTAGATACCTTTTTTAGCACATATTCAAAATTTGCTGCGAAAGTTAGTTTTGAATCTAGTATCACACCCAGGTACTTAATTTCATTTACTTTTTCAATTTTTTCGCCATTAATTGTCAATTTTAACTCTGTGTTATGTGTTTTGTTGCCTATTTCCATATATTTTGTTTTGTTGACATTCAGTTTTAATTTGTTTAATTTCAGCCATTTCGCTATATTTTGTAGGTCTTCATTTAATTTATTGATTGCATCTATGTATTCTTCACATGAAATATAGATTAATGTATCGTCTGCAAATAATCTAATTTTGCAATGTTTTATGGTTTTAATTATCGAGATACCAAGAACGAAGCTCATATGATCATTTTGGAAAGGTTCAAATGTATTGAAAAGGATGCATTGTATGAAAACCATCAAAGGCATAGTTAATAGCCGCTTTAATATATTTTTAAAATCTATGAGTAAAAAAGCACTAAGGTCGGGATATCTCATTTAAAAAAACGCATTTTATAATTTATTAACGTCAAATAAAGAGTATAATTTCACATAAAATCCATTAAAATGTACGAGAGAAAACCAAGGCGCACAACTCATGCCGCTAAGAGGCACTAGTGTCGCAGGTTGCCATCAGAATGTAAGGGAAACTTCAGAAGTTGGAGGTATTATTAATATTATTGGGTATTTGCCAATATCGAGAAGACAGTGAAAGTGTTATAAGAAAATTCATTTATGATTATACTCATTTTACGAAATACACGAAACACACAAAATACAAGTTTTTAACCATAGAAGCCTAATCTATTTCATAGGTACATAAAGCCTTAATATACGTCTCAGAGGCGTACACATGTAAATGACAGCCAGTAGGCCAAAATATACCTACTTGTGCCCTATTTTTCGATGGAATGTTAGTGTTGGTATGTAAACTAATAACAAAACAAAGTTTTATCAATTAAAACTACTATCACAGGTATTTATTACAACGAATCAAAACATTATGCTTATATTCAAATAAAAACAATCATCTTCTTAAAAATCAACTTGAACGTATGTTTTTTTTAAATAATCATATATTTTTTAAAGATAAATTTCTTATTCTTAGGACAAACATTAAAAGTAATCATGATTTTTATTACTAGATATAATTTTAGAGCAATCTACACAGACATCAACTCTGTGCTCAAAAAATATTGACTTTTTGCACTTACAGCACACTAATTTCGACATTCTCTTTTTTTTAGCAGCAAAAAGGGCAGTATTTACGATTTTCGGGCTCTGGTTTTTTTGCCTGAATCAATAGGTTTTGCGAGAATTTGGCTTATATTTTTAAGTCGGAGCTTCAAGTCTAAATCCAAGGCTTGACCGAATCTGTACTGAGTTGTTTAATGAATTATTTTATGTTTTGAGAGTTTATTAGATCATGTTGTGGACATAAATTACAGCAGAATTGACAAAAGCCATGTTCGAGATGCCATAGAATACACCCATTGACCATCTATTAGTTTTGCGGCTGCACGTCGTTGAGGAGCACATTTGATCAAATAAATTTACTCTTCCTTTTGTTTGGTTGTAGAAATGAATCAAATCTGGTTTGCCACTTGAATTATTAATTATTGCATTTTCATCACAAGAAGATAAACGGTAAAACATACTTGCAGGATTTGGTTTGTACAATAGAAGTGTCAGAGGGTCATCTAAACGAAACGTAGAACTGCCAACAGGTCGAGATCTCGAATTCTTCAATTAATCGTGGTTTTCCCGCCTATTTGATCGGAAAGTGCCCACTAGATTTGATTTGTAATTCGAGCTGGTCCTCGAGAGGTGCGGACTTTATTCATAGCTGAAGTTCTTTGACATGAATGTCCCTTATTAGTTGACCAAAAATCCCGCGTGCATTCTTACTGCGAAGAGTATTTCCAGGAACATGATAAATTCGCCCTGAGTTGGCAGATTGCGAAGCATGAGCAGAATCAGATGATAGATCAGCTTCTGCAATTTTGAGTCGGCTTCTTCAATGGGAGCAGATTCTGGTAAAGGGAAAGCCTCTTCAGTTACATAGTTATTCTCATCTTCTTTGAGTGTCGTCCACAAACTGGCTGTCCTCGTCTTCAGAAGCTGATTCTCCCAGAGAAAGACTATCTTCTTGGTCTAAGATTTTCAAAATATCGTTATTGTTTAATACATTAGACCATGACATGTTGGTATCTGAAACGATGCCAAAATAAACATAAGATGGACGAAAAATTAACGAAAGTAAAAACACATAATCTTAGTTAAAAGTTACACAAAGCCTAAACATACGTCTCGCAGGCGTACTATACCTCAAAAACTCAGAAATGGCTAGACTTACTTTAGTGATACAGGTACCATCGGCGAGCTCCCGTCGGCCACTGGGTTGGTTAAAGAGCACGAGGCGCTAACTTCAACCGTTAGCAAGAGAAATAGAATTTAAGATTTTGTGTACGCCTCGCTGGCGTAGATAAGGATTCTAGGGTTAAGATTGGTGAGTTTTTTACCACTGAATTTGTCATGATTTGGTCGTCATATAAATTTTTTACAGAGTGAAAAACTAACGAAATTATTTTATTGAAGTTAACCGTGCCCATTACACAATATTCTTATTTTCGTTGTTAACATTAACATACCCTCGATATATTCGAAGGGAGATACAGATAGCCTCAGAAATAAACCACTCACTAGATCGATATCCAAGGGCTTTTTGTATGAAACAAATTGGTCCTAAAAAACAATAGATAATAGATATGCCAATAAATAGACAGCACAATTCTCATTCGGAGGTTACTTATTATATTATACACCAATGAAAAACTCTGAAAGTTTATTCCATAGACTTTCAGAATTTTTCATTAGTGGATACAGTCAGGCAATCATATGACAGTTAGGGGGTAGGATAAACCACTACACAACCCCGTCATGGCAAAAGTTATTTGGTTAATTCATACTCATGTATTATCGTTATATAAAACTGACTGTTGACGTGACCCATAAATAAACCACCCACACGTGACCCGACTCAACTTATTTATTGATCATTAAGGTTTTATTGGTTATGTATTACGGAGACTGTGTAATATTGTATAATAAGTACATACTCGAAGGCGATGCCCAGCAGAAAAATATGTTTACAAAATATGTTCAATAACATCCCATCCCTCGATTCCTATACTTCAATCCTGTATGAGGTTAATTCAAATCACTTTTGGAAAAATCATTCCCCTCCCCTTTTTTATGATTGCTACAACTCTTTCCTGGATTTATCTTCAAACACCTATCTCGATGAATCTCTTCCCTTATACTCATGCCCCTATGAAAGCCTTACTTTCTATCCGAAGGTCCAACAATTTATAGGAATAAGTAAAAAAACATTAAAAACTTAACTCAATTAAATAATGCAGAATTTAACAAAATTATTGAACACAACTAGCCAAATTACATCAAAATTTTCACAGATGGTTCCAAACTCAGTCAGAACTCCCATTGCGGGGCCAATGACTATGTTCCTCACAGAAAATTGTGTTTCCCACACAAACTTCCCAAAGAATGCTCCATTTTCTCTGCTTAATGCATAGCTATCATAGAAGCTCTTCAACTCATCAAATCATTAAATATTAAAAATGCACTCATCCTTTCAGACTCGCTTAGCTCACTACAAAAAATAAGCGCATCCCCACTCAATTCGAGTAGCGACGCGACTCTCTAATCTGCTCGTTCAGGGACCTACTGCACATAAATCAACTATCTACTACTGCATTCCATGTCACTGGTTCATGCATCAGTGATCCTAGCCTGTATACCGGGACACCTCGGTATTACTGGAATTTTTTTTTTTTTTTAATTTTTATTCCAGATCTCGGGGAGGGTGGTGCAATCCCACGAGCTCCATATTATACATAGAATATATATAAAGTAAATATAAAGAAATATTGTCAGATAATACATACACAATAAACGAAAACAAAAGACCATAATAATAGTGCAAAAAAAAAACATAATGAGATAAAAGTTTTTTTTTTTTTTTTTAAAGAAAAAATCTTTAAAAAAAAAATATATATATATATATATTTATCTATGACATCAGGATTTGGCTCCATCGCTTGTAAATAGGTCCCTGCCAGAAGTGCAGTGTTGCCATCACAAGACCGTTTTCGCTCGCGGCTAGTCGTGTTCGAAATGGCTGATTATATTGCTAAGGAAGCCACTGCCCATGGTCCGTTAAGTAATATCCCTATTCCGGTTAGAGACCATTTCCCTATTCTAAAAACTAAGTACCAACTCCAATGGTCTTCTGAATGGAAAAAAATCTCTTTGATAAAAGGTCACAAGTACTCATTAATTCAACCTTCTATTCCTGTTAAGCCCTGGTTTCACAAATACTCTACCATGCCTAAAAAATGTATTTCTTCCATAACCCGAATGCGGCTGGGTCACACTTGTTGTCTTAGCCATCTTGCCAGGTTCCACATAGTCAGTTCGCGGTACTGTGATTGTGGGTCAGAGGATACTCTGGACCATAATTTTTTTGAGTGTCCTATCAATGACCAATTTCCAAACTTCATGCATGAATTGGTAAAACTTGATATTAAATTGCCTACCAGTATACCCTGCCTTCTTAGTCTAAACACTCCTGAAATTTACAATTTGTTGGCAAAATTTATTTATAAAAATGGCCTTAATATCTGACCATAATAATAAATATAAACCATTTTTTTTCACTTTCATTTGTATTCATTTGTTCACGTTCTCATTTCTCATTCATCTTTATTTTCATCTTTTTTCACTAATCCCAACTCTGCATATTTTGACTTGAGTTAAAACACTATTATTTATGTATTTGTATATTTTTCTTGATTCTTTTATTGTATTTGTTTATATTTATTTCATAGTACTGTTTTTTAAAAAATAATTCTTCTAATTTTGGAAAAATCTGTTCTTTTAAATAACAAAAAACGCCCACTACTATTGTGAACAGGTTCCTATTTTTATAATTTTGTAATTACCTATTATTACCAGCTCTGTATTGTTTTTGTTAAGTTATGTTTATGTTATGTTTATGGTAGGTTAAGGTTTATGTTTATGATATGTTATGTGTATGTTATGTTATGATATGTTTTTGTTATGTTCATGGTATGTTTGTGTTATGTTTATCTTTATGTTTTATAATCACATTTGTTTACTCTCATATGCTGAGTTTGTTTATACGACTGCCAATTTCATAGTTCTGCTTAGAAAAAAAACGCTACTAATTTTAGAAAAATCTTTGGTTAAATAACGAAAAGCGCCCAACTGTACACAGGTTCCTATTTTTATAATTTTGTGAAATCCTACTGTTACCAACTCTGTACCGTTTGTGTTAAGTATGTTATGTTATGTTTATGTTATGTTTGGTTTATATATGTTACGTTATGTCAATTGTAAATGGCGAAGATCACCCCTAATGGGTGAAAGCCAAAATAAAGAATTAAAAAAAGTACATACTCGTATAATAAAACCCGTAATACGTATCATCTGTGCCTCTCTTTAGAATACCTTTTGTGTACCTATTTAAAACAGTGTGGATATACCAAAAAAAATTGATCCTGACAGCTGACAGTTCAGGGGCATTTCTCTCAGTTTTGGCCTTGAAACTCATTTTAAACCGCCACGCCCACCTCAAAATTCTTATAGAAAACGAATAATATGGCTAAAAGTTCAGATCTCATTGGTTAGAGCAAAAGGATTGGTTTGATCTCTCGCTCTCTACCATAATGACTCGTGTAACAGAAAGAGATGACGGAATTTTGCCGTTTGACAGTTTTCAAATCATTCCAACAAAATGAGAGTGGTTTATTTATACACGCGGGTTGTGATTTGCTGCCGAAATACTATCATTTCACGTCGAAAATATTGCGTGTTAAAGTTGTTCGAGATAAAAATACAATATAAGCCAGTATAGTGTTAGCGAGTTACAAACATATTATATTCAACCTACCTACGTAAGTTCAAGTTTAAAGTGAATTGACAGTTTTTAGGTTATTACGTAACGTACTTGGTCTTCCTCAACAACGTATAAATGTTATTTATTATATCGACCAACTTATTGATGTTATTGATTAGTGTTAGGTTATTATTGTATTGTCTTATTGTTTTGGTGAAATTAAAGTTTTGAAACATATGTAACAATGAGTTCAAAATAGGCAGAAAAATGTCGGAATTCATCGTCATACTGTCGGTCAATCATGTTTTGGAATTTTTCTTGTAATTTTGGGTTTCTTCTTCTCAGATTAACAAGTTTCATCGGAAATAAACTGTAAAAGTTCATTTTCTTAGTCAGATGAAAATAAAAAAGTTTTCCCTCGGAAAACATTTCGACATTTTTCTGCTTCAAGGACATTTTTATTTTTATAATAGTTTTTTTGGGCTAGTGAGTGAACAGAGTAGGCTGAGAGCAATTATGTTGTCTATGGTCGCATCTTTTTTAAATGGCCTTGAGTTTCCTCTACCTTGTCTACTGCTTTGCTCCGCACGGTAGGTACTGCTTGTATATCTGTGGTTAAGTACTGTATAATTCCGTTACATACAAAAAGCCCGAAGATATCGATCTAGAGAGTGGTATATTTATGTGACAGTTCTAGTTCGTACAGGGGCGTATAACTCCCGCATAACCTTGTAACCCTGATGGGAGGAGTTATTCCCAACCCAAATTCTTATAGACAAAGCTGTTGTGGCTGAAAGCTCAGATCTCATTGGCTTAGAGCAAAAATTGTAGTTTGATCTCTCGCTCTCTACCATAGCGACTTGTGTAACAGAAAGAGAAGCTAAGCATGCTTTATGCTCCGATAAAAATTAACGGTAATTTCCAAGACGCCATTTCGTAAGTTGAAATGTCAGTTGAAGATTTTAGCGTAAATATTTTGAATTTTCTTTCACCCATCAAAAAATAATGTTACGTGCTAGAAGAAAGGTGATAAATTAATGCCGTGTTGTGTTATCCGGTCTATCTCCACCAATCGAAAGAAGGACCCGAACCCGTTAAATACAGGTACCAACCTCTCGTTCTTTGATACAATGTTCGTTCCTGATTCCTGAATGTACTTCATTGGCTAATAATTTAATTAATTTTCCTTTTCAGACGTATCCGTTTTCCGAAGCGATACTATACCACGTATTAGGATGCTAAAACTGCTAAACAAAGCCACGATTACATCAAACAAGGTCATTTAAACCTCTCCAGAATTGCATCATGTAAGTACCTTATTCAGATATAACCAGCATTTTCAATAATGTTTGTTGACGACAAAGCTGTGGAAATTATATGAAACCCTTGCAGGAGAATTTGAATAACTTCTAGTGCTGTGGCAGTAATAATTAACACTTAAATTTGTTACTCTTTAACTAATATTTATAAGATGTAAGTCACCTACAGTACGCTTCAACAGTGTGGAATCCTCGTCATTTGAAGGAATATTCTGAAGGTATACACCTAATTTATATTGCAGTGAAACTCGCTCAAGAAGTTTTGTTTTCGCTCCCTACAAATTCTGCAGAAACTGCATAAAACGCGATTTTTTCCCATACCTACAAGAAAGTTCACAAGTTCAACAGTGAATTAATCCATCACCATTAATGTCCCCTTTTTCTTAAAATATTTTTAATTAATTTTAATCCATGAAATTTATTAAATATGTGTACAATACTAGAATAGAATCATTGGTCTCAAATTTTGTCTTTTTCTAGGTAAGACGAAGGGCATTTTGAGCTGCATTGGTCTGACGGCAGCCCTTTCTCCCAGGAAACAGAAGACGCACTTGGAGATTTTGGGGACCAGACGGCAGCTGCGATATGTATAACATTTGTATATATATAACAGACTTCTGTATATATTCTTGTATTTTTGTGCAAGGTCAAATTAAATCCTATTAAGTTGTTGCAGTAAGACAGAAATCCTGGGTTCGATTCCTAGTTGAGACCGTTACTTTTTATTTTTCTGTGTCTTGTTCTGTTTCATTTTTTGTTTAGATAAATTATTATTATCTTCTACTTCAATAATAAATCAATGCTCAATACATCGGTTGTACTGACCCTATTTTGTATTACTGTCCATTGTCTTTTTGAAAATAAAAAATATTTTGATGTGTGCATAGCTGTGGGTTTTTTTTTAATTTTCCTTTTCCTGCATTCCAATATTTTTATTTTTAAAATATATTTTTTTTGGGCTAGTGAATGAACGATGTTAGTTGGGTGCAGTTATATTGTCTATGTTTGCACTTTTTTTAAATGTCCTTGAGATCTCTTTATGGTCCACGATATATTTACCTGTCTGGACCAAACGACCGTTTTATCTGTGGTCGTCTGTGGTTAAGGGGGTGACAAAATGGCGCCATACAAAAAGCCCGAAGATATCGATCTAGAGAGTGGTTTATTTATGAGTTCGTAGTTCGACGCCAAAGCGCGAAAACAGAAAATATTTATATTTTATCACTGCTTGGATCATTGCAGATCATTGGATATTGGATGCTGCTTGGCGTTAGTGAATAACTACTCTTACAGTATTTCAAAAACAACATTTGAAAAAATTTATTCAATTAAGCAAAAGATTTACTCGCTACCCAGGCAGACATCCTTCGATAAACCCATTACTTTAGGTTAATCATGATAATGGAGGTCCAGAATGTAAGTACATGTTATAACCATTTTTTTTTGTATTAACGCATAGCCGTAGCAAATGGCATAAATGCTTTTGGTAAATATATACAGAAAATGAATACGAACATTTTATTTTAAAAACACGTTGTAAAAAGTTGTCGAATTCCGCCTCATTATGCATTTTGTTTTAAACAACACAGGATTTCAACTTAATTACTACAAGAAACAACTATTATGTCGGGGGAGATGTAAACATGCACAATATAGCTTTTTAGGTTGTTAGTTACTAACCTGCAAACATCGACGGGCGATTTGTGAAAACACGTTAAATTTTGAACCTTGATTGAGAAAAAAATGGAACTTTGTTGTTTCTTGTAGTAATGGTGAAACCAAGTGCTATTTATAATTTTTTTATATTAAGCGTTGACGATCAATAAAACATCTGTTAGGAAACCTCTAGTCCTACGTTTATCCAAATGTGTAATTTAATAAATTTCCCAAATGCAGTCAGTTTACTTTTATAGTAATTAAGGTAAATCAAAAGGTTTTATTTAAAAAAAAAAAATTAATCAGCCGAGGCCAGCGATCCCGAAATAGTAATAATAATATGTTAATAACCAAAGTATTTACTTCCTTTTTCTTTTGTTTTCAGAAACCGATGGCCCCTGCACAATTTTGTCCACTTTGTGCCAAAAAGGGAAAAAAAACAAAAATTCTTCCTCTCTCTATCAACCTCTCTGTAGGTGTTAGCATGTGTATTTCAGTGAAATGCACCTATCCATTTGGGGAGTATGTTATAACAGAGCTTCAACCACCCACCGGCCAGGAACTGTCCAAGATAATTCAAGAAGTAGCTGAAGAAAATAAAGGCATCACTGATGAGGATATTATTTCTTCCGTGGAAAACAGACAAATTGCAAAAATGGATGAAAATGTTTATTTCCCAGATATTGATGATAGTTTTATTTTACAACAGTTAAACCAACAGTTGGATACGGGAATCTCTGAATATCCAAACACTTATCATTTGGTCGACAACGAAACATTGGCTGGTGACAATATCCATATATTAAATGATACTGTAGAAGAAATTAGCATTTCAGCCGAATTCGATCAACAGACACAAGAGCCTTTTAGCCAAAAAAACATGGTTGTCGTAAATATGCCAAATACAACGGAACCCGTCCAGGACATGAATGTAGATGTTTCTGATTTCTCAAATACTAATAATTTGGATGATAGTGAAACATTAGTTTGCGACGTGAAACATTTACTACCTAATACTGTAGATCAAAAAAACATTGCAACAGAAATTAACCAACCGACACAAAGAATCTTCGACCAAAATACTGCCCTTGCCGTGCGGATGCGAAAGAAAAGAAAAGCCACCGTTTTGACGTCACCAAATAATCCGTTTCACGGAAATGGAGAGCCAGATTTTTTAAATAAAATTACTGAACAATACATGGGGGATGTTTCAAATTTTGCTGATTTCTCAAAATCTTCCTTCCGTGGAACTCTCTCAGAATGTAGTACTGCTCAGCGTTCAGAAAGTGAAAACACAGAACAAATGTGTGAAGACATAGCTACGATAGAGGATGATGCCTTAAATAATCACAAGTCTGCCAAGTCAACTGAACAGGTTGTCAAGCCACCTGAAAAGGTTGTGGAATCAATTGCAAAGGATGTCCAGTCAATTCCAGAGATTGTCCAGCCAATTGAAAAGGTTGTCCAGTCAACTCCAGAGATTGTCCAGCCAAAAATTGAAACAATTGAAAATGCATTTTCAATTGTTGTCCTGAAAGATGAAAAGATTACCCAACCGTTTTCAATTGTTGTCCAGAAAAACGAAAAGGTTACCCAACCATTTTCAATTGCTGTCCAGAAAGATGATAATGTTACACAACCATTTTCAATTAATGTCCAGAATGTTGAAAAGATTGTGGAGCCAATAACTGAAAAGGTGGTTCAGTCACTGGAGAGGGTTGTTCTGACAAAGGCAAAAGCTGCTCAATTACAGGGAAAAGTGAATATTTTGAAAAAAAATAAAAAATCCCTATGTAAATCAAATCTTGAGATGTTTGTTGAAGAAAGTGATTCTGACTTAGAGATAGTTGAAATGCCAAAAGTGCCAAATAAAAATAAGAAATTTGAATCTAATTTAAAACTTTTATCACTGTCGCGTAGACACACTGTCCTAAAAAGGAGCTCCCCTCGGGTGTCGTCAGGACCTACCAGGTTTTTGTAAATTATTGAGGCAACAATTTCTTTGAAAGGTTTTGAACATGTTCTACTGTATTTTGGAACAAGTGAAATGTACTGTGAATCAAAGTGTACTGTTTTGTGACCGAGTGTAATGTGCTTGACCCTAATTTGATATTGCATAGCAGGAGATCGCCTGTAGAGAATTTTTTTTCGAATTTTATATAAATAGTTTTCACACAAAATACTTTCTTTGCTCATTGAGGTTTTTTTTATAATTTAAAATAAACTATAAACTTTAAAGTTTTATCTATTTATATAAAGGAGATTGTCGGTGGCATTTGTTTGATTTTTATGCAGTCTGTAGACTGTAGACTGTAGTTTTATTCTGAGCTTGATGTAATATTGCACACTTAGCCTTCAAAACAAGAGGAAGGTCACTGTCTAGGTCTAATTTTTAAACTCTGTAATTCTCTGGCAATACCTTTATATTTCTTAAAGATGCGGTCAAGAAGTCGGAGAATTTGTTTGCATTTCCGCTTCTCAATAAAATAATAGAAATGAACACATAATTTTTGAAATATTTAAATGTTAAAATTGTTGTTTTTTTGTCTTTTCACGTAAAAATAATTAATAACTAAAATTTCATAAATTTTTCAAAAATCGCAGTCGGAACCTTTGGTTTTATAAAGGTGTGCATTTTAATTATTCTTTGGTTAACTTCTATATTTGAATATAAAGCTTGACGTTTTGTCTTTCTAGCATTATTTAGTTTATATTTCTAACTATGAAGGTTAGGGAGACAACAGTTTCTATGAGACCAAATAAGCTGTTCTGAAAAGCTAAATTGACTCTACATATTTACCTGAGGAGTTAAGAAAGCTTAATGTTTTTAATGTTAACATTTAAAAAATACAACTCTTTATTGGTTTAGCTCAAACATTAAATTAAACCAAAATAAGTATTTTATGTAATGTATTATAAAAAAATAATTTATTGTTTTCTAAAGGTGAGCCCCTGTTTTGCAATAGTGAATCTGGGTTCCAGTTATCAGCCATTTACAAAACACAAAACAGCTGAGCGTCGAGCCACAGGCCCTTGCTTGAAAATCCCTGGTATTGACTGTGTATGAACAGGGTGATATTATACAGGTTTTCCAATAAGAGGTGTTATTTTGAATAACCCGCTATTTCGGTAGATGTTACTTTAGAAGCTGTCATTTTTTGACATTTGACAAGTAGAAACTACGCCATTAATAAAAATGGAACGATACACGCTTCAACAACGCATTGAAATTATTAAAATTGAGTGAATCAAATGCAAATCATCTTGGGTGATGAGGCCCATTTCCACCTCGGTGGCTTCGTCATCAGGCAAAATTGTCGCATCTGGGGCTCGGAAAACCCAAGAGTTACTGTTGAAAAGCCTCTCTATCGTCAACGTGTGACTGTTTGGTGCGGTTTATGGTCCAGCGTAGTCATTGGACCTCACTTTTTCGAAAATGAGGCTCGAGCAACAGTTACGGTGAATGGATTGCGCTATCGAGAGATGATTAATGATTTTTTATGGCCGGAATTGGATGGTATTGATCTGGACAACGTTTAATTTCAACAAGACGGCGCTACGTGCCACACAAGCAACGAAACCATTGATCTTTTACGATTGAATATCAAAATAACACCTCTTATTGGAAAACCCTGTATATGTTAAATTATGGATCTAATAAATTAGTAAAATAAAATATAAACCTTTTTAATTTACACATTCCCTTATACTTTCAACTATATTAAATATTTTGGCTCCTATGTTTAGCAACTCGCTTTGTGGACAGCAACGGTAAAAACTATTGTTTTTACGTTACTTCAATCATCATCATCATTACGGCGCTGCATCCCAGACTTGACTTGGGATTTGACCTCTTCTGCAGACGCTTTACACCGACGGCGGTTCTTTCCCTTTTGCCTCCAGTCCTCGGTCCTTTCCGTGTCGCCCCAATCCTCTTCTACACAGTCTATTTACCTTTCCTCGGTCTGCCTCTGGATCGCTTCCTAATTTTTGGTGTCTTGACATCTGGCTTTCTTTCAAACAAGTTGGGCCCATTGCAGTGTTTAGGACCTACAGAATCTCATATTGATTTCATGTTCAATAAGATGATTATCCAACAATGGAAAATATGTATTTCTGTTTTTTATTGAGATAATATATATAATATTATAAGATATATAAGAGTGACAGACATATGGCTGGATTCATATGTCTGTCACTCTTGGACACACCAACCCCTAGATTCCTATCCATCCCTTCGTACCTTTTTCCTTCACAGAATTTCCTCTCCTTTATTTCCTTAAAAAGACTCATTTGCTTTTTATAAACAAACAAAAAAATTAGAAGTAACTTTCTCCGATACTGTAAGTATATTTATTTATTAATCGTGTTTTTTCTCATAAAAATCAACCTCGCTAGGACTAAACTTGTATTGAGGTTAACCATTTATATTTGAGTGAAGCAAACATAAACTAATACTACATACATATACAAAATATTTCAAAAAGAAACAAAATATATGTATTAGATGAGTTACCAGATGGGTAATTTGATAATATTGTAAAATTTCGCCATTTTTCCCTTAATTTCTTAAGCCAACCGTTTGGACAACCTAACAGCGTTCATCATTAGTAAGAATATTACAGGATGGTCTGAAACATTGGCTCAAGAACCGAGAGAAGAAGAAAGCGCCTCCTTTCTCATTACCTTAAAACGGAAGCAACATTATACAAATGTATATATATATATATATACATTTGTATAATGTTGCTTACATATAGACATCTATGTAGGTATACATATTATTAGTATTATTTGAATCCACTGAATACACAATGCACACCAGAAATGCCTTTCATGTAGATTTGAATTGAAACCAACGTCTCCACTGACTTAGTACCTTTTGGTTGTAGCCTATTTAGCATGCGCTCTTTCTGTCTTACACTTGCCTGACATCATGTATCCCATTTTTTATTATATATTACACACTTTACTTTACAAAAGGCAAAAAAGTCCCGACAAACTGCTTTTTAGCAGTTTGTCTAACGGGTTCTTTACATTATAAATCTTATTATAGTGAGTTTACAGTTACATTTATATGTATAAAATAAAAACACGTTATATGTATAAAACAATTTTTTTTTAATTTTACAGAAATATATCAAAAGAACATTATTTATTTAATTTATTTAATATCAACGGTATAAATATACCATAAACAATGATAACATGTCACAGTTAAAATCGTAGAAATATTTTTAAAAAAGAATTACAAATATATGTGGCATTTGAATAACTGGATGGGGGTCTGCCTTGAGCACTCACACAGAGCGGCTCAATATAGCACAAAAAGGAGTATTAAAGACTATACTGAAAGTTCCGCTTAGAACTCCGACAGAAGAAATATTCAAAAACTTCAATGTTTACAATGTACAGAAACTATATTCAAAAAATATTTTATTTAAACTGAAAAAAAACATATCCGAATACTCCACTGCCCAACATAAATACACAACCAGGGCAAAAAGCGAAAATATCCTGATTACTCCCAGTTTGAACACATCCTTTGGACAGAGAAATAATAAATTCCATGCTATAAAATTGTTCAATGCTCTACCAAATGAAACCAAAAAAATAAACGAAATGAGTATATTTAAAACAAAAGTCAAAACATGGCTTAGAGATCAAAGTAATAATCAACTTACAAACATTATGAAGACAATGTAAAGACAATTCAAAACTAAATACAAAAATTTAAGAAAAACTACAGGCCGCCTCAGAACAGGAAACCCTAGTGAGGAGGACTGTGAAAAAAAATACAAAAAATATACTTATATTATACTTTAAACCTACATAATGTACAAATTTTGCTATTGATATTAATAAAAAAAAAAAAAAATTTGATTGTACTAAATGACATTAGAGAGTAAGTAAGTAAGTAAACAAGAGATACAAGTACATAAGTTTCTATAGTGCAAATAAGGTAGAATTAGATTAAATTAATATTGATTGAAAAGATTTGATAGCATAGCCCTCTTGTAAATATAAATAAAATAAATTAGATAAACATAAATAACAACTTTAAAATTAGAATAATATATCATTGTAAACTAATACAAATGAATTCTTTCAGTAAGCCAAGTCTTCAGTAAGTTGTAACATAATAAAACAACAATCATATAGTTTAACATTCTTTGTCCATATTTATTTGTATTTTTTTTATTTTTTTTTTATATTTACTCCACACAGGAGGCCCTGAAGAAAATAATTTCCCTCGGGGCCTATGTCATCTTTGGGGATGCTGTGTGGAGGGTCTTTTTTTGGAGAGGAAGGAGTGAACATGGGTCTTGAAGAGTCCCATGTTGTAGGAGGGAGGAAACACAGAGGCCGGCAGTTCGTTCCACAGCCGAGCTGTTGAACTTAAGAACGAATCGTAGAAGCGACCCGTTCTCATGTGACAAGTGTCAACTGTGTACAAATGTTGGGCGCGCGTTTGGCGTGTATCCCGACTACGCACCGGTGCCGAAGGGATCAATGACGCTAGTTCCTCAGAGCATCTTCCATTGTAATACCGATAGAACAAGGACAGCATACCTACTTGACGCCTGTGCTCTAAAGATTGCAGTCCGTTTGTTAAGATTGGGGAATCTATCAAACGGACCGCCCGTTTCTGCACAGAGTCAAGGGTTTTTTTCAGGTATTTTGGGGCTCCAGACCAGAGATGGCTGCCAAATTCGACAGTAGGGCGCACTTGCGATTTGTACAGGGTGAGCAGTTGTGTACTATTAAAGTATCTGCGGGCCCTGTACAGTACGCCCAGCTTCTGAGAGGCCAACTTTACTCTGGCTTCGATGGAGCCCCCGTACCTGAGCTGGTCACTTATAGTTACACCAAGCATATCAATGGAAGGCCTGTTCGGAAGATTGCTTCCGTTGAAGGAGACTAGATTATCATTTGGATCCCTTTTAGACGTAATCAGACAGGATTGGGTCTTTGAAACATTAAATTCGACGAGATTATTTTTACCCCAGGAGGAAATACTCTCGAGATAACCGTCCATTCTCTGCTTCAAAGCCCTCCGAGCCGTTGGAGTTTGTGTGCCCTTTGGGGGCTTGTCAAACAAAAAGCTATCAT
Organism: Hesperophylax consimilis; assembly: GCF_061612785.1. Lineage (NCBI taxonomy): Eukaryota > Metazoa > Arthropoda > Insecta > Trichoptera > Limnephilidae > Hesperophylax > Hesperophylax consimilis. Next base: position 37,080,041 of record NC_142846.1, read on the forward strand.
GAACTGTACTGTCATCCGCGTAACAATGAATCGGTGCACATGTCAAAAGGTCATTGATGTGCAACAAAAACAAAGTCGGAGACAGAACCGATCCCTGTGGGACGCCAGCATTTATGGAGTGCGAGGAAGAGGTGAAACCGTCAGCAACCGCCTGAATCGACCTATCCCTTAAAAAGTCAGCAATCCACGTACACAGGGATGCGGGAAGTCCGTAAGAATGCAATTTGTTGACAAGTCCTCGGTGCCAGACCCGGTCAAAGGCCTTGGATATGTCTAGTGCGACCGTTTGGGTCTCACCGTGACGTTCCAGGCACCGCCCCCAAACATGCGTCACATACGCGAGAAGATCACCGCACGAGCGGTTCCGCCGGAATCCGTATTGACGGTCGTTGATAATTTTGTTCTTCTCGAGGTATGTGAGCAGTTTGTCGTTTATCACACGTTCCATCACTTTGGACAGAACTGATGTGATCGCTATGGGGCGGTAGTTGGCCGGGTTGGAGCGGTCACCTTTCTTGGGAATAGGGTGAATGACCGCTTTTTTCCAATCAGATGGCACAGTGCCACACTTCAGGGACATTTTGAAGAGCTTTGTCAAAACTGGAACTATTTCCGCAGCACACCTCTGCAATACCAGGGCAGGTATTCCATCAGGTCCACTAGCTTTGTTAACATCGAGCCCCCGTATGACGTGGAGTACATCCCGATGCCGGATCCTCAGCTTTTTCATATAGAAGCCGCAGTGAGGAACCGACGGCGGAACAGCACCCCCGTCGTCGAGGGTCGAGTTTTCCGCAAACATTTTCCCTAATAAGTTAGCCTTTTCGGTGGCGGTGTTTGCTAGTGAGCCGTCAGGTCTGGTAAGAGGTGGCAAACTGGGTTTGCAAAAATTTCGACCTATTGAGCCCGCAAGCGACCAGAATGCTCTGCTGCCATGCGGGCAGGCAGCCAGCTTTTTGCTGATCTGCAGGTCGTGTTCGAATTTTGACCTATTGATGATTCTCTTGCATTCCTTTGCCGATTTGTTGTATGCTGATCTGCTTTCGGGCGTTCGAGATGTGTTGTAGGCTCGGTAAGCCGCGTTTTTTCGTCGGACTGCTTCGGAGCATTGTCGACTGAACCACGGCTTTGAGCCCACACCAGTTTCTTTAGTAGTCGATTGTATGAAGCCATCCATCGCCGATTTGATGACTTCACCAATCTCCTGGGCACATCTTGAAGGGTCCGAAGTCCGAAAACAAACAGCTGACCACGGAAAAGCGTTGAAATGGGCCCGCATACCGAACCAATCTGCTGACCTATAGTGCCACACTTTTCTCCTCAGCCTCTCATTGGTTGGTCTGAGGCTAACGGGGATTGATGTCGTCACTAGGCAGTGGTCAGATGATCCCAGAGGCGCTGTGACGTCAATCTTATAACCGTGTGGCACAGTAGTTAAGAATAGGTCTAACAGATTGGAGCGGTGAGTCTGGACATCAGGAACCCTTGTAGGCTCCTGAACCAATTGCTCTAATCCGTAGCAAATGGCAAAGGATTCCGCCTGTCGGCCAGCCGAGTCCGTTGGGCCTGAGAACTTCAACCATGGTTCGTTATGAACGTTGAAGTCCCCCAGAACAATAAACTCGGCCGAAGGGTAGCGGGGCAAGAGATCATCAATAGTATCGCTCAAATGTTTGAAGAGCTCGGAAGTGTCTGATTCGCTATGGTTCGGTGAGCGGTATAGACATGCGTAGAATTTTGCCGTACTGGCAAGATTGACGCGCACCCACATTACGTCGAATCTGGAGTTTTCCAGACTCAATAGTCGCACACAGTTGACGTCAGCTCGACTATAGAGGCAGACTCCTCCTTTCAGTCGGAATTTGCTTGCGAGGGTAAAGCCCGTATGCTTAGGTACAATAAATCCTTCATTAATGTTAAAACGAGTACCTATTATGAATGTGTTCTAGCCTTTATATATATATAAGGGGTTATTTATGTGCTGAAACATAATTTTGTACCACAGAATTGCTATCGCTGAAAGAATTTTGAGACTCTGATAGAAGTATGGAATATTATGCCTTTCTTTGTACAAATTTTTAACAGCTAATAATTTAACCAATGAATTTTGCACGGATTGAACATGGTCGATATTAGTTTTGCAGGAAAATCCCCAAGCTGTTATTCCATAACAGATTCAGCAGATAAATAAATTATTCGAAGTGTGCAGATTGGAACATTTTTTTTTAGTTTATACAATCTGCTTACAATTTATCTTAGTCGTGCACAAACTTTGTTTATTTGTATATCCCACTTGAAAAAGCAATCAATATTGACACCTAAATAAACATATTCTTTAACTAGTTCCATATTTTCACATGTACACATTGCAGGAATACCATCGTGTAAGAAATCTGAGGTATGGGTCTTTATTTCTGGTTTAATATATACCTTAACATTAGGGGATCTTATGTGTAACAATTTAGTTTTTTGCGATTAAGCCAGAGTCATAAGACCATTTTAAGAGTTTAATGTAGTCTTTTTGTAAAAGGTCTGAACGAGTTTGCAAATCACTGCTAGAAATCACTAAAGCAGTATCATCCGCATATACAAAGTGCTTTACATGTCTAAAAATGTATTTTATAAAAGATACATATTTAATATACAGAATTGGACCTAATATGGAACCTCGAGGAACGCCGGCAAAAAACTATTTTTTTGCTTAAAGAGTTTGAGAGTTTTAATTTCATGCATCGGTTGTTTAAGTAATTTTCAAAAAGTTTTAGTAGTTTTCCTCTTTTTAATTTAATGGGTTTTGTTTGATTACGTTTGATCGAAATGAAAATTAAAAATTTATTTATTTATTCAGCAGATGAAACACAGTTCTGCGTATGAAATTAAAGAATAATCAAACTTTGGACCACCGAACATGCCCACATTGCAATTCTTGTGTTATTTATGCTATGTTTCAATCTTATCAGATTTAAAAAAATTCAATTTCTAACATTGGAACATGTTTGGATTCTATTGATTGTTGAAGTCAATTATTAAATAAGCCATTAAAGAAACTATTCCGGGTTTCCAAGTCCAACCGCATTTTAACCCTTCCATGTTTACTGATCACGTCCACTTAAACATGGTGTTTTCTAAGGGTAATGTCCTCTTCAAGTATTCATTATTATTTAATTACATTCGCCATTGAACTAGATGTTCAGGTAGAGGTCTGTGACATTGTCTTCCTGGCCCCCCTACCCAGAGGCATAAATAAACCACTCACAGAGGAATCTAGTGGGAGACTTGTATATAAATACTTTCTTGTCATTATTCTGCAGCAGTCAGCTTCAAGTACCTATTCTAAACTGTTCATTTTATTGTTCCTATAGAAAATGCATCACACGGTAAGTGTAAGGGTTTGTTTGAAAATATTAAATACTTTCATTTACTTACTTATTTTGCTTTCAACAAGTTCTATTCAAAATGAGAAATAAATATATTTTATTTGCAAAAAAAAATAGTTAACTTTACAACCACCCTTGGAGTGTGACGTACAGTTTGTATACATTTTCCTCAAGCGACCCACCGCTGAGAGACATTTTTACACAAAAGTACCTACCAAGAAACAAATGTTTTTTTCTGGGAAAACGGAACAAAGGTTGTAGCAACCCATGATTTTCATTTACTTATTAATGTGTTTTTCAAGTACTTACTTAATTGTTGTTACTTCTTATTGCGTAAATAGTATCTACTAATGGTGACGTAACTTTTGTTGCTTAGTAAATATGCACCAACTACGAAGTTTTTTTGGTAAAATAAACATAATAAGTTAATCTTATTCGACAGGAATTGAACCGCAGACTTATTTATATGTTAAAATATAAAACCAATAAATTAATGTAGGTAGGGGTAGGTATAAGATTAAATAAAAATAAAGGTCAGTCAAAGGCCAGTCGAAATCAGACAGGTAAAGATGGGATTTAAAAAAAATTATTTGAGACATGTTTGTAGTAAGTTGGTAGCTTCTTGTATATTAGAGTATTCCTTTTTCTATTCAGCAACCTTTTCTGGCGGAATTTTTGTACAGACATCTATTTCACCGAATAAGTGGGTTGTTTTAGCTATCTTGTTTTCCTTTATTAATATTAAAATATCTACCAATAATTATTTACAGATTACTTAGATAATAGGTTATTTGCTTAGATTAATAGCAATTATAAGGTATTTGGTACTGATACGTACGTTGTAATGTGGGGCACCCTCCCTCTGGAATGAACTAGAAATTCTTCGAACTTCGAACGAATTCTATGAAAAAGTAGAAAAATGGGTACCCGACGTTTTAATCGAAATTCAGAAGATCGATATTTTTATTTGATCGTATTTTTTGCTTATAATCATTTGCCTATAATTATTTTGCTTACGATCACTTGATTACAATCCTTTAATTACTATCATTTTGTTTTCGATCATTTTATCTATAACCAGAAAAATGTAGTTTTAATGTTTTTCATTTACTGAGGTTTCGGTGAATTATTTATTTCAGGTGACATCTCTTACCAAACCACTTGTTGTGCTTCTTGTACTTCAAGGGGTATCCTGTCTCCCGGCTGCGGGCTATCGATCCAAAATAAGTGAGTTTAAAATAATGTTATTAAATGGGCACTAACCCTACTAATATTTTACCGATTTTTACTAAAAATAATAAGGTAACTGGTATATCTTCTGGTAAAGCGATACATAAAAATACTTAAAAAGCTCTCCCGAAATTAGGCAATATTCGTAGATATGACTTTGAATGGGTAACCATTTTACTGTGAAACTGTACAAATTTTTTTGTAACAGAGGCTTATAGAAGGTGACTGTAATTGAATTTATTGAATTATTATCTGTTTAATAATGTTTCCCCACAAAGTTGCTAATTCTCGACAGAATCGCAACTGACTCTTCATTTTGATGCACTGCTTCATCTTATGGACATTGCATGTTTATATTCTTCGTTTTATGTAAGACCTCTTTAGTGGTCATTGATTTCTCTTATAGTGTATTTCCAGTTTCTGCAAAATAACATCATCTAAACCAGTTTCTCTAACTTGCACTTTCTGTATTTAAAGGTAACTGGTATGTAACTGGTTTAGTGGGTATCTACCTTCATAATAATTACATGTGTGTGATGAGGTACCTGCAGTACCCACCCTGATAAATAGAATCTTGTGGTATTTTGCTTACCTACCTGCATATATCTTTTATTATTAATTTGGTACCAACGGAGATACACGTGGATTATATGAGTTTCCATAACTTGTATTTTGTTTTTTTTTTTCAGAATATCCATTAGATGAGCTGGTGGAACGCTCTCGTATAAATGCGGCAACGTCAGATAGAGAGCTATTTCCATCTCTTCGCCACGGATCTGGTGGACCGCAGCATCCTCAGCCCCCATTTGCTCTTAGAGGCTTAGAAGATCGTTCACCCTCGCACTCGGATAGTTATAACAACAATCCAAGTTTCTACGACTCCAGCTACGGGTTTTCAAAAGAAGCCATCGCGGGACTCGTCACAAGAGGAAAGGACTATTCCTCTGCCGAGCCTGAGATCGTTGAAAAAGTACCACCAGAGGATAGCGCTTATTCCAACGAATATCATACTGGTTTCGAAAAATTCCATGAACTAGGAAAAGATTCGAGAAATGAATTGAGATACGAACCAAATCGATATGAGGCCGCTCAACATCTTGATTCTAAATTTGCTGGTTCGTACGAAACTCCCGTCAATCTATTTAAAACGTTTATTCAACAAGTTCAAAGGAATAACAGAACATCGTTCGGCGATGAACAACCAAAAAGGCCTCTCCCGGCTTTTGATTCTCCCGATTATCCCTACAGGTTCAGAGAAGGGTTGAACGTCAACACTTTTCCCAAAGTTAGCTACAACTTTCAGGTGACAGATGTAATAGAAAAGCATCCGAACGAAGTTTTGAAAAACCAGCGGTTCCTCGGAGAGCAGTTCGGGAAGAATATACGCACGAGTAGCTCCGTTGAGAAATTCAAGCAAGGAGTTAGTCATCAGTTTTCGAATCCGGGGTCAGAAGACGTTTCGGATAACAACCGAGAGATATCTGCCCTCTTGAAGCAATCTCAAGCCTTGGGTGAGTACCTACGTAGACTGAAAGTGAAGGCGGAGGCAGATCTGGCAGGGGATACTGAAGTTGTTCGGGAACATCCACGACAAGGAGGCAAAAGCCAAAGGCCTCCACGCGGAGGCAGAGCGACATTCAGGGGCAGGGTCGTCAATAAATACCCTGGTGCCTGATTAGTCAACTGATAAACCAATATTATTTTTTTTATTAAACCCTTTGGTCCTGTAAATCTGGTCCAATCTGCGCATACGCACCATGGGTACCTACTTAAATTCAAACATGTTCTGTACGTATTTAGAAGACATATTTTTTTAAATACTTGTAGGTACTAACGACAAAATTGATCATTGATCTCAATCAAAGAAACAAAAGAAATTAGATTTTATTTTTTACTGTTATATTGTGGTGGATGAGCGATGAATGAAATTAATGATAATTACTTACCTGAGTAAACTGTTGATTATTGTTATAATGATTAATTTTTGAATTATTAAATATTATTGTTGTTGTTTTAGGATTAACTATATTCAATAAGTGTTTATTGTGATTTTGTTGGCTCAATTTTAGAGCAAATTTATATGACATATTAAATATTTAAAGCACACAATTGTCATACATAATAATTATTATTCACCTCAGGAATTTTCATTGTACCTGTTATCAATATTTTTTTATCACAAAATAGCTTAATAGTGTTCGTAGCGCATTCTTTTATAAAAAAATATTAATTTTATCTAACGCACAAAACTTTAAATTTTATGACTTGGATCTTAATTCTACGATAAGAAATAACCACGTTAATCCGTGTGTTAACAGCGAAACTAGCAGTAATGAAAATTAAGGTATGGATGGTGATTTTTGTTTTTTTCAAAGAAACACTCATTTCTTATTTGTGAAGATCATAACTTTTTTATCACGAAACTGCTTCATTTAACATTAAAATAATGTCAGCTTCAATAAATAATACAATACTTACAACACGTTAAAGCTACAAACTTACATAATATAATGTATTATTTTTAAATATTATCTACTCCTACAATATCACTATTTTGCATAATAATAGAATACATATGTATATCTACACGGGCATACCCTTAAAAATAATACTAAGCAAGTTGATCGGGTCGTTTTCTTTTAGAAAAAAATGCTAGTGAACTCTAAGCATCGACGAAATTCCATCGACAATCATTTTTTCTATACATGTGTTTTGTTCTGGCATTACTATGGACCTAAAAATGTCCATGGGCACTACAGTGCGACAAATATAAGTTGCTGAAAAGGGAGGGCGCTTTGGTCTTTGATATTACTATACAGTAGATAGTAATATGTGTGGTTGCCAGATTAAGATATAGCGGTAGTTGACGTTAACGCCACCGCCAACTTATGTTTATTACACTGTATTTTGAATTTGAACAATTAAATGTTCGTTTAAACATGAAACAATGGACCTAAAAAGCCCTGGACGGAGCAATTCGAGAACAATTTGTAGCAGCGGGTTGAGGGGAAGATGTATGGAAAATGCCAAAACCTACTTAATCTTTTTAATTACGTATCCCATCCCTTGTCTCATCAAACACCCCCAAAAAAGCCGTTATAACTGCATTAACAACACAAAAATAAATGCAAAATGAATATGCACCACTTTGCACACAAATCAGTTCAAAATTAATCATACAAGACGGCTAACAGGCAATTTCCACTCAGCCTTGATTTGGCCTCAATGCCATCATAAAAAAGTCGCACTAATACTCTCCAGGGCTTCCTAGGTCCATGCATAAAACGCATAAACCGAGTGCTGTAAGACCCTGCGCAGAAATGTTAAGCTCGGTAGCGTAAGGTAACGGCTCATAGCTCAGTCTAATGTGGGATTTTTCTGGGCAGGGTCTTACAGGACTTAGTTTATGTCGATTCCTTAACCGCATCAATGCATCGAAAAACAGATGTACCTGAAAAGCCCTGGACAGAGTATTAGTGCGATTTTGTATGAACGGCATTGAAGCCAAAACTAGGGTGAGGGGAAATTGCCGTAAATTAGATGGCCGCCATCTTATATATTATGTCATTACTAATTTTTAGTCGTTATTAGTAGTTAATATATAAAATTGGAATTTTGTCCCGCCTGTGGGTTGTGATTTGTGGAGGGGGCTCGGGGTGCTTGTGACGTTGAATAGGAAAATTCTTCTGCATAATAAACGTCTTCTGTATCGGGATCAGGTTTACTGGAAAGTTAAAGAAGAATGATTAATTATTTATTTATAATAGAGAATATTTTAATTCTCTACGATTGACTCCTTTTTGAATATTTTTCGATTATACGCCTGAAGAAATCAGCTAGTTTGGAGGCGAATAAGTCGTCGAACCAATATTGAATATCGTTAACAGAAGGTCGGCGAAGTAATGCAAAATAAAGAAAAACTATGTGTTTTTTGTTTGAAAATTGGATCGTCTAAAAATATTAAATATGTCTCGAGTAGAATTCAAACAAAACGCCAATGTATTTTTTTTAAACATTTAGAGATTAACGTACCACACAGAGAAAAATGAGTAAGTACCTATTGCTAATTTATTAAGAATCACTTCCAATGATCGGTAATCCGGTTGTAACGAATGAATTAACAGGTTTCCTGATAAACTTTGAGTAATCATAATATTGTCGAAATTCGTCTTTATATATAATCAAGGCAAATATAGAAAGAAGTGTTCCGATATATCAAGAAACGGTCTGTAATCCCGTTTTAATCGGATTACCAATCATTTGCAGAGATTCTTAATAAATTGGCAATACCTACTTATTTATTTCCGTCCAGGTACTAAGTCTATAATAATGCTTTGAAATGTAAATCTCCTATTTACAAAGGTTTCTTCGGATATAGATTTATTTTTAAATATGGCAAATTAAGTTCTTCAAAATATGACCGGAATTTTTTTTACATTTTTCGTATAATAAAATCAGACGGCCGTTGTAAAGCAATCATTTAGAACATATCGCCATCTGCGTAAAAATGTGTGATTTCGTTAGAATTTTACGAATTGAATCTCCAGATTTTATTATTATGAAAATTTTATCGGTTAGAAATAGTCAACAAAGAAAATTACTCGACTTTTTCATTGTGTAAATTTCCTTATCAAATACGTTGTTAACATCAATTGAAGATTATGGGTAGATACCTATATGAATAAACGATTATTATTGACACGGGTAAGATAAAACCATTTCTGGTTTCAAATTTATAGAAGTCACTGAACTGCGTAAGCAAAAAATGAGCACCTTTTCAAAGGGGATATTTTACCTGCTTTTGGGTGCGTGTTGTGAAAAGCCCCTTTTGGCTAAATCTTCTCCAGGTAGAATCCCCGAGCTGCCAAAGTTGTAGACGTCGTTACCTTTTACGGACCTCGCTTTGGGGTTTCTGGAAAATCAAGAAAAAATGTAAATTAATTAAGGCCGTGTCCTTGTGTAGTACATCTTTAAATATCTTTAGCTCTTCTAACCTAACCAGCGGATTTTGATAGGGTTTTCACTATCATTTAGAGAATTTCTTCCGAAAGGTTTACATATATGATACAAGCATATTATATTTATCGAAAGTAGAGAAAAGTTGATGTTTTATAATCAAGTGGAAAAAATATATTTTCAAGCACTACGTTGCTAATGCTGGCTACAGAATAGTCTCTCTACAGAATATCTCCTAATAATAACCTTCAGCAACGCTGGGTACACGTGAGCTAGTCTTAGAAATCAAAACATTTTTGGTATTTTTAAAAGCTGCAAAGAATCTCGAACGGTTGGCTCTGGGGAAATATAATAAATTTACACATCTCTAAAATTTGGAATTACCATACATCTTCAGCCAACAACGTCATTTTGATCATTAGCTATAGTTGCGCGTGAGGTTTAAAATTGAATAGCCTTAAAATGTGTAACCTTCACCCCCCCCCCCTCTGCCACTTGTCCCCTTTCCTTGACCCGGGTCCAAAGACAAGGAGCATTGTTATCGTTGCATCTTCGTCACCGCGAACATTCGTGTCATTTGTGAATACCCGCATATGTTGAACTCGGCTGTGACTGTTTTTAGAGCACACATCGTCCAGTGAAACGTTTTTTACCCGCCGCAGTGAATGTCACTGTTTTGTTTTGTGTTGAGTGAGCGAATGTTAAAAGGGAATTGCCCTTTATTGTATGCACGCTGATAAGTGTAAAGAACTAGCGGCTAAGGAGGACGAGACCAGGGTAAGTCTTTGGCCTTTCCCACTCATTTCCTCTTGCAAAATAATGGAAAATTCAATTCATTTTTGTTTGTCTTAGTCTATATCGCACTTTACCGCAACCAACCCCGCACAATTGCGAACGAAGCTTGAAAGAAAAAATGAACAGTCAAACAATATCAAAGCCTTGTATTTTATTTTTATTTCAGGTACATTTTTAATAAAAATCTTCGGCGAAGTCGGGTTTTTAAGTATATAACTGTTATTCGTCGATTGCCATTTGAATTGTTATGTTATGGTATTGTAAGTTTGTTAAGTTATGACGTATTGTTTAAATGAAATTAATTACACTAAATAATTTCGTCTAATTTCATGTTGTCGGTTTCGGGAATATTCGTTTATAGATAAGTCTAATTTCTATAAAGCTCTTGAATTTAGATAAACAAAGAAACCATTTGTAACTGTCTGCTATGAGATTAAAATAATTATCTATAAAAGTAGTGAATTAACAAGGTTGATATAAATACTATCCATTTGTAATAGATTATAATGAATTAGCCATAAATTGTAGAATTTGTTATCACATCAGTATCTTCTTCTAGCTAAATTAATCATAATGTAATGAGTAATGACTAATGAGTAATGACTAATAAAATTGCAATAAAAAAATTCAGTTTTTGGTGCCTTCTCCTATCGTCAAAGCATGGTAAGGCGTTTTTCTCATGAAAACGGCGCTATAAAAATGATCCAATCATTATTAATTCTCAGCCAATCTTTACCCTACAGACTCCAGCCTGGAACAGCATTAAGGACGGATTGTTTCGCAGATATTCAAATGTAACATTGTTGTCAAATGGCCATTCAGCGCCATTTTGTTATTTCGACATGTCGATTCTGAAGTCTGTTTCATCTTTTGAAAGAAATGTGATCAGCGGAAGAGGATAACTATCACGTTGTTAAGCTTGTCAGCTTATTACAATTTGGTAGAAAGAATCGACGTTTAGCGGGGACCTTTCAAATGTCAATGAAACAAAATGGCGGTGAATGACAATTAATGACAATATTACATTTGAATTTCTCCAAAACAACTGGGCCCTGGTTTTTTACCAGTCTTACGAGCTTTGAAGATATTAAATGCCACATCGCCCCACCCTTACATAACGACACAAAATTTGAATGATTATCGAGAATGTTCTAGATTGCAACACGTAGAAAATTAGTATAGTGGTAAAATCTCTTCAAATTATTGGTAATCCGGTTAAAACGGCATTGCAGTCCGCTTCCTGGCTAAACTTTTAGTAAATTCGTAATAAATCGGAACACTTGCTCATGCACCTTCTTTTGCCTTGATAATATACAATTACGAAATGCGAAATAATTAGAATTTTTATGAACACGTGTTCCGACATCGTGATAATATATTTGTATATTACTAATAGTTTATTAGGAAAACGATCAATTTATTCGTTAAGGGTCTGCAATCCCATGTTTAACCGGATGATTGAAAATCGATGATTTGAAAAGATGAATTAGCAATGTTCTGTATTAGTAGTTTTTCTCCGCGATAATAATTTTTCTTCCGCAGATTAGCCGAAATTAAATTTCCTTCCAATAGCATATTTCTTCCTTGTCAAAGCTGGGTTTAGTGGCTAAGTTTAACATTACAGCCATATACACAATAATAATGTTATAGGAAGATGGCAATTGTTATTTAATTTACTTTTCTTTCTTTCTGATAAAAAAAACCCATCCGTTTCAGAGCAGTAGTTAAATATTTTACAAATCAGTTTATTTGATTGTTATATATGTTCGCATTCTTCATTGTGGTATGACGCATTGTCTATAACAAGCACAGATTTTGGTTCCAGATTTGGCAATACCTTTTCCGTGATCCATTTTCTGTAATTGGCAGAATTCATAGCACCATGGTAGTCGCCAGTCCTCTGATCAGATTTAAATGTTAACAGTGCGTTGGGTACAAAACCATTTTCACTGCATGCATGAAGTATTATTAGACGTTTGCCTTTAGACACAGGAACTTTAGCTCCTTTATTGGAGTTGTCAGTCCACGCACGCGGTGTTGTATGTGTACTATGAATGTATGTTTCATCAGAATACACAATTGGACGTCCGTCATTCCTATATTATTCTAATTTAGTGAGATATGTGGTACGTTTAAGTCGGATATCATTTTTTTCAATAAGCAACTTTCGGTTTGTTTCTGTTTTTCTCCATCGAAAACCCAAATTGTGAACAACTTTCCTTAACGTAGTTATACACCCTGCGTAGTCGATGTCCCCTTTCAGAACTCTATGAATCTTTTTCATCGTTGGCAAAGACTTATGAACTAAATGAAAATCATACACACATCTTCTAATAACTTCCTTATCGAAATCATCTACATCTGATTTGGTTGATAGTCTGCGTCGTTTCTTCCCTGGTGTGCTGAAGGTTGGTCGTTGAGTTGACGATGATGACGGTTGTGTTTCTGCTTCCTTTGCCACTCCAGTTACGATACGTCGAATACTAGTCTGCGATACTCCAGTTGCCTTAGACGTCAAATCATATAAGTCAGTCATGCTTAAAAATTGACCACCGTTTTTTATATTATGCATAAAATAATTAAACACGCGGAATAAAATTTCACGACTTTGTCCATTCAGTGATTTGCCACGTCCCGTTTTGTAACAGGACTCCATGATGTCGTAATAAATATTCACTTGCACACTTTAAAAACACTCTGTAAATCTACTAATTCGAATTAAAAATGATGAAAACTATTTATTATTTCAAATTCAAAAATTGGTAATTATTTCACTTGCGATATGTAGGTGCACGTATGTTTAAATCAAATTACGAACTGAATGAATAGGACACCCCGTAAGTATACCCCGTAACGGTATTGTTAAAACTTGCCTCTCTTCTAACTAGTTACAATAAGTGAGCGTAAGCAAGACAGAGAGCCTTATCGCGTTAGTGGGCGGCGCTTGACGTTCACACAGATAGACCAATACATCAATTCTAAGCATTTTTATTGCTTCCTTCTTTCGTTGCGTTACCTATACTATCTAATCACGAGGTTAATAGTTATTATATTATATGAATAAATTAAATGGTCATAATAGTTAATTATTGCATTTATGTACGAGTATACAGCAAAAACATTTATGAATCATAATAACGTATTATTAATATTATACATATATATTTTTAATAATAATTAATATCATTACTCAATCAATCACCGCTCATTGTAATATTTTCTTATGTAGGTACTTATTTATCTGAGCTTGTCTATTTTAAAATTTGCATTATGTATATTGTGTTTATCCTGACCAAGATATCATTCGATCCTTTTTGATTAAATAAATAGTGGTTTATACACTGACTAAATACATCAATGGGTAGGTACATACAAAGTATTGTATTTTCATTTAATAATGTTATTGATTAAATTATTGGAAATTTATCATGAATTATTTTACTCACTTATTAACCTTCGGAACACCATTTGGCACCTCGCCTATATTTCTGACTTTTAGAAAAATTACGGTGATACATATCGCCAATATGACCCAAAGTCCTGAAAGAATACCGCACCATATGTAAATGAGAGTTCTGTCTGTCATATCATCTGCCTAGAAAAAAAAACAAAATAAATATTAAACGGTATTAACGATTTTCAATAAATAAGTACTTACTTATACCTATGTACCTAATAGAGAAATAATCTCCAGTAGGAAAATGAATAACGTGGCGTAATGGAAAGCCATCTGTTTTACTGTTAATAATTTATTTGCAAACTATATACGAACAGTATATAGTTTACGTAAGTTCTTAGAGTGTAAGCTTTTTAAATTATATGCATTATGAAATACTTAGGTAGGTACCTAATTTTAGGTAAAACTGATTTTCAAACGGCACCTTTATTATGGACATTTTGGTATTTATTTAAGAGAATTTAAAAGATTACAGTTTGAGTTTTTCATTTGTGGTATTGCTGAGTTAACAGACCATAATGTGATATTTAGGGCCATTTTGAGTGCTGGCCCTTAAAGGCAACTTTGGTAATTTGTTGTAACTAAATGAAAATTTCAACATAAAAAACTACTAATCCAACTTCTTTGAAAATTCATATGATGATATTATATGTTTACAATATAAGATAATAAAATAAAACGATGGCATTTAAAATTACGTTGAAATTTGAAATTAAAATCGGAAAATTGGTGTTCTACTCAGTTGTAATATAATTTTTCTAAATGTTTTTTAGTAATGCTTTTTCATGTTTACAAAGTATGAACAATTTATGTTTTGGTATGGGCTCCTTCATATAGGCAATTTAATTAACATGTTTCGCCTTTAAACGGGGCTCCTGTATTACGGCAATTTTACTTATCTAAACGAAAAATGAGACTGAAAAAGTTTATGAGAAAATAAGACGTTTAATAAATAGGTCCCAATTGTCGAGTGGTTTTTTTAAACCACTCTTCTGTCCCGGTAAGACAAGAAATCCTGGGTTCAATTGCTAGCTATGATCGTTATCTTTTTATTACTCTCTGTCTTGTTCTGTTTCATATTTCATTTAGTTTTATTGTTATCATCTTCTTCTTCAATGACATCTAATAAAATTTGTTTTCTTGATTTAACGAATGCATGAAGTAGATCTTGGATGTGGAAATTAACAAACTTTACGATATCCGATCGATCTGAAAATCGGCAGATACACTCGTTGTAGATGACAATGCATTTTATCAATCATTGGTGGCACACAAGTGCGCAAACGCATTTTATTGATTTAGCAAGTTATTTTTAAGATGCTGCATTTTTAATTTCATCCGAAACATAGCAAACTTCCCTTGAACACTATTAAATAATTACCTTTTCCCAGATGAAGAAGTAATTATTTAATTCCCACGGTAGAAAAAAATCGCCACGTATACTCCGAAAATTAAAAAAATATATACAACGGTACATGAAAATTTTCCCAGCGTTTCTTTAAAATTTGTCGAGAGATTTTTGCTCTTTTTTAAATAAGTCATGCTTATTAATTACAATCGGTTTTTTTAATATTAGGCCGCAATTAATTCAATTCCCTTTTTACAATTCGTATTTACATATATCTACCCTTTCAAACCTTCTTATACTTCTTTTTGAACGCTTCCTGGGAACTAACAATTTAATATAATAAAATAATTATGTTGCTAGATCCCCTCGTTTTCATAGGAGAGATACGGTCATTAAAATACATTGTAGTTTACACAATAGTACAGTTGCATTGGCTGGTGAAGTTTCCGGCGGATAACTACTACGGGGAACTTCTAAATTATACACCGGTGACCAAAGCGATCCAAATTACAAATTAGATACGTAGGTACCAATCAAAATATTTAATTTTAAAATAATTTAATGTGTTAATTGGCATAACGACTAATATAATATTAAGAGCGCACACCCGAGACAAATCAAGGGATAGTGTAAATTCCTGACATCAGTTCTAATTTAGTAAATGACACTTTAAAACAAATTCGAGTTCATTGAACCAGAGTTATAAAATTAAAATTAAGTAATCCCCTTTATTGTGGTTAGTTTTGACGTAGGTAATTGAAAAATACTTACAACTTTTCGAATATTTAAATTTTAACAACCTGTTGTCATTTTATCGCTAAAAATAATATTATAAAATAAAAATAAATAATAATAGTAGGCGCAAGAGAGACAAAATGCTGTTTCTCAGTGATGTCAGCAAATGAAGTAAAATGTGGCTATTCACACAATTCACTGATTGTACGACCCAGAATATAATATTACCCAGGTGTGAAAATTAGTAATTGAAAATACTGGTTTTCTGGGCATTTAAAAAATCAATGAACATGATGTTAACAACTCTTAATGGAATAAAAATATTTTCCTTAGGGACCATTAATAATGTCATCTTTGGGGATGCCGTGTCCAGGGTATTTTTAAGAAAAGGAAGAAGCGCAAGTTCTGGGAAGGAAAAAAAGATCTCCCTTAATTAGTTTCTCTCGATCCGGCCCGCCCCCCTAACCCTGCAAAGTCACTAAACGGAGCAAACCACTTATAGGGTGGCCTTCGGCAAAGGTGTTGGTTACCGGGCTGGCGGTACCCACCCCCGCCTCCCAAATTTAGTTGCTACCATTATATATATATTTAATTTTCATGTCTATTTTCGTGCTTTCACAAAGGTTCTATTCATGTTTTTTCATCATTTCAGTTTTGTGAAACAACTGGCCAATAAAGATTTAATGACAAAACTTGAATAGAACTTGAAAACCAGCTTTAAAATTTGATGTATTGTTCAAATTCTTGTTAATACTGTTTTCATTGATTAAATTTAACAATGAAGTTTATAAACTTAAGGTTAAGTTGAGCCTAAAGAACGTTTTTATTTCATTAATTTCGATAGAGTAAAATCAGAATCACTCATAATATACTTCAATATTGCACTATCGATCATCTCAGAATAATATGGTATCTAGATGAATTTATCAATGGAAACATACAAATAAATCTTTGATTTGTGAAAAGGTTACACAATAAAACATTATATCGGTCGAAAGAATACTAATCGTTAGATATTAATCTACATTACTCGAAAATAATATACGAGTTGCAATAATAACAATCGATTGAGCAATGTAAGTAAGTACTTGTATGCATCAATTGAAGTTTATTTTTAAGATTTACAAATCAGACTGTTTTGAAAGAAACTTTGAATTACAATCGTTCATAATATTCTGTATGTATTTTTATCAATGATAACGTTGTTTATCTATGTTTCATCGTATTCTACAATACTATTGTAGAAAGACGTAATATATAGTTCAATCGTTTTGATGTGTGCTTATCGGAATAATATTTTATTTACAGAATGTATAATTTCTTTATAAAATGCATGCAGAAGTATTACAAAACTGAGTAGGTTTGAGTATAATAAAACTCTCCATCAAACTCAGTGACACAATTTAGTCTAGGAAACCACATATTATATTTATATTAATGTCCAACTCAGATAGAATGACATGACTCTTTTTTAAAATAGTTATTTATCTCTCGAATCTTATTCAACTTCAGGGTTATTTTGAAGTGTTTTTCCCCATCAGAAATGCTGGGGAAAAAATTTCATTTGTTTTTTTTTTTTTTTTACAGTGAATACCTCACAAGAGTCCCAACTGCTCCCGTCTGGAGCCAGTGAGACTATGGCATCCCCAATTGGAGGATGTTGTGAGGCTGAAGGTAAGTGGGGAAGGGAAAGAGGAAGGTGGGGAAGTACCTGGCTATTCAGATCTAGTCACTAAACACGGCTAAAGCTATTTGGAGCAACGTTTCAATTGTGAATGGTGGTCTTACACCAGGGCGAACTGGTAGTATCTTCCACTCTGGAACGTGCCGCAAATATACTATATATTATTTTAATTAATTAATTGTGAAATAACACAAATTAATCAAATAAAATTTATTTGCGCACGCCGGGTTCGAACCCGCGACCTTCGGAATGGCAGTCCAATGCGTTACCACTGGACTATGCCGGCCGTCAAGTTTGTACCAATGATAATATTGATTTCTCCCCAAATGGCCTTTTCCTGATATTTTATTCCACTTCAGAGCACACATTTAAGTATGTTTCTTAAATTTCCTAAATTTCTGACCGTTTCCCACTTTTCCCCAACACGTTTATTTATTTTTCAAATCATTTTTTTTAGTACTGTTGCCGGTATTTAATTTTTATTCCCATTTATTATCTTGGTTAGTTGGAATAAATGACTACCTGTCAATAAACGTTTTATACTACAGCGTAAATAATAAAATGCTTGGTACTTAGCTTGCTTGTAAATAAATAAATATAATCAACTTTATAGTGTTAAAATCAACTCGATACACTTATAATAGGTACTGAAACATTACTTTTTTTTTTTTACTGAAACATTACTTTATAACTTACATTATTATTTTTATCACGACTTACAAATGACATGGAAACCTTTTCTGAAAACTATTGAAAACTTCAATATATTTTTTTTATATTGTACTCAGATCATAATCTGTACTGACACTTTTAACATCTTTGAAGATAACTATACAAAAAGTCTTAATGCTGCTTAAAAAGGAATTAAATATATCCACTGTTTCAGAATATTCATTAAACAGAACCATTACTCGAATAACGCTGTATTGTGCTAGAACATCTATTCCGCCGTGTGGTATCTTGCAGAGGCGGTTCCTTGGTACGTGCATTTGTGCATTGCACTGCTTGTCTTCAATCTCCACATAGCAAATAACTTCGACATCTGTGCCCCAGTGATCGATGTAAGAAATTCGTAATTCCCGTCAGGTCATTATTTGAGCTATCTTCTAGTAAAAAAATCCCGCACAAGAGCAAGCGGTCGTGCATACCCCGATATGCACAGAACCAACTTTTACCATACTACTAAAACAGCGTCGGGCGGTATCGAGACAGCCCGAAGTAGTCGAAACGGTGACATGAGCGAGACAGATTACACTCTTGACGTCAAATTACGTGTTAGAGCAGTGCAGATACATAACCCATCCGTGCATTATCGAAGTGCTTTGACGGCGAGTGAATTTTGCATCACTTTGATCATGCGTAATCCAATGCGTTTGGAATGGATTCGCTTCGAAATACTAATGTTCAATGTTAACGCAACAACATTAACACATTGGAACTCGTTCGCGGTGAAATCAAACGGTTTCGCTATATTTTCAACGATGAATTGAGTGTCCTTTACTTTCGAGATAATTTTGTATTTTTGTATTATTTAATCAGTTATTTTACAAATATAACTTAGCACATAGAATGAATTGCAGTAGGTGTTCCCATTCATTAATTTGCTCCACCTAAATTACAGACTAGGTACATTTTAAAAGTGAAATGCACTGCTGGTAATTACAGTCACGGGCCGCCTCTGGTATCTTGAACAAGTCATGGCGAGGACTCATGTTGAAGTTTTCGGGAACGTATAAGCCATAGAATTCCAAGAGGAATGGGATATCAATGGAGTTATGAATTATGTTAAAATTAAGTATTGCAAGATTTGCATAATGTTTGGTTTCTAGGCTACGTCTATCTGTCGCCTGAAGGAAGTCTGGTGCTTGAACATCGGATAAGTTCCATGCGTCTGTACATAGAAGTACAAGAGGATTTTTTCTGGATTTGTTCCAGCATTTAGATACGAAAGCTGACAAAATAGTTGGTTTTCAACCATTCAAATTAAACATTATAAGTTGACAGACAAATCTTACCATTTTGAAATATTATTACGAGAACAAACACACTAATGATTCACAATAAAACAAATGTAGACCTATTGAGACGACACTTCACTTTGTACTGCATTGACGCAATTACTGGAGAAACTAATAACAATGTATCATTTATTGCTATTATCTAGTCCCGTCCCACTTATCAGCCAGGTGAAACTCGAAAAGATAATCAATATGATCGCGCATTTTTACAGAATGATTAAATTCTTTATGGGCGGGTTGTTTCACAGAATTTGAACAATACATAAATTTCAAAGAGGATTTTCAAGTTCTGTTATTATTTCAGTTTTGTGAAAGAAACAACTGGCCAATAATGATACTATACCAGAACTTGAAAATAACCTATACAAAACTTCAAAAATCAACTTCAAATTCTATGAAACAATCCATCCTTAATCATCGGGAAAATCAAGTAATGATTCCTCGAAACTTTACAAAACTGAGAAAAACTATCCTTCAATAAATACAATCAAGATAAGAAATCGGGCATCTTTCTTTCCTCTCCTATTATTAGTAAAAAAAATTATAATATGTTTTAAACTACCCAATTTCTTACTTTATTATCTTTTTTATGTTACTATTCTGCATAACGGAAGGCGAATGCGCTATGCACTGCAGGAAAAAATCCTCTGTTGTTTTTATTTCATATAGTGGGATTCAAAGAGTAACATAAAGATTTGCAACTCACTCAACTCAGTCTAGGACCACATGCATCGCTCTGTGGATATCATCATATAGTGGGAGTCATAAGGTAACATCAAGGTAACCTCAACATTTGCAACACACTCAACTCAGTCTAGGACCACAGGCATCGCTCTGTGGACCTCATCATATAGTGGGAGTCAAAGAGTAACATCAAGATTTACAACTCACTCAACTCAGTCTAGGACCACAGGCATCGCTCTCTGGACCTCATCATATATAGTGGGAGTCAAAGGGTAACATCAAAATTTGCAACTCATTCAATTCAGTCTAGGACCACAGTTATCGCTCTGTGGACCTGATTATATAGTGTGAGTCAAAGGGTAACATCAGGATTTGCAACTCAGTCTAGGATCACGGACATCACTCTGTGGACCTTATCATATAGTGGGAGTCAAAGGGTAACATCAAGATTTGCAACTCACTCAATTCAGTCTAGGACCAAAGGCATCGCTCTGTGGACCTTATCAATACTTCCGGGAATGAATGAAGACTATTCAGGGGAAATTCGTTGACTAATCTTTATTCCGTAGTGGACTACAATGTTCGGAACTCTGCATCGCACCGCATTCACACATTGCCGTCTCTTATAACTCCCAATTGCGCACTATGTGGGTATAAAGACTTTTTTGATGTAAAACCGCACAAGAGTTAATTTTTTTAAACTTTTCTTTTAATAGCTTTTGAAGGTTTTACGACACCGCTATCTTTATTTTATATTTCAGTATCTTGTTCTGTTTCATGTTTCATTTAGATTTATTAAAAGTAATTAAAAAAAAGTCTGAATGTGAATATTTATTTAGACATTTAGAAAAAAGTCAATAGGTATCATATATAAATATTTTAAAAAACAGTGCTTTTATCAGAGACACTATCTAGGTGACGAACGAATTCTTTAGATCTTTGTAATCATTAAAAAAAGATATCTGCTATATATGGGAAAAATTAGTTGCGAGATAATATTGTTAGAACAGAAGGAATATATTCTGTTTTCCTTATAACACAGTTGGAATGTGGAGGGTAACCACTAGTGTCTTCTAGAGTGAGTGCTAACTGAAGGATTCTCTCGGTGAGGGTTTAGGGACTTCATTTCATGAAGTGATTGTATTGTATTGTATTGTACATATATTACGATTTTTACTTAATTTCATTTATTTTTCCTCCGATGTGAATATTGCACCGATGTGTTGACAATACGATTTTTTGTGAGTTATAATTATTTTATCTTATTTATGACGAGCAAGATTGAGAAAGAGACGATACGATTCTTCCGTCACGTAGGTACACTAGATAGACTTGTAGAGATTGTTAGAAGGAAAATATGATAAGTGAAGGGAAAATAAGTCGGGGACACTCCCGGAAAACATGACATGATTAAATTAATCAAGAGTCATGTCACGTAACCCCTACTATACTCTTTATAGAAAACATGACACGATTAAATTAATCAAGAGTCATGTCGTATAACGCCTTCTTAACTCTTTATAGAAAACTAAACTAACTAACTAACTAAGCATCACGCCGTTTCCCCGCAGGGGTGGGCAGAGAGGACGGACCGCCAAACAACTCGGTCTTGGCACACACTCCTTGCCTCATTCACATTCATACATCGTCGCATACATACTCTTCTATTATTCTGACTCTTAACATGGCCCGACTCGAGTATCTGATTCACTTGATCGTGCCATGTCTTCTTCGGGCGTCGCCAACTTCTGCTATCATATATTCCCCTTCTCTTCGCTCATTCGCTCTACATGCCCAAACTTCTTGATCTTACTCATTAAGCTTACATTAGCCTTGCACTCTTTGCGGATCTCCACATTTCTCACACGATCATACACGGTTTTACCACACATACGCCTCAGGGATCTAATTTTAACAGCATTCAAACTTCTTTCATCCTTTCTCTGCCAGTTCCATGCCTTACTTCCATACATTAGGGTAGGTACCAGCACTCCATTGGAGACTGCTTACTTCGCTTCTTTAGACAATGTTTTGTTTGCGCCATCTGCGTTCAGTCCTCCATTAATGGAGTTACCTGCATTTACACTTCTTTCAATATCTCTGTCAGTCTTCCCATCTCTCGTAAACATACTTCCTAAATACACAAACTCATCCACCTGCTCCAAGGATCTGTAGGGTATTCCATTGTGCGTTTGCACAGGATGCATTGAACAGCATTCTCTATGATAGACTAACATGTTTGAGTCAATGTAACCGGGTCAAGGATTGAGTGGTCAAGACAAAAGCGTGTGGCGTTCCATGATCTATGCTTACCTTTGCTAGTATGAAAATTTAGTGATGATTATAAATACGGAAAGTTATCCTAGGTATAATATAGTAATTTAATAATAATAGTGTCAAATTCACTTACCTACATAAACCGGATGTAATTTCAGAAAAAAATAATTTGTTTGTATTAAATTTGGTCACAACATGCAATGTGTTGACAGTTGAATAGGTAATTTTTTTAGGAATATGTGGCAAAAATAATTATATGAATTTGTGTGAAGCTAAATTACAGCAAGGCGATAATTTATTTAGATTTTATCTGACGAAATATAAATATATATACCTTGTAACATAATGTTTCAGTCGCAATTCGAGTTTGAAACAAGTGACTATGGATATTCCAAGTTTGAAGTAAGATTTTTATACTTTTGTGATTAAATACTAATTTTGTTCTACATCCCTGGCATGGGAGGCGAAAAAAAAATATTTGAAAAAAAAACTAAAATAATTCTCAATTCATATTAATATTCTAGGTTAATGAATACTGTTTTACTGATATTTTGTTAACTCTACACCTCTACCCATAACTTACTTAAATTCAAAACATTTTTCAATATTATGGTTTGAATAGCCCGCAAAACGAGACAAAAATCTTTTGTTTTTAGAAAGGGTTGCCAATCGGTGGAGAATTCCCCAAATCTGTTAGGAATTTCTAAGAATTTGAGCCGATTGAATATTTTGTCGGGAGAACCTTAAGGTGGGGAAAATGCGGGGATTCTTTGCGAATTGACGTAACTAATACCGATTAAAACAGCGTTTTCTGATTATTCAACCAAATTGAAAAATAATATTTACATTTACAAGCGAGGATAAAGTATTTATTTCGGTTCCTTTCGCAGTGAACTTAAAAAGAAAACAATTTTTTTAAGTCTGAACGAAAGAAAAAGTCCGGAATGGACTTAATAATAAAATAAAAGCTAATTTCAATAGAATTTTGTTTCATTGTGAAGGTAAAGGAACTTTAATGAAACTGTGAGGAACATCTATTGTTGATATTTTACCCTGTTTCGGAAGCCGTACGGACCTTACGATTCTTCTAATACCTGCTTTAAATGATACTTCTTTACGTACCGACTCCCATACCGGGATCCATATGAAAAAAATCGCTTTACGCGATCATTAATTATTTTCATACTTATAATTTCATACAGATTGCCATTAGACCTGGAGGGAAATTATTTTCCGGGGTTTATATACACCTTTAAATTTAAAAATAATATTTCCAGTGTGTGTATTTAAATGAAATATTACCACTTCAAAAAAATACATTTTTAATATCAAACATGAAAAATGTTGTAAAAAACTGAAAAATTGAATGACTCGATATTTCGAAAACACATTCAGGGAGTTTGTAAGAAAACTGAAACTGTACTTTATATCTCGTTTAATAATAAAAAAATTAAGTTATGTAATGGGGTGAAATATGAATGATTTACTTTTACTATTTTTAGGATTTTATTCAGGACATCCAGTATAAATATATGAGGCAAACTGGAAACAATAATTATATCTCTTTTTAACGTCGAAAATATTAAGTATTTCGACATTATAGAAAAATATAAAATATATACGCCCGGTCGTATATGACCATAAAACGCTGGAGGGGTTAAGTTGAAATCAAGTGTTGTTTTTTAAAGAGCCTTTGCATGAGGCTGAATTAGACAACTTTACCAAAATATTTTATAAATAAAGCCCACGCCTCGCCTAAAGCTGCGTTCCAAGTTATTCTATGAGAATTTATAGAATGAAAGTTGAAATCGATTCAACTTTGGGTTTCTATTCCATAAGTCTGTTCTCACTGCAGGTTATTTCTACAGGGTAGATAATACTTATTTTATTAATTTAATTTAAAAACATAGGTACTAACCCACTGATTTTTTTTTATTCGAACTTCCGTATTCTCATTATAAAAGCACATTACACGTATTTTTGCCTTAGCCATTAGAAAATGCATGCGTAATACGCCCATTAAACACCTGTGCTTATAGATTAAATACAAGGAATACTTGAATGCTGAAGTCAGGTGAAAATAGTTTATAATAATATGTTAACTGTTCTCAACACGAGAAAACGATGAATCTCGCCGGGGTACGGGTATTTTCTTTGGTCATTGGGGCACGGTGGGCACAACCATGGCACGGCCTTAGTCTGTGCGATAAATATACCACTCTCGTATATGCACGGCCATAAATAAACTACTCACCGGGCATGGCTTATAAACAGAATTTCGACGTCTGACATGTTTCGAATCGTTTAAATTATTTGTTAGCGGGGGCCAGGTTGTTGCTAGGTACTAATAGCAGGCGGCTACAGTACCTACCTACTTAGTAGTTCAGTAGTTTGCAGGTTCAACAACTCTCTTCGATGTTTGAATTTTCAAACGTTTGGAATATGCTGGAAAATGGTTTGAAGGTTTTTTAAATTATCAAATGTGGCTTTTCCGCTTTTTCAGAATGAATAAAACATTTATTTTTCAGAATGCTCGGGGTGTTTTTACTATGTATCTTGTCCCTGGTGTGGATATCATCAGCTGCCTGGGTGAAGGAAGACTATTCTTGGAAGGAGCTGACATTTGCTTGGCCCACCCCGGAGTTTAAGGCCGATGCCATCAAGACTAACTCCTACATCCCTCAAAACAATCTCCCGTATGGAATGGCTATCTGGAAAGATAAGGTATTTATTAGATAAAATCATGTAACTGTAGATAGGTACTACATACTTATAATTAAAAATATTTTTTATTACGTACTTACCCATGGGGAGGAGCTACCCTAGACAAATTTCATGAAAAATAAATTAAGACGAAAAAAATTTTACGATTAAAAAAATTAGTATGAAAATAAAATAACTACTTTGTTTATAACCACGAAATTTTATTGCTTTAATTTTCTATACTCAAATGGTTTCGCTTGGTACAAGTACCTTCAGGGTATAAAATAGAACTGGTAAATAAGTTTAATTTTATACCCTGAAGATGCTTGAAACCGGTCGGTTACAAAAAATTAAATTAGTCACTAAATAGTCTAATCACTCTGTGCTTGAGGTGATACAACACAAATCAGCAGTAATAACGAGCATCAACAATAATCGCCGCCGTTTGCAAACTGTCGTTGCTCGATGGCACTGACTTAATCACGTTACACTTCTCCTCCTCCAAAATCCTTCGCGGGCCTTGTTGACAACTCTTATGACACCATCTGGTGCAAAGTCGTATGCAGGATTTTTTTTAAAGTTGTCTGATGTTTCTCAACGAAGAATAAGGAACACACAGTACGGCGTCTTGCTTCATTTTTGACCAGTTTAGAAGTTCTGCTAGATGTCTCTATTTCCTCATTAAAGCTTTGCAGACTACGCTTTCGGAAGGCAATAATTGAAATATTGTAACGTTTTCACGAATTTGTTATTTCTTTCGTTTAGATTTTCATCACAGTTCCCAGGCTGAAGCCCGGAGTGGCTTCGACCTTAAATTACATCACGGTGGGGACAGACGCCTCTCCCGCCCTTAAGCCCTACCCCTCTTGGGACCTGACCTACATCCCCGCGGGTACAGACAAACTGAAGGATAACTCCACCCTTGTATCAGTCTTCAGGGTTTGGGTAGACAAGTGCGACCGGCTTTGGGTTCTGGATTCTGGAACCATAGACTTTTTCGGCAAGATAATCTTACTATATTTTAACATTAATGAGTAATGTGAATATTTATGCACGTATTTATATTTATTTTGTGTGCCTGCTTTTCTTTCGAAATCCTTCAAACGTAAGTACCTACCTGCCAAAGAAAAACAAAATACTTTTTAAAAATCATCTCTTTGAATTTTGATCAGGTTTTCGTGAATGAATCAATGCAAATCTTGGAAGTGGAAATTAACCCACTTCCCAACATCCGATCGAGCTGAAACTCGAAAAATAGACTCGTTATCGACAATGGCAATGCATTTTGGTATCACGCATATACACGCGAACATATAAGCATTTCTCTGAAATTAGATGACATTACAGGGGCTAATATACGAAATAAATGTCGGACATGACATTTAGCTCAGTACTATTAACTCCAGTCCCTCGACCTTGAAATTAAGGGGAGGAAGGTTTAATCGTCATATAAAACTTTTTTTTTTAAATATGTTCAGCTATTAATACAAAAAAAAATTAACGGGTTGATTTTTTTGATTGATTTTCAGATAATTTCCAAGATATTGCTGAGCCATCTATATTAATTTTTGACCTGAACACTGACGCTTTGATAAGACGTTATTATTTCAATCAGCTCGATGTTACCTCCGATTCTATCCTTGCCAATATCGTAAGTAATACTATCTATGTTTCACATATTCGCATTCATTACCCACACCCGAGTTTTGTATTGAATATTTTTAGGTAATTTACACGGGTCCCCCGATCCTCTTCTAATGTCTAGGATCCCGAAACAACAAACCAATTTTTTAAGTGATTTTTTTTTTAAATATCTTAATTATTATTTTTATTTCAACGTGGTTTTAAAAAACTTTTTTTCATCTACTAATTGACCCCTTTTGGAATAAACCATTCCCTTAAGACGTATTTTTTACGAAAAAATTCGTTCAATATTTCTATGATTTCGCGGAATCCTCAAAGAGGCGCACCGGCAGACCAATTTTTTTTAGGCTTACTAAACGTTTATTATCACTACGAAGTCATTTCATCTGTGTTCGGTTTGTTGTACCGAGATCGTAGGCTATAAGTGAAGTTGTTATTTTAGCCTCCAATATCTTCATGGCTCTCGGATAAAGTCTCTCATCACAATAATTAAGTGAATATTTAAGGTGGTAGATGCGCCTGGTGATTGCGCAGACGCATTTGCTTACGTCCCCGACAGCGGGGGCAATAGTCTGATAGTCTACAGCCTGAAGAGCAACACCTCCTGGAGGGTGGACCACTTCTTCTTCAATTTCGACCCCCTCGCTGGCAACTATACGGTGGGTGGCGTGAACTTTCAATGGGGAGATGGGGTCACGGGGGTGGCTTTGGGTGATGCACAGGCCGATGGGTAAGTGATACTTTATTATATCTTATCCGCACATTTGTCAAATCGAAGCCATATAATTACAAGGTTTCATTTAACACAGC
Source organism: Hesperophylax consimilis (assembly GCF_061612785.1). Lineage (NCBI taxonomy): Eukaryota > Metazoa > Arthropoda > Insecta > Trichoptera > Limnephilidae > Hesperophylax > Hesperophylax consimilis. The sequence goes on from NC_142846.1 coordinate 37,107,759, forward strand.
AACGATTTAAATACATGTTAAAATGGTCTCTAAAAAATAGTACTCTTTAGTGTTGACTACCCCAAAACAAGACTGCCAGATTAAACCTTATTTTTATATGGGGTCGAAATAATTGCGAAAGTCACAATTATTTTCTGTTTGGACCTACAGATGCAACCACTAAATCAATGGTGGGAACGTCCAGTCTATTTCGGTCTATCCCCACAACGCAACAGCAGGCGGAACTCAAAATTATATGAATGCTGGATCTTTTAACCCTTTTTCATAGCAATATGTGTGTACGTAGCATCTGCATTGTGCATGTGTGTGTATTGTGTGCTCCTCGTCGGTAGCAGTTCCAGCTTCCACAAATATAGCGGGCTAAAGTTTATGTAAGTACGAGTATATCTGTACTTATGTAGACATATCAGAAGTTTAATTAAGTATATCTGTACTTATGTACACATATTAGAAGTTTTGTAAAGTATATCTGTACTTATGTACACATATTAGAAGTTTAGGTAAATGTGTCTGTATTTATGTACACTTATTAGAAGTTTAGGTAAGTATATCTGTAGGTACTTATGTCCAATTTTAAATAAGTATTTCTATACGTATGTACACATATGTTATAAATATCTATGTCCTCTTATGACCCCTGGTGGTAAATTGTTTCATCACCACTGTAAAATCAATGGAGATGTCCCACTTTTAATACTATTAGGTAGGAATATTTAGTTTACCTGTTGCGTTCGGGGCAATTTCTTTGGAACTCGGAGCCAGTGAGCATTTTTGGGGATGATTTGTTGGGGATCCTTCAAGGGAATAGAGAAGTTGAGGGAAAGAAAGGAAGAGAACAAACCTGGACCTTGAAAATACTAATGTTAGGAGGAAGGACACACAAAATTCTGAAAATAATTATCAATAACTTGAAGCACAAGAACTTGTCGTAAAAACGACGCGGTCTCATGAGTCAATAAATATCCTCCGTGTATAAATGTTTAGCTAAGCCTATGACGGTGCCGAAGGGACCAATTTACCCTTATTCCATAGAGCACATTCCATTGAAATATTAGTAGAACCAATACAGCTTATTTTTGGTCTACCTACATGTAAATTATAATTATAAAAGCTGTAATCCATCCGGATGGGGTACCGGATCATCTATCAAACGCAACGCACGGATTTTAATATACTGATGTACCTATTCGTTGTGTTCATTTAAGAAAAGGAATGAGTAAGACTTACCTAATCAATAAGAAAAGTAATCAGTTTATCAGTAATCGATCATAAAACAATTTAGTACCTTTAAATGGTGTTAGATTGAATCATAAAAACCGGCATAACATTTGATGTTCATTAGTCATTTTTATCTTTATCTGACAAAAAAAATATCCCATGTTTGTATTAGTAGGTATTTACATTCCTTTGACACACAGTTTTGTAGAATGTAACCATAATTATTTGGGACAGTCATTTATGCCAGAAGTGGTGAACCTATTTCTTCTAGTTTGCCAAATAATATGGCAAAGTCTTTAATAAAAATATCAATATTCGCATTATGACAACGTTTGGCCAAAATTCTATGGGTCATTCATTTTAATGTTCTTTAGCTATAAATGAATAAGGATATAGGCGAAGATTGCTCTTATAGCGGTTCAGACGTCTCAGCTTTGGTTGATCAACTTTTATTGAACGATAAGATTTCTAACTAAAAACTTTGTTGAAAAAAGGTTCACACTCGAGTGGATCAACTAAAATCGAAACGTCTGAACCCACTATGATATTTAATATTCTTGCACGCGCGCAAGTTATCTTGTGTTGTTTTATTTTTTCAGATTTCCTACCATAGAACAACTAGATGGACATAAATATCTCTCGGGTTGGTATGTGAGTTGCTCTGTATGACTTTATGTTCGATGAGAGATATTTACGTCCGTTAATTTTCTTTCTGTTAGGAGCCGGCTCATAGATTTGTAATTTCCTGCAAAATCAATTTTCAACCACGACTTACAATAAATGTAGATATATCTACAAGTAGGTTTTTATATAATAATTTACACAAATTGTTTTTTATCATTATTTTAAGATCCCGAAGAGTATACTTCCATCCCTTATCAAGTACGAAGGAATTTGAGGTTTCAAATAAAATACTTCAGAATGAAACCGCAGCCACAAGCGTCGGTAATTTCCACGATTTTAAGGTAGGTAGTAGATTCCACTTTTTTTCTACTTCATAAAACTTTTAAATCGACATGTCCTGTCAAAATAAAGTAGACAAAGATGGAGGCGCTACGATCGGTTTAAACGGCAACACCAGGATGATTGAAAGCAGTGATTGGTTTACTTCATAGATATATAACACCCATAGTAGACTATGGGTGTTATATATCATTGGTTTACTTATGATTGAAAGGGAAAACTATCCTATTAGCGGTTTCACACGTTTCTATTTTAGTTGATCAACTTTTATAAGAAGTTTTCTAACTAAAAACTTTATAAACTTTGTTGAAAGAGGATTCACACTTTTAAATTTGCTTCCATAATTCAGTATCATCGCGGGGTGAGATTTTTTTTACCAATGCTTCGTTCTGACGTTTCAGTTGTTGAACAACTTTTATTGAATGATTAAATTAAACAAAATTTAGTTCAGACGTTTCAGTTTAAATCGAATCTATAATTATAATCATTGTGGGCCTCTATTATTTCTGAAATTTTACGGAATGCACTTGTGAACATGCTGTGAGAACTATCTGTAAAAACTTGTGAAATTTTTTTTTTTAAAATGGAGGTATTATTAATTTTATTTTTATACTTCCGATTTTGCTGTCCGGGTTAAATCTTCCCCATAGGAAAAACAAAACCCTTCCACACACTTTTCCACAAATGATTATCTAGTCAATCAACCTTATGCAAGTGCATTATATAAGTAAAATAAATACAAAACAATACAAGAACACGTCAACTCACCAGAGATCAAATGGGAAAAAAAATTCACCGACTCCAGATATTTTCATATCAGAGGGTTCGGCTCGGTAGAACTCCTAATAGGGCCTATAAATCCTACTGATCCCTCAACATAAATATTTAAAAAATCTTTCGTTATCCTACATGTATTCAAAATGACCGACTTTTGCATCTTTATATATAAATTTTTTGATAGATCTAATACGCCTAAATTTTTAATGAGAGAGCTAGGTATAATGCCAGTAGCCGAAATAACGAACGGTAATATTTTTACAGTCTGAGAATGCCAAATTCTTTTATTCTCATTTTCTAAATCTGTGTATTTTCTTATTTTTTCATTAACAGATATTTGAATATTACAGGAATTCGGAATAGCGACTTCAATGATATAAGTTTTTTTTTAAATTTTGTCATGTAAAACTATATCGGGTCTATTATGTCTAATCGTTCGGTCTGTTAGTATAGTTTTATCATAATATATTTTATAAAATTCGTTTTCTAAAAATGAATTTGGTTCGTATTCATAATATGGTATTATATTACGGCAGTCAATCAAGTTATGTTTAATTACCAAGCTTTGGTGAATTATTTTTAAAACTTGATTGTGCCTAAATGTATACTCGGACGGTGCTAATATAGAACATCCCCATATAATATGTTCTATAGTTTCCGGAAAAGCCAAACATTTTCTACATAAATCATCAATTTGATTTGTATCTTTAATTATATGCTTCCTATAATTTTTAGTATTAATGACTCTATCCTGAATGGCAAGCATAAATCCTTCTATTTCTGCGCTCAACTCTCCAATACTCAACCATTTGTTGGACGAAAATTTGTCAACATACGTTTGGTTGAGATAATCGAAGTGTTTTGTGTGTAAAATTTTATTTGACCAGGAATCTAATAATTCCTGGTTGGGATTTATAAAAAGTTGGCATTCTCATCGTATAAATTTAAATGTGTAATATTTCTATCTGCCTTGCAAATTATTTTATGCATTTCTGAGCTATGAGCTTTCCTATGAAAAAAGTTCTTAGCATTTCTTATAGGGTATTTCACTTTTCATTTATTTTTTCATTTAAAAAACGGTACAAAATTGTTCATTTTAATTGGTTTTTAAATACACTTGTCATATAAAATTCTTACATAAATATAGATGGTGGGTATAGTAACTATATGTACTAGTAAAACAGAGCGTGCCTTCTAAAGACAGCTTCTTTGATGCTAACAATGTCAATATTCGAATTAATTCTCTTCAATAGCAAGATTGCTCTCCCCACCGGTATTACCATTTGCTGCTACTAACTTATAATAACTATACTACTATTTTTTTTTTTTTTTTATTTCTTTTTATTTAGGAAGCAAACAGTCGTACAGTAAAAAAATTATAACAATTAACATTGATTTACTATACTAACTCCGTGTAAAAGTCCAAAAAGTACTAACTGTCAGTTTATATTCTACAGCTCGGAAATTATAAATTAATTGCATTAATACAGATAGAGGTATTTGATATCATGAATATTTTATTGAAATTTTATATTGAACTTGTTGTTATTTTTTAGCGAGATAAAAACAACATAGAAACGTTTTATGTACATAGATAGGTACCTATCAAATTTAATGAGCCATTATCTATTATAATATGTTAAAACAAAAAAAGGAAAAAATTCGGTTTATGGGAGTCACTCGAATAACCGAAATTGAACTTGATTTAGACTAATTTAGGGCTGGGGAATCCGAATCTGTAAGAATTAGGTGGGGGTCGGCACTATTAACTGAGTTATAGGGTTTCGAAATTTCGTACGCGATACATAGAAACCATGTTTTATTTATCAATTATGACATAAGAAAATCAAATTAGTGACTATTTATTAGTCTCACATTTCAGAAGTGCCAACCAAAAAATAAAAAGTGTTGCCATATAATAATAATATTTTTTTACAAAATAGGTTAGGTTTTTAGTTTGGGTTAGAGTAGGCAGAAGAACATGGGAAAAAGGTATTAGAATTAAATCACAAACCAGTCTTTGCAAACCTAGCGTAGCCCACAAACTATTTGAAAACTGGGATGTAACTCTAAAGGGGACGCGAGCAGGCGTTATTAAAGGGGCAATACTTTTTATTTTTTGGTTGGCACTTCTGAAATGTGAGACTAATAAATAGTCACTAATTTGATTTTCTTATGTCATAATTGATAAATAAAACATGGTTTCTATGTATCGCGTACGAAATTTCGAAACCCTATAACTCAGTTAATAGTGCCGACCCCCACCTAATTCTTACAGATTCGGATTCCCCAGCCCTAAATTAGTCTAAATCAAGTTCAATTTCGGTTATTCGAGTGACTCCCATAAACCGAATTTTACCCCAAAAAATAATAATAAAATAAAAACTGTGTGTGGAAGTAGCGCACCATAAATAAACCACTCACGGGCGCACACACGCCGCACAAAAATAAAATAAAAGCCTAAGAAAAATTGAATTGTCATTGATCAAAAAAAAAAGAAATTGTTCTAAAATCGTAGTTACTCGGTGTTGCCATGATAACGGAAAAATAACCATTTTTATTAAATTTATAGATATAGTACCTACCTATGTATTGGGTAGATTTTAAAAATATCAATTATATTTTTATTATTGAAAAGTATTCAATTATTATATTATAATAAATCAGAATGTATCGATCTTTGAAATCAAAACATTCTTGAACCTCGAAATATTTTTCAAAGTACTTTATATTTTCTCATTGATGGCAATTAATTTTACTAGTCTTTTGATTTTGCCCACTATCACTATTTTTAAATGTGTCAACTTTAAAAATATATATTTCTAGGTGGTTGGGGATCGCGGAAACAATTCCCAGGCCGCCGCAAGCTACTACGATAAAAATACCAAAATTTTGTTTTATACCCAGGTACCTACCCAATGCATCAGAATCAATTATTCTATTTTATACTTAGATACAACAGTAATTTACGATGTGTTGTGTGTTATTAAATAAATTTAAAGTATTAAAAATTATTTTAGGTTAATAGAGATGGAGTATCCTGTTGGAACACAATCAAATCTCTAACTCCTGAAAACACAGCCATGTTCAGTCATTGTCCCGAAGTTTTACAATTTCCTAATGATATGAAGGTAGGTACCTAACGATTGAAAGTGTTTTTTTTTAAGTAGGCATAAAATCTCAATCGACACCATTGAATATAGTAAGAAATATGAATATTTGAATCCCCAATAAACCTCTTTAAATTTTACTTCATAAGTGGCTATTTATCTTTATTTCCAGATTGATAAGGCAGGTATGCTTTGGATTCTGTCCAACCGTTTACCCAGATTTCACGTGTCCGAAATGAATTCCAGTGACACTAACTACAGAATTTTGTCTATATCGGTACAGGAAGCAATAAATGGCACCATCTGCGTATGACGATAATATTAAATGTACATCCTACATTATTATATGAAATATTACATGTATCACTACATTTTCTGTCTACAAATTAATGTTGTTTTTTTTCTCTCTTGATATAAATATTTATGTATTTTGGATTTATGCCATAAATAATAATAAAAATAATACACTTAACTTGACTAAACTACTTTAATTTATTTTCACCTCGCGATTCTTTTATTATTGTTGACGATTGTTCAGTAGCGGGGTCTAGAATAATCGATCTGGAGATTGATTTAAAACAAAAAACAACAACAATTGCACACTCTAAACCACTCTTGGAAGGCTACTGCTCTCGTGAAACCTAAATAAATCAAATGATTTAAAACAAACACCGATAAAAATGATAAGGCGAATATTGTAGTTTAGTTGTAGGAGGGAAAAACGTTTTGGGTGGAGCACGGAGGTGAGAAATCTTTCCACCCCAAAGGATTCGAGAAAAAATTAAGATTGGTTGGAGTTTTAAAGAATTTATTGTGAAAATAATTAATCGAAGGAACAAAATTTGAGAAGATAAGGAAATGGCAGTGAAATTAAAAAAAATTATATAACTGGATACCGGCTATCGTTTGCAACGTATCTTTTTGTGACGTATCTTTTTTATGTAAGTTCCAACTGCTCTCAACCGTTATCTGGGGCCAGTATAAAAAGGGAGTCGCTATATGCACAGCGACTAATCTACAGGGGGCGTGGCCAACATATCCGAGCATACTCGAGCTGTTCCGAGTTCCGAGTAAATTATTTCCCACTGCCTGTGATGCAAAATCAGTGAAACGCGGTGGGCGGTGAAACGAAACGTCGGAAATTATCAGAAATGGCGTCTTTGAGTGCCGGTTTAGACCGTCTTTTAGAAGTTTCGTTAAGTAATTTCAAAAAGAATTCAGAGACTGGTGTTTTCAGTGGATACATTGACAATGAAGCAAATTATGAAGCATTTCTGTGTTATGTGAACACGTTGGGGCACTCTTTTTCAACGAGAAACAGTATGCAAAAGAAGTTGGGGGGTGAGTTTTAAACCTTAGGGCCTAGGTCTAGGGTAGGCCTTCCCATTTCTTCAGTTCATAAGCAGCTGCTAATATTTACGAGTTATTCGAAATTAACATTTCCAATCTTTCAGATACAGTATACACGTTCTGCCCGCCTACAGTGGAGTTCTTTGGGATGCCATTTACATTCGGTATGAATGCGTACATAGAGAGCGTCAAGGCCCCCGACCACACCGCCGAAATAAATTATCTGTCATGATTTAAAAGGGGTTATTACCATAGCGTTTATATTTCCTGTGTGGTGTTATGTATTATAATTATATTATAGCCACTGTGAGCGAAGTCGCATAAGGCGGCATAAGTAACCTCGGTGTTGAGTACGTAGATGCTTGCTTTATCTGTCATGAATTTAAAGGGGTTGTTACCATAGTGTTTATATTTCCTGTGTGGTGTTATGTATTATAATTACATAATAGCCGTGATGTAGCATAACGCATAAGCTACGTTGGTGTTGGGTACGTAATGCTTGATTTATTTGTCGTGTTTTTAAAGGGGTTTGTTCCCTCAATGTTTATATTTCCTTTGTGTGGTGTAATGTATTATTTTCCATTAATAAAATAATATCGATGAATTGCCCAACTTCCTTCATTGCTCACTTATCCTTCAACAGGCATCCAAATTTTCACATAGACTCCAAATAATGCTAGTTTTACTTTCCCATAGGTGTACTGTTTTATAATGTAAATAGATTAGATACTTTGAGTTTATATAGGCCTAGTACGAATCTGTACAAAAGTTGAACATAGGGCCTACCACAAGTCTTTTATTGTCCAAAAGTTAATTATATTTGCAGGAATTAGAATGTGGTTGCCATACCAAACAGTCTTTATTTAGGCTTTGGAATCGACTTTATGATATTGGCCCTATAGTAATGTAATCTAACCAAATGAAATCAAGGTGCAAGAATCGTATGAAACGAAAGATGAAAATTAGCTATCGGCTGCTCGGCAATATTAGGAAATGCTCGGCCGTGACGTCACAAAAAAAATCTGAGCGGAGAACCAATTTCAAATAAAGCGCCGAAACACTTCACTTCGGGTATGCTCGTATATGTTGGCCGCGCCCCCTGTCGACTAGTCGCTGTGCATATAGCGACTCCCGTATAAAAACTACTATACCCCGATTAAGGAATGTTGTCAGGCTGAAGGAGTCTGGAGGAGAAGAAAATAGAGAAGATAGATATAATTTTAAAAAATATCGTAGCCCCTAGTTGGTTGAAAAACAAATAATAAAAATAACGTAGGTATTGTAATATTTATAGTAAATTTAATTTTTTGTAACAACAAACCCCGGTTTAGTTTTCAATGTGGCGAGAAGCATATTTTTAAACGAGAAAAGTTCGTTGAGCGTTCGTGTGTATTTTGAGCCAATCACAGCCCACTATTTGAAACTATGCTTTCCGATTCGGCGTCTCTGTGTTGTTTAGGCAGAAGCTTGAGGTCCGAAGAGTTATTTTTTAAATCATAAATACGGTTAAACTTGAATTTAAGGTAGAGATTGATATTTTATTAAAAAGTGCATCCTATAATCAACTGTTTAAATTACTTATCAATACAATTTATTCGTTTTCTTTGCCTTTCTGAGTCAGTGCATGGTTTAACCTTCAATTACTATTTTACGCTGTATTGTTTTTGTATCTAGTTATCTCCTATTGAAATTAATATTATGCAGTGTAATTTACCTTGTTACCTCGCATGTTCATTAAGTGTATCCGTATAATTGCGTTATGTGTCGTTTATAAACATTTGAGTTCTTACGAAATTATTTATAAATAAAATTTATCAGGCATATCAATTTCTCGGAATTCTTCTGTTGTTAAGCTGTAGTTTATATCGTTGGCATCTGTGTTTTTAGGATGAAGACCTCAAAATCAGAAAAAGAGGTTAAAAAATTGGGTCGGCCACCGAAAGCGACGGTTCCCGATGAAAGCCCGCCAAAACTGCGGGGACGCAGTTCCCCTTCAAGGTCTCCCGCGCGGGTCTCCCGAAACAAGTCTCCCGCGCCCAAAACCGCTCGCAGGTCTCCCGCTAGGAAGTCTCCGGCCAGGAAGTCTCCGGCCAGGAAATCTCCTTCCAGAAAATCACCTTCCAGGAAATCTCCTTCTAGAAATGCCAAAGAGATTGAAGAGCCCCCCAAGTCACCTTCGCGAAGACCCGCTATCAAATCTGAGAAAAGTTTTTCCGAAAAATCTCTCAACCTCATGAGTGCAAGAGTGGACATTGCACGCATATCTCGACCCTCCAAGAAAAGTTACGATTATGTACCGAAAGTTGATGTTGAAGTAGAAGTAGTAAACGGCACAGATTTTGTCAGTATCATGCGAGACGGTCTTCGTAAAAGGCAAGATAGCAAGGCTTCAGAAGAGCCCATCGGCAGGAGTTCTGCCCGACGATCCACTCGTCTGAAGGAGGCCACGGACAGCTTTGAAAAGTTACAAAGCTTAGCCCAAAGCACCAAGCTACCCAAAAGTGATGTCTTATTTGAGAATTTTTCAGATAGTGAGAACTTTTCCGACGATGAGTTAACTGTCCCCAAGAGACACATTTCGGTTACTCGTACATTGGCCACCCCAATCAGGGAAGTTAGTGTTCCTCCCGAAACCTCTGAGTTTGGAGGATGGGTTGGGGTTTTGTTTCAGATGGTGTTCACCCCTCTGTTCATCTTGGGAGTTAACCTCGCCTGCAGTAGTACGCAGTGCAACTTCACCTCATGGCCCAAACTTCAGCCCTTCTACAAACTTGACAATTGGATAAACTTGAAGAGTTTGTTGATATACACATCCTTCATTCTGATTCAAGTGTTGGTGTCCTTCATTCCCATTCTCGGAAAGAAGGTTTCCCTCCCTGGCGGACACAATATCTTCACCGCTAATGGAACTTTCTCAGTATTCGTAACATTGTTTGTAATAATTGGTCTTGAATATGTTGATATTCCGGCTATTTCGCTAATTCACACTCAGTATATTCCCTTATTTGTGACAGCTGTATTATTTGGCTTTATTATGTCTGTGGGTCTATTCATTAAAAGCAAAAATGTTCCTAGCTCAGAAAGAAACATCCACGGAAACTCTGGATCTACATTATATGACTTTTGGATGGGCCGTGAAGTGAATCCTTGTTTGTTTGGAAAATTCCATGTGAAACTTATCTTCATGCGTGCTGCTTTAATTGGAGCCGTAAGTAATATTTAAATCTTTAATCTTATTCATTTAGTAATAGTGTTTGTTGCATATAAATATACACCTAATCTTGCAGAGTTGGTATTTTACATAATTTTCAACGGTCGAGATATATATTTTTTTTCATTTTCATCAATGTTCAACACAAAACTATAGTAATTTAATTATCTCTCTAGTTATGGAACTATATCCGAACTAGTAAAGGGCCATAATATAATTACGATGAGACGTGTAAATAGCCCCAACAAAGCGGGCTTTCTACCCTGAAAAATAATACAAATGATTAATTATACACGCGGAGTTCTTACCTCAAAGATTATTGCCTAATAGTACATATAATGAAAATGTGCACTAACCAGTACTTTTAAGTTCTCTAAGTTCCTGCAGTAATATAGGTTTTGTCTTTCCGTATAGAATGGGCTCGCGGATTAATTCTCCATCAGCTGCACATTTCATAAATTAATTATGTTCAGAAAAAAGAATTTTGTATCCAATGGCTGACACCAATTTTCCAATGACGGTAAAATAACAATCGAACACTGAAAAATATGCAGACAAAACTTTTTCTTTTGAATTTTTTTCCCTCCAAAAAGACTCTTCTGCATTTGTAGTGCATTCGGGTAAGCTAACCTACCATTGCAGATTTATAAATACACAGAGGCATGTAGGACAATCTTTGATTTTGTTAGTGTTGTACGAGATGACCTTTGTGAAAGGCTTCGGAAAAGCCCATAGCGAACTACATTCCTTTTAAATTATTATTATTATTTTTTATAGTTGTTAGTTTCAATAGTTATAGTTACCATGTATATATGTATCTGAAAATTTGCAGAAGGAATCCTTAATTATCTGAGGGTAAATTTTTATTTTTTCAGGTTTTGTTTAACATTGTGTCTTTGCACCGAGGGATTCAAACCAAAAACTTCCCAATAATATCAGCGGAAACGGCGGGAGAGATTGAGACATATCAACAAATAATTCAGTCAGTTTCCGTCAGCCCAACCCTGGTGGTGTTTGCCTCCATGCAGATATTTTACTTCCTTCATGCCATCGCGAGAGAGGCATCCATCGTTTCAACATTTGAATATCAATACGAAGGAACAGGACTAATGTTGGCGCTCGGATATTCCGTTTATCCTTTCACAACCATGTCCATCACCAGATACATCCTGGAACATAAGGTGGTTCTTCCCAACATCGCCCTGGCTCTTGTGACTGCAGTTTATCTGGGAGCTTTCTACATTTACCATGCTAGCAATGCCCAAAAGAGCGCCTACAGGGAAAATCCCAACGACCCTAAACTATCCCGTGAGTAAACATTCTTCAGATTTATGCTAATTATAATTGGATCATTTCTATCGCTCTATTTTCGTAAAAAAATATCACCTCAATCGGGTATTTTTACTGTTCTTTTTTACTGTAAAAAAAAAATTACGACGATGAAGGTATTTCATTTTTATATTGATGAATAAATTTTATAAAACTATTTAAAATGTGCCATGATTTGATTCATTTTTCATTAAATGACATGTTCATTTTTATTGGTGAATTTGGAGGTGTTGACATGACACCTTTTCGAGATTGGTGATTGGTGGATCGAGATGGTTTTAGATCATTTTTCAAATCATGATTTAAAATATAAACCGTTTTGGTGCTATGCTTATTTTGCAAGTATGTTATCACAAAGTTTGGGGGGAATTTTTTAATCAATCTATGTCGTAAAGCTGGAAATTTTTATTAGGTCTGCGTGCAAAATTACATTTCATGTAAAATAGCTATAAATTCAGAACAACAGATAAATTTTTTATACATATTTTCGGATAAACAATTATAATATTTAAATTTTAAAAAAACTGCACTTTTGTCATATTGTGGATTTAGTAATTTTATGCACGTTCAACATAATATATATGTGTTGTAAAATACAAAACAATAAACACTAATATTGTTGGAAAGTATGAAATCGTTAGAAACAATTCCGTTTATGTAAAGGTACATTACAGAATTTAAACACATACCGGGTTTCGCTACGTACTTTGTGGACGGCGCACACACGACATCTCCTTCTTAGATCCTTATTTTTACCAGTGCGTTCAATCTTTACCAATGTATGTTTTCTCATATTCATAGAAAGTCTTGCTGGAGGATCAGATTTTGAAGATTTTTTCGGATACCAGATGTTGATGGTGTTGGTTCCGGGTCTTGACTATCATCCTTTACAAAGTTATATACAACAAATGAGTTTAATTAAATGAGAAATGTTTATCTTGTAGATATTGTATTTCAAGTGCATGTTTTATGACCACAGTCTTGATTATAAAAATAATAAGATTAAATTGCAAAAGCAATTAAACAAGTAAATTATGATATTATGCTTCTAATAAAAACTACACTACACATTTACAACTATAAAAAAATATATATATATTTCGCTTCACAATCGTGTTTTCCCGCGCAAAGTTCATGTAGTCCATTTTTACAGTGAGCGCACATGAGGTTGGATCGCCTTATCTCAGTGGAATCCCTTTTCCAATAAGAAAAATGGTGGCTCGTCTTGTTATCCCCATTTCAATGAATGCTTTTATTTCACTCACAGTAGTTGGTGTCCACTTTTTTGGACGTGAATTCGATTTCAAAATACCTATGTTCAAAAATTGTGCAGCAAATGATTCGTTTTTTGACAATATTTTCAAGAATTAAGTAAGGTTAAAAATAAATTGAAATAGGCGGTGGGTTTTGTATCAGAAGAAGAAGCGCATCTAGGTCCAGGAATTTCAAAAAAATCGTCGGATGTTTTTTAAAAAAAATTTCATCAAAATTTTTGTTAGTGGAATAATATCAAAAATTTCTTTCGTTTTACGTTTATAAAAAGTTTTTACAAAAAAAACTTTTGTCAAACGAAGATCTCGTCATCCATAAGATCGCATATCGTCTGCGATAGAACTAAAATTCGAATTGGTGAAAAGTATAGATTCACTTTAGGGTGTATTTATTTTAACAGGATAAACAATTATCAAGACACGCGCCAACCGCAATACACCGCACTCAAATGTAACACACACTCTCTTAGGGACCGACAAAAGTGCTTTAAAGCATTCAGCGCCGTGTTGCAATTTTCGTGAGCAAGTCTTGCAGCGCTATAGCGCTGGAAAGCACTCTAACTTATTTTTAGTACCGTAATCATAATCAGAAAAATAAACTTCAAATCTTCAAGCCTTTTTGAACTGTATTTTAAATTGATGAAAATACCCTATTCAACTAACACATTTATTTTCCAATGATTTGTACATGTATTTTAACATCACAGTTTTTTTCATATCATTAATGGTTTATAAGAAAAGTATGGTTGTAGTGCTTGTAGGTAATGCCAAAAAACTTTTAAATGAATTGTAGACCAGTTGCTTTTGATTAATGAATATGGTTATTAATCCAGACAAGCTGTCTTCTGTTTGTTCAACTTTGGCTCTTTATTCAAATGCCACTGTAAACATGCATTTTATAAATATAATTATGTAGTTATGCAAACCCACTGTTTTTCAAGGTTGCCATTCTTGAATACATTATCAGCAGTGTAAACAAGTAATATTTGTAGATTTTAATTACAAATGTTCTCTTATTTGTTCATTAATTTTAATTATTATCACAATGATGTCCTCAAAGTACAGTATTGTAAAGATTACAATGGTTTTTGTAGTTTGTGTTAAATCACAAAGTATTTATTGATTTACTGTTTCTTTTGAAATACGTACCTACTTCAATAAAATAGTTTGTATTTTAAATAATAATATTATAATTAATTCTCAAGTATTAATAATTATTATATGTGGGCATATTTAGACTGCAAAAACACGGCTAGCAGATGTAGATTAAATAACTATGTAATCACAAGCATTTCCTTACAAAAATGTATTTATACTACTTATGTGCAAAAAACAAGTAACTTCCTGTTCTAGACCTACATAGTAAGCAATATTTTACACTACAAGCTAAATGAATGAGAACACACTTCAGTAATTTTGCCATACCCCTTTTGGCTCTGTCATGTAATGCATGTAAGGTATTGCCATCAGGGTAGAAAATCAAATAGTCAATATTGGAATTTTATTCTTACCTCGGTCTATTTTTAATTAGATACAATGTCTTTGAACTGATTCAGATCCATAATATGTATAAGCACACTGATGATACTAATAAAGACCATAAAGGACACCGATTCTCTTGTGGTGCCAATATATAATCTTGACGGGAAGATGTTTCTTATACCTGGGAAGACATGTTGTGAAACCAGGAGTCATTGCCAAATACCCAATAGCAATGGACTAATGCAATGGTCCAGTAACAGGAGTGCTTGCAGTAGCTATATAGACCATAAGCACATCAATAATGCTAATAATTACTTTAATTTCAGACCTGGATTCCCTCCCCACATTTCAAGGCAAGCGTCTGCTCATCAGCGGCTGGTGGGGCATGGTGCGTCACCCCAACTATCTGGGAGACATCCTGCTTCATCTCTGCTGGGGTTCCGCTGCCCTGACCGCTCCCCCGGTGCTCTTCATCCTGGCCACCGTCGGTTTCCTCGCCCACAGGGCTGCCCGTGATGGTCAGCGTTGCAGAAGGAGATACGGGGCGGCCTGGGAGAGGTATTGCCGCCGAGTACCCTACACCCTCGTCCCCAAACTATATTAACCTCATCTACATAGCAGTCGCATCGTAGTGATGCTTCGGCGGCTATCCCAGTACGTGGAGCTCACATCAAAATGATCCATGAATTTTCACATAAACACAGATTGTGTCAAAATGTGCCACCTGTTGGGATAGATTGAATTGAAAAGGTCAGCGTTGGAAAGGTTAAACTCGACTGATCCATAAGGAGCGCTCCATTTCTAGGCAAAATTAATTCCATCCTTTGATGTATGTAATTGCCGTCTCACGCTCAAAAGATAGCTTTATATTGCATAAATTTTGTGACATTTTTACCCCTGTTAAACTCCTCTCGAATTTGTAAGAAACATCAGGGTATATTTGTTTGTTATGTTTTACACTGCATCACATTTTGAGGAACTTAACCTTGAAAAATTATACATTTTATTGACTGGAAAAAACTGCAGTAAAGTTTTTGATGTAACAAAAATAGTTAAATTATTTTGTGTGTCTTCATTTTATTAATTGACTTTTTAAATTTTAATGAGATGTATTGCCATTTTTATGTATGATTTAATGTTTCATTACAAAGAATGATTAAAATGCTATCAATCATTATTGAATAACCAATTACTGTCAAACAAGCACAATAAACTTTTGTCAAAAAGACATTTTAAAACTTTAAATATCTAACAATAATTTTAAATAATGATTATCTCGAGCCAAATAATAAATGTGTAAATATTTTCCTTAACATATGTTACATGTATTGTAATGTTTTATTATTGTAAATTAATGGATTCTATTTAAATGCTTGCATTTTTACTCTTTTTTTTATAACAGTACAATAACACTTTCAACTACTAAAATTCATTCAAAAGATCTCAATACATATTACATTACTATGTATTTTTAATATTAGTTATTGGTGCATTGATATAGAATATTCATACGAGCCCTCCGCTAGTTATTTAATAATTGCCATTTGTATTTTGGTGACACCAATGTAACATCAATGTTTTAACCAGCTTTAAACGATTTACCAGAAGTATCTGGTTTACATATTGTGAACTAATCCAGATAATTCTAGTATTATTTGTATTTGATGCCAAAGTTACTTGGTTTTCTTTCTTCCAAGGAGACTCCCTATTTGCCATCGAAAATGTGTCATATTTATCAATCATTTTTGTTCTCCTTTTTTTAAGATTCAATGTAAATTTTAGATAGTACCTACATTAATTTTTTTACAAAAATGCAATTATTTTCAAGAAATCAAGAAACCTATACATATTTATTTAGATTTTACATTTGTGTATTCTGTCTTGGGTGGCTCCCTCGTGGGCCGGTAAGGAATCGACATAAAACGAGTTGCGCAATGTCTCGCTTCATGACCTGGCACACGGGTCTGCAGATGTCTGTATATTTATAGCCGTTAAACTGTTGGAATTGCAGATTTCTCTTTTACCGCATTTGGCATTCCATTGAGTGAGTCAAGTAACTACGAGGTTTTGAAATTTTATACTTATTCACTAATAAAAATTTTATCTAAATTAATATCGGCAGTGACTAAAACCACATACCGTTTGCCTGTATATACTGGAAATATGCAACACCGCTCTCGGTATATGTTGACCACTTACCGGCCCATGAGAGACACCTTAATATAAATATTTTTGTAGCAACTTTGGAGTAATTTTATTCCCTGAACATTATCAGTGATATTGCACCATTTATCATATCACCATTTAATATATTATTATGTTCTATATACCTATCTGTATATTACGTAAAAATACTAACATTAACATAGCAACTCTCATTGTGTCATATTATTCCAAGGGTTCATTTTTTAATAATTCGAATGTGTTTTATAATAATGCCTTTGATGTTCAATTTTTTTATTGTGTGTTGCCTCAAAAAAATCACCACTTCAAATCTGATTTTTGTTTGTTTATAGCGTTCCTTTCCCATCACATAATTTTGTTTGTTTGTTTATAGTGCTCCCTTCCCATCACATATTTTGAGTTAAAAGTTAAGAAATCTAGAATAAAATTGATTCATATTAAAACATTTTGTTTATTGAAATTGTGTACATTTATTTAGAGTAACAAATTTTAAAGTAATTTTAAAAGTTTTATCCAATTGAGTGTCTTCTTCTGAGAAATCCTGTTTAAATCTCAAATATTGCCTAAGGCATTTTCTATGAAATATGTGCATTTTTATAATTTTTTAAATTTTCTCTTTAAATCAGGGAGGCCTTATTAATGCGTAAGAATAATTGTAAGTTATTAAATATTATGTAATTTACAATATCCAAAGCAGCATTACTGAAGGTCAATCCTTCAACAAGACAATGTATGTTGCACAGAATTAATTATTCACATTAGTTAAACATTAAATTAAATGTTCATTTACAAATATCTATTATTTTATTGATAGTAAAATTAGAATTAATTAGGATATTGTTAGGTAGTAATCTCTTCAAAACATGCATTATCAAAAGAGATATTTTTAGTATAACCGTTTAACTCCTCGGACCTCTGGCATATTACATTAAATTTTCATAAAAATTTTCTCAAATTGTGGTCGAAACCTTCCGTTTCTCAAATTGTGGTCGGAACCTTTGGTTTCTCAAATTGTGGTCGGAACCTTTGGTTTCGTAGAGGTGTACATTTTAATTCTTCTGTGATTAGCTTCTTGATTTGAATATAAAAGAGTAGTGTTTTCTCTTTCTAGTGCCTGAATTACACCTGCCGAGTACTCGGTCGAGACTGCATTCAGATATGATGTGATTAGTACTCAAGTGGGTAGTATCAAGACCCAATGACTCGGTCAGTACGATGTGCTGAGTCAATCATATCAATACATTTGTTATTTTTCTCTTTTTCCTCCATCTTGAAACCATGTTAACATCACCAAACAAATCTCAATAAACTGACCGTTTCTTCTACATTTGATCACCAATCCAATAAGTTGCTCAGCAGGTGTAATTCGACCTTAGTACTGTTTAGATTGTATTTCTCACCATCACATTAAGGGAGATTTCTTTGCGATCATATGAGCTCTTCCCAAATGTAAACAAATTGACTGCAGATAACAAACAGCAGGTGCAAATTAACGGCGGTTAAATATTCTTGCCTTTTCATAAGAAAATAGTACAAACGCAATGATTCTAAAATTTTATCAATGATTAGGAAATTAAATTTAATTGGCAACAAAAAAATTAAAATATTTTTTGTGAAATTCTGTTACAAAATGCAATACATAATTATGTATGAAGGAATTGCCTGTACAGAATTGTTCCCAACCAATATATTGTAATATCAGATAAAATTTTGACTTTTGAGGCTCTATTCCACTCTGTTCTTACAGCATTGGTATTAACAATATTTTTTATTAAATCCTTTATTATTAGTAAATCTGTGAGTGGTACAAATAGTTTATTTGGCTTGTAGATGAATTTATTAATTATAATGTAGTTCATATTTTAATAAATAATTATTTTTACACATTTTTTTATTCTACCCTTTCAAATCCCTTTAATTCCTTATTATGTAATTCTACAGTGAAGTGTTAAATGATTAACTCTTGATGTGCTGACACCAAATTTTCGCGGTGCGCCAACTGATTCTCTTTTCGTAATAACATACTTGTTTTTTAAATTATACTGTCTTACCAGTAAGTGTTCATTACATGTATAAAAGCAGTCAAATCTGCCACAATTACTTTCCTCTGAATTACTATTTATATTCAGAGGAACGATTTTTTGGATCGTGCCGTGAGTGGTTAATTTATGATTGTGCCTTTTGGCAACTGCGACGCACAAGAGTTTAATAAATAATTTTTAGAATTTAAAAAAAAAAATGCTGGAAAAATTAAATGTTTGTTTAATAAAAATAAACAGTTATATTGTTTAAAACCATGATTTTTTATCAATTTATTGACCGACCGGTTTCATTTAGCTCAAACATCATCAGGGTGCAAATTAATACTCAGTAATAATCCATATTAATTTGCACCCTGATGATGTTTGAGCTAAATGAAACCAGTTGGTCAATAAACTAATAAAATATCGCGGTTTTAAAGAAAACTACTTTTATATTTATTAAATATGTTAAACCACAAAGCGATTGCTTTCCACAATAATATAAATGTTTGTTACCTACTAGTTTCATCGCCTGTTTATAACATCTTCATGGCACTTTTAAAGAAATTAGTACCATTTAACACAGGGGTTCCCAACCGCGGGCACCATGGCGCCTGCGGAACGATTCGTATGTGCCCGCCACTATTCGACAGTGAAATATTTTTTTCATCAACATTAATTAAAAATATGAATAATTTTTATTTATTTGTTAGAGTTTTAATTTGTTGAGTGCCTAGGTTTATTAAATACGTTCGTATGTTTGCGATATTGTATGTATGAGTGGTTCTTTTGCTGACAGTACTTGTCGCAACCTGTCTAGCGGCGAGCCAAACTGCACTCTTCACGCTAGCCTGGAACGGAGAGTTCTATTTGCACATCACTCCTTGTACACGCAGAAAACCCTAAGGACGGGTTGTTTCGGAGAATTTGAACAATTCATCAAATTTCAACGTTAATTTTCAAGTTCTGTGAAAGATTTTTTCAAGTTCTGTTTTTATTTCAGTTTTGTCAAGCAACTAGCCTACAATGATATAATAATAGAACTTGAATAAGTCTTTCACAGAACCCGAAAATGAACGTTGAAATTTGGTGAATTGTTCAAATTCTCCGAAACAACCCGTCCTTAGTGAACGAACGTCGAATATTGAATATTGTTATTATTGCTATTGTGTAGTTCTTTTATAGATTGCTGCTGTGTTGAAATTTTACAATACATTATGTTTTGAATTTTAGCTGGTTATTAGTATATCAGTTAACTTTAAATTTTTATTTATTTGTGTTCTTAAATTATGTTTTACTTACTATTTACAATATTGTATTTTTTGTAAATCTCTCAGGCCACGGGTACAGAACCCTTTTTTTTTTTTTGATATTTTTTATTATTATAATTTTAAGTGAAAATCTGTTATTGGATTTTATCTTTATTATTTAGTTTATTCTTATATATGTAAATAATCTGTTGATTTTCCCAAATAAATAAAATTAAAATAACGTCACGAACTGAGATGATGAACGCCGAAGGCGCCAAAACACAGGGCACATGACTCTGCCAGCTCTGGCTGTGAGTGAAAGCAATAAGCATGGCCCCGACAGCCAAACTGACAGTAGTCACATGCTCGTACCGTCCCGATCGGTTCGGCGATCATCGGCTCACTTCGGGTTTTCGGCGTGTACAAGGAGTGATGTGCAAATAGCATTCCCCGCATGGAACCGCGTTGTTGTCATTTTGATTGCGATTGCTGCCCCGAGTTTGTCGATTAAAAATAGGTGGTGCCCGCCACCCTACCGATATTTTAGAATGTGCTCTAGAGTAAAAAAAAATTGGGGACCCCTGATTTAACACAACATTTCAATCTCTTGTAGATTATAAACTAATAAAAAAAGTTTGTGTTGAAAAACTGAAAGGGTACAATTATCTCATGATTTTAATTTACACTTATGCATGCGTTGCTCAGTACAAAATAATAGTCAGCCCATATTATATGTACTAATGGACTCTGTAATGCTTTGCTATAGCTAACGTTTTACTCTGGCGTCTCTGACTTCTTCCACCATTCACTACTGTATACCACATTGCTACTGTTAAAAAACCACATTACATCGACTCGGTATCTCATTTCGGTGCAGAGATATTGCATTAAGTATTCCTCGGGCGACCCCGATTCTACCATTCAAACCTCTATCTAAACACTCTTGTTACTAATAATAACAAACTTTGAAATTTTCAGTGACAACGGTTGAATACTATTTATTGTTTTTTTAGTTTAGCGAGCACAATCATATGCAGGCTGAATTTTTATATGTTTAAATCATAAATTAACCAGTCCCGTTAAGATAATATCCTCAGTAAGTGGGAAGAGGGAATTTTTTTATTTAAATAAAAATGTGTGTTACACATTGTGAAATCAGAAAATCTGTTAATATTTCCATAGCCGAAATTAGTACATAGTGAATGTGATAAGAAAGTCTGATTCCCTTTGTGATATTAGTACATGGTGAATGTGAAAAGAAAATTTGATTCCCTTGTGAAATTAGTGCATAGTGAATGTGATAAAAATGTTTGATTCCCTTGTGAAATTAGTACATAGTGAATGTGATAAGAAAATTTGATTCTCTTGTGGAATTGTGCCTAGTGAATGTGATAAGAAAGTTTGATTCCCTTGTGAAATGAAAAACCCTTTTTATTTGTATTAGTTGCTTTTCACTCTTGGATTGAATGAACTTATGAACATAAATCATAAATAAACTATTTGCATACTTTATGAAGTTGATAAAATGATAAATAATTTTGAAGTTGGTAATGTCTATTTTATAAGTCTGAAATAAAATCACATTACTGGACAAAAGGTTTTTAGATCAGCCTTTTGCTTCTTATTTTCTCTTTGACGAGATATAATATTATAATATCTTCTCTCTTATCCAGGGCCGGCCCTATGCGGGCGCAATTGGAGCATTCCGCTCCGGGCGCGAATTGCTAAGGCGCTGATAATACCAGTCACATCGTCCTTGAGATTATTTTTCATAAAAGTGGCGCTACACAAAAATACAAATTATCCGAATATTATTGATTACAGTGATCATCTACCTACGCATTTACTGGTTTTGACAAGGGGCGCCAAAATTTGACTCGCGCCAGGCGCTGTTTAGTATAGGGCGGGCCCTGCTTCTATCTTCGTAAAATCAAAGTCGGTTTTTATCTGCAGTAAAGTAAATACCTATACACAGGTGTCATTTATTTATTTACTAACGGACCAAGTCCAATTAACACATTACATCACAAAGTCAAATAAAAGGAGAAATATTACAATAAGAGATTCTGTAAGAAAAAATAAGGCACAAAAATAATAAATATAATGTCAGTCAAGACAGGATCGAGGGTTTGATGGAGTTTACGACTTCAGCCATATCAATTCAAAATATTACTTGCGTAACGACTGACAAAAATAATTTAGGCTTACACCAAAAAATTCAATGTTCTAACTTGACAAGTCTGGCCATTTTAGACATTGGTAAATTGTATCCATAATTTGTGGAGTGTTGATTGAGGAAAATTAAATCACTATTTCTGAATCTACAGGAAGGGATATTGAAAGGGATGAGTTGCAACAAAGTAGGTGAGCCAATGTTAATAATGTTGAAAATGCGAATGAAATCAAAGTTCTTCCTACGTTTTTCTAAATAAGAAAGATTTTTACTTCAACTAGAACTAGTTAAAAAAAAAGAAAAAGTCTCGGATTTTGTTTTGAGACATCCAGATGGCAATGTCGATTTTTTAAAACAACAAACCCCTTTTTATAATGTAGCGTAACATTTTGAAATATGACATCCCTAATTGCTTCAACTTCAAAATCTGAATTCTGAATTTCTAAATTCTGAATGTCAACACAACTTTCATAACCTTTGTATTTTATGGAACAACTTCAATTAATATCAAATAAAACAAACAGTAATGGCGAGACGTGATGCTCTGGTAAGATTTAATAATTGGAATTTGTATTGCTAAAATATTTTCCGGTGTATTCTTTTATGAATAAGTCGGCTTCTCTATACCCTTCAAAATGTAAATTTTTATGGTGTACGTGATTATCATCACAACTTTCATTTCAAATGAATTTTCGAATTTACAGCAAAAGATATGGTCCATGTGTTATCTTTCGACGGGCGGTTTATTCGTCTACGGTGGAATAAGCATTTATAACAATAATGACAGGTTTTATGACAATATATTAATGCCGATATCCCGGTACCTCGGGGCCGAAACTTCGCACAGCTTGGCATTAACGTTGGCTAAGTATAAAGTATTCCCCAAGAGTAAATTCGTCGATCCTCCTATTTTGGTAAGCATGAATCTATACTATTTTCGTTTCTTTTTTATTATTAATTAATTAATATTAATTCATTTTTAGTTTATTTATTTCACACAAAAAAATAAAACAAGTGATTTTTGTTACTGGTCATAAAGAAAGAGAAGTCAGAAAATCGTTATATTTATGAAACAAAAGTCAATCAACATATTTATTTTGCTTTTTTTATGCAAAAGACCTTTTACAGCCTCTCTGGATTGCACAGTTCGTGGTACTTACCAACATCA
The DNA here is from genome assembly GCF_061612785.1 of Hesperophylax consimilis. NCBI lineage: Eukaryota > Metazoa > Arthropoda > Insecta > Trichoptera > Limnephilidae > Hesperophylax > Hesperophylax consimilis. The sequence goes on from NC_142846.1 coordinate 37,131,266, forward strand.
TTTTTTAATCTACTAATATTTTAACAGCAAACAAAGTTCCTGGGAAAAGAACTGAGTAATCCAATCGGCATTGCAGCAGGATTCGATAAACAGGGAGAAGCTGTCGATGGATTGACTCAAATGGGTTTCGGATTTGTGGAAATAGGTTCAGTAACTCCCGAACCCCAGCCTGGCAATGCTAAACCCAGAGTCTTCAGGTTGTTAGAGGATAAAGCCATTATAAACCGATACGGATTCAACAGCGATGGACATTCTAAGGTTTACGAGAGATTGAAAGGATCCATTAATGATAGTACAGCCATGCTCGGAGTGAACTTGGGAAAAAATAAAGAATCAGTTGATCCTATCAATGACTATGCCACCGGCATTAAAACTTTTGGAGAACTAGCAGATTATGTTGTTATCAATGTAAGCAGGTATGTGGTTTTTCTTTATGTATTTTTTATTATTATTTAAACCTTGTAAAATATACAGGTGAATTTAATTACATTATAATATTAAGACATTGTATAATCCAGTATTGCCAGTCCATATTTCATAAGGATTTAAAAAATCCGTATTCCCCACTCCTGATACACGGACTTACTACTATGTATTAGAGAATTTATTGCAATGGCGGGGGGGTTACTCAATTACTCTCCATGGCTATAGAAAAGTTGTACACAGAAACTATTTGCAGAGGGGGTACAAATCTGTTTATGCTCTGTGTTAGTATATTTACAGAGAGTTTAGTAATTAGAGATCATATCCACTCAGTTGACAGCATCGACAAGGAAAGGTTAAACCACAAACTTACTATTTTTTAATGATAAACTAACGTTTATAAGACAAGGTTTTATGCATAGCATAAAGGATAACAAATAATTATAAGCAATAATTAGTCATCCGAAATACTAATACAAATTGAAAATATCTCCGGACATCAGAAGGCACGGGTTCAATTCCCGTTGGCGGCATTTATTTTTACTCGAGAAATATTTTCAATTTGTATTAGTATTTCGGATGACTAATTATTGCTTATAATTATCACAAACTTACTGCTTTGCTAACCCGAAAGGTACAGATTAGGCCCCCCCCGGTTATACAGGGTGTCCCAAAAAACAGTTTCAACCGGAAGTCCAGAGGTAGAACACCCCTAGGAGTATCCAAATTCCCCCCTGTGTATGTTCCGCGATTTTTTAATTTTTTTTTTGTGAAACTAAGATTATTGGTCACAGAGACATGAATTATGAGATATATCCTTGATTTTTTTTCTAATTAGGTGAATAGTACGCCTTATAGACACAAAAACAATTGTGGGCAGTTCTAATACCATTGCGCCATAAAAAAATGGTAAATTCCAAAGTTACTTGAAATTCAAAACTTTTAAAATTTTCAAGGATTTAAAAAAAAGTCGCTGAAAAAATTCCTCCCAAACCTTTTTTAAAAACTTGGCGATTTTATTATCTGTTTACCCTGTAAATTTCATGTCTACGGCGTCATACTTAAAAATTGTTCGAAAGCATAATAACTCCAAAAAACCAGTATAAAAGGGTGAACTAAATAATAATTGTCTTTAATTATTTATTGTTGAACCACAAAAAGTGAATGAACGCCACTCTGTCAATTTTTTTTGTTTCTTCTGCCTGTCTCAATTTTGTTAATAATTCCTCAATTAAGTTTATAATTTTGACGTAAACTAACTGTTTGTAATAACCCCAGACGAAGAAACGTCTCCGCACCCCGCATTCCCTTGTGCTCCACACTGTTGCTCCTTGCTGTTAAAAGGGTGACCTAAATAAGCTAATAAGGAACAGCTACAACTTACAAGAAATCGCGGAACATGCATGGGGGGTGATTTGGTTACTCCTAGGGGTGCTCTACCTCTGGACTTCCACAAGATACTATTTTTGTCAGACATTATCCCTTTAGTTAAATAAATTAATAATAATGACCCAGTGGACCAACACATTGGATTCCCAATAAGGCATTGCGGGATCAATCTCTACTAACCAAGTCCTCCATAATTGGAGGAATTCAAATATTGTCAGCTTATTCATGACCTGGAAATGTTTGTGTTTCTTTCTATCTATATTTTTATCAATCTTTTTTAGTCCTAACACTCCCGGTCTCAGAGGATTGCAAGAAAAGGATCAACTAAAAAAACTATTGATTGGAGTTAAAGCAACAAATGAATCTTTGACTGGAAAGAAGCCACTGTTGCTGGTTAAATTGGCCCCGGATCTCACACCCAAGGAGAGAAAAGAAATTGCGGACATAATCAACAAGAAAGACTGCCAGGTCGACGGTTTGGTCATATCGAACACAACGGTACAGAGACCAAACTTGCAAAATAAGAAACACTTTGAAGAAGATGGCGGGTTAAGCGGAGAGCCGCTGAAAGATATGTCCACAGAATTGATTAGGGATATGTTCAAATTAACTGGAGGTATGTAGATCTTTAAATATCTATATCGGTTTTATGCCGTGCTGCACTTCCTCCTTCTTTAGCCAACGTTTCGGACAGCATCACAGTATCCATCATCAGGGCAAATGTGATGTATCACTGTCGGAAACGTTGGCTAAAGGAGGAGGATGCGCAACACAGCATAATACCCCTAAAAATATATCACAATATTACTTTTGGCTCTGAAAATCCCAAATCATCTTCAATAATGTTTATATTTAGGACGAATTGTTTCACAGAAATTGAACAATTCTTCAAATTCCAAAGGTGATTTTCAAGTTCTGTTATTATTTCAATTTTGTGAAACAACTGGCCAGTAATGATGTAATTGTTTCACAGAAATTGAACAATTCATCAAATTCCAATGGTGATTTTCAAGTTCTGTTATTATTTCAGTTTTGTGAAACAACTGGCCAGTAATGATGTAATAACAGAACTTGTATAGAACCTTCACAGAACTTGAAAATAAGCTTTGAAATTTGATGAATTGTTCAAAATCTGTAAAACAACCCGTCCTTATATTATGTCTGTGTACCCATGCATATAATTTCTTATAACTTGTATCTTCATTATTTATACCGCACGAAACTTACTGGAGCTTGGCTTCCAAACTTACTGGACTAGCATGCCGGCAAAGTTTAATATGTCAATCTGTGCAGTCAAAATTGCTAACATAAAGGCCTTAGACACATTACCCTATATTATGTGTGCATAAATTCCGCTTTGCATGTACGTATTATATGTTGGGCTGACAGTTTGCTACGCTATAATATTCTTCAGGAGAGGGGGTCAGATCGATTGGGGGACTGCCGCGGAATATCATTTCTTTGTATGGGAGCTGTCACTTTGACAGATGACAGCCGCGTAATTACGGCGCTCCGTAGTAAATTGTTTTGACCCTTTCTTCTGCCGTAGGTAGGAGAGGGGTTCGCATAATTTTCAAATATAGCCTGGCTAGCAGAACCCAGCGCATATCGTCGCCACGCCCACACTTATAGCACATCTTTTTAGGTGTGAAAGGTCTGCATGGTATTGTATGGCGAGCAATATGGAGTTATATAAAACGCTTTGAACTTATAGCGTAATCTGTCACCCCCTTGAAGAGTACATTAATGAGAGATTTGAACCCGCGACCTTCGGATTGCTAGTCGAGAGCCTTACCCCTCGGCCACGAGGCTATATACATATAAATATAATAAAATTATCTGATAAAGGTTTTTTTTCCAGGAAAAATTCCCATAATTGGCGTAGGGGGTGTATTCACCGGACAGGATGCCTACGAGAAGATTTTAGCAGGAGCAAGTGTGGTACAGATCTATTCCGCTTTCATCTTCCATGGCCCTCCTGTCATAACCAAAATTAAGAGTGAACTATCGGAGCAATTGAAACTCAACGGATTCAAGAATGTCAGCGAGGCAGTTGGTCGAGAGAATCTCAAGAAATAATAGTCCCTGTTTTCTGTAAGAAAACAAATAATTTGGACTAATGTGAGCTGCAATAAAATACAAGTAATTATTTTTTTTATTTTACACACAGACTGCAGCAATCAACTTTTGACCTGGAGTGTCAATATTTAAAAAGACAGATAAAATATTTCTATATATAAATACAATAACGATTATTTTCCCTCCAGAAAGGAGACAATATTCATTATTTACATTATGATTCTATTATTATCCACTAATTTGAATAGTAAGATTACATCCGGAATTACATTGACCTACAGGTCAATTTTTAGTGATGGCACTGTTCAATCGCATGACATATTTCCACTAAATAACACACTTAAAAAATAAATTAACTAAAGCATGACAGAAAACAATTGCTCTCCAAATATTGCTAATCGAATCTTCATAGATATAGGATAGATCTTCATAATAGATCAGTGAAAACGGGTTTTTCTGCAGAATAGAAACCCAAATTTGAATCGACTTAAATTTTCGTTTTATAAAGACTCATAAGCTACATAAGTCCCCGCTCTCTAGACCTTGTCCATCATGTGTACCATCTCGCTCTATGCTTTTTCGTTCGGTGCGAAAAAGATTCAAGGGTCGTAATTCTTGATCGATGTTCGACAGAAATTTACGATTTTACTAAGCGTCTTGGTCGAGCAATGGGATACAACGATGAACATGGTTTCAAATCAAATTGTTCGATTGAACGTGAAAACACATGTGTAGTTAACCATAGAATAGATCAGGTGAGAGCTCAGCAATATGGTGCTGAACTATTGTATTAGTCTATGGTCAATTTATAGAACGAAAGTTGAAGTCAATTCAGCTTTGGGTTTCTATTCCATAGAAATCCTGTTTTCACAGATCTATTTAATAGATTCTACAAAATAGATCAAATGTAATTCCGGCTTTATAATTTTTCCTAACCGTGTTGTATTTTTTAAATTAATAAATAAACAGCATTCCTTTTTCAGTATTCAAATCAAGAATTTTAATTGATTAATAATTTTGTACGTTGCTTGAACAGATAGACTTGTTTACTGTTGGTTACAGTCATCATGATAAAATAATATTCATGTATTATGCTGATTGATATCATTGTCATGTTTTGTCATTATCAACATGTCGTAAAAACCCGATGAAAAGAAAATAATTTTATTTTAGGACCCTAGTCTAGTGTCTATACAGTAATTGAAAAAAAAATTGTTTATTCGCTTTTCCTATTAACACACTTCCTATGGAGGGGGAGTTGCCTTTTACGCCGGTCCTACGTGAATGGCGGAGAAAGCATTGCTGTCCGATAATTTGATATATATATTTTATATCAATCTCTTCGTAAGAGTCGCAACTACATGTATGTGTATTTTAAATTGTGAACCAAGTCTTCCCCATAGTCGAATTCTTGCCTTTTGTGTGGGAGAATATTTCATCTCAAAGGAAACTATATTTAAACACGTAGAAATTGCACTTACCACATTGTTGTTTTTTTTTTGTAAAGATTTGTGTGAAAAAAAAATTGTAATGTAATAAAATATGTAATTTTTTACCAATAAAACATCACGAAATGCCCCAAGACTAAATTTATAGAGTCGCATTACAAAAATAGGCTTTAATTTCAGACAATGATTTTATAGTTGGGGTGTGGTGAATAAATACTATGTAAAAATTATTTTCAAAGATACAGCTGTTTAAAACTAAATCCATTTCCTCGAATGGGATGTTTTTGCCCGCATGAAGTGTGTTAATATTAGTACATTAAGTGTACAAGATACATCTACGGTAATTCTAGTCTAGTAATGAGTTTTTCTAAATTTATTTTGTTTTTGCCGTTTTGATTTTTTGCAACAGAAAATTTAGTTATAAGACATTTTTTTAAATATTACGTAAGGTATTTTTTTTAAATGACAGTATGATATTATTATTTACTCCTAAGTAATATTTTTTATAGCTTTTTTTTTTTAAATATATAAATACATTATATACTTTTATAAAAAGGAATTGTTTTACTTGAGACACAATGAGTGAAAAACCTTTAACTTTTTTCATTCCATTTGATATTGAACCATTTTTTTTATATACAATCTAGTGAACCCCGCAATGCTTCGCTATTGGTAATGTCTTTCTTGGGTGTCTCCGACATCTTCCACCTGTGTACTACAATGTTAAAAAACTATATTACATTGACTTTAATTCGACTCCTATAATCGTGTCTTCTTTATGCCAGATGGGTTGTTCATATTAATTTTGTGTGGAAATTAAATAATCATGACAAGAGTATGTATTTCCTAATTACCATTATAACACCATTGTGCCGATTGTATGTCTATTCTTTGGGGTTTAATTATGTTTGCAATTTGTCTAAAATTACATATGATTAATACCACAGAGGAAGTAAATATATTACAATAAAACAAGCAGTCTAGGATACAACTTTATTAACTTAATATAAATTAATCTTGATAAATGTACATAAATTATTACATCTTTTTTCATAAAGTTAGTTATCTGGAGTGTGTTATTTGTGTTTCTGGGAACTTAGAAAATTGATTCAGATGAAAACCTGTAATATAAAATGGAATTTAACAATTCATTTGGATAGATTTCAATGCAGTTTTATGAGATATTATATTTTTTTACATTTATGAGTATTGTACGCAATATGTAATTATTATATTATTAAACAAAATAAATTCAGTTGTGATGTGATGTGAGTAAGTAACATTCTAAATTTTTTAAAGGATCTCTATCTCAATCAGAAATCTATATAAATAAAAATTGTTATTGTTCGTTTGTTTAAAATCTTAAATCTCTGAAAGTTCTTCATCGATTGCTTTGAAATTTTAACACAATGTTGCATTCAAATACAAAAATATAATATAAAATGTTTATATAAAAACATGCTTTAAAAAAAACAGTGCCATCTGTTGGACAAACATGTTTTTTTTAAAACAGCAACATCATTTGGACCTAAATGCAACACATGCTATTGTTTTACTACAAGTCCAGACGGACTAAGCCACAACAAGGCATGGCGGGGTACAGCTAGTTTATGAAATATTTTGCAAAATTAGAAACATAATTTTTGGACGTGAAATCCATTGTATATACATTTGAAAATTACAAGAAAGTAAATGATATTGCACATAATTAATATACCTGCTTATCACAAACAATATGTACATCACAGTTAAAAACATATTTTGTTCATCAATAGAACAAATGCTTGATATTTCATAAGAAAAAGCATATTATCATGATTTAACATGAGTTTTTTCGTCAATTTTCTCAGCAGTTTCAATATTGCAACCAGGTAATAACTTTCTGAGATGTGATTCACAATCCGCCATGTTGTTGACAGACTCTAATCGAAACAGAACAAGGGTCTTCAAGTCGTTTAACAGTGGTATTTGCTTGAGGCCGTTGTCAGTGATGTTCCGGCAGTCAGATATCTGAAGATAGTTCAACGGAGAGTCTACAAAGGCCAATGCTTTTAAAGCTTCGTCATTCAGATAGCTGCACTTGTGTAGGATTATTCTCTTTATATGTTTGCAGCCAGCTATAAATACAGTTAGAAAAATTACTTACCCATCTAAAACATAATAAAACATTTTAAATACGAAATATAATCTAGAAAAGTGGAGAAGCCCGATTAATGAAGCTGTAAATAAAAGTTCTCTTGAAGTTTTTTGTCAATATTCAACTTTTCCAATGAACAATGTCCAAGTGCAGATTTGGTATTTTAACAAAGTACAAAAACCGTTAAAAATGTATGGAAGATTTAAATTTTATTTTTCTTATTATGATTATCATACTAAGGACGGGTTGTTTCGGAGAATCTGAACAATTCATCAAATTTCAACATTCATTTTCAAGTTCTGTGAAAAACTTTTTCAAGTTCTGTTTTTATTTCAGTTTTGTCAATCAACTAGCCTACAATGATATAAAAACCGAACTTGAATAAGTCTTTCACAGAACCCGAAAATGAACGTTGAAATTTGATGAATTGTTCAAATTCTCCGAAACAACCCGTCCTTAGAGTGTAATTTTAATATTTTCATTCATAATTATTGATTTCAAAACTGGCTACAACGTCATTATGACATAGAAACCACCAATATCTGGTCACCAACATCGCCCGGCGTGAAATCAAGGCCGCCGAATTCACAAATAAAAATTTAGTTTTTGCTCAGTTATTATTACCGAGTACTCGTAGATTACAACTATATTATTTGCACCATCTCTTTTATCAATGTGATGTAATTAATAAGTTGTGGTAAGTAGAAGTCCCAAGAAACTATTAAACTAGGTTACGTAAGTGATTTATTTTTATCATTGCTTTTAATGACTTTATCTCACTTTTTAAAGGTGTGTTGAATTGTCATTGTTGAGTTATCATGGAACGCATGGAACCATTCTCAGCTGCTGTACAAAGTTTAACCACGAAAGGTCCATACTTCGTAGACATGACAGATGACTACATAACTGCTGAAATAAAGATACTTTTTCATCACTTACACAGATGACGAAATCCATAATGAGAAATACTAGAATCTGTGCCATCAATTTCTTCTACAAATCTCCCGCTAGTGTTTTGGGGTAACGAATTGTAATCAGTTTGAATAACGGCATCTCCGGTCCATCTTACTGCTCCTCCATTTCGAAGAAGCCATTCAGCACAGCATCTGTCGGGGCCAACTTCCTTTAATCTGTCGAAGTCTGGCTTATTAAACATCATGTTTACCCATTCCCAGAGTGATCGGCTTTGACATTTGGCCGGTCGAAATGGTTGGAAAACAGTTCTAGTTGTAAGACGAAACATTTTTACACTACGCAATAAGCGAAAAAAATCACAATTATTTATGGCGAGAATTTGCGGTCATAAGAAAATTCCAAACACTACGATTTCTATTAACTAACTAATTGATTAGTAATGATATTGTTATTGTGATTGATTCCGGCGGTTTTGCATGTCTAGTGACATAAATAAACCACTCTCTAGATCGATATCTTCGGGCTTTTTGTATGGCGCCATTTTGTCACCCCCTTAACCACAGACGACCACAGATAAAACGGTCGTTTGGTCCAGACAGGTAAATATATGGTGGACCATAAAGAAATCTCAAGGTCATTTAAAAAAAGAGCAAACATAGATAATATACCTGCACCCAGCTAACATCGTTCATTCACTAGCCCAAAAAATTTATATAATAAAAAAATACTGGAATGCAGGCAAAGGAAAATAAAAAAAACCCACAGCTATGCACACATCAAAATATTTTTTATTTTCAAAAAGACAATGGACAGTAATACAGAACAGGGTCAGTACAACCGATGTATTGAGCATTGATTTATCATTGAAGTAGAAGATAATACTAATATATCTAAACAAAACATGAAACAGAACAAGACACAAAAAAATAAAAAGTAACAGTCTCAACTAGGAATCGAACCCAGGATTTCTGTCTTACTGCAACAACTTAATAGGATTTAATTTGACCTTGCACAAAAATACAAGAATATATACACAAAATAGCACTAGAAGTTATTCAAGTTCTCCTGCAAGGGTTTCATATAATTTTCACAGCTTTGTCGTCAGCAAACATCATTGAAAATACTGGTACTTACATGATGTAATTCTGGAGAGGTTTAAATGAACTTGTTTGATGTAATCGTGGCTTTGTTTAGCAATTTTAGTCTCCTAATACGTGGTATAAGATCGCGTCGGAATACGGATAGGTCTGAAAAGGAAAATTAATCAAATTATTAGCCAATGAAGTACATTAAGGAATCATGAACATTGTATCAAAGAACGAGAGGTTAGTACCTGTATTTAACTACGTGATCGGGTCCTTCTTTCAATTGGTGGAGATAGACCGGATATTTTATGATGATTGGAAGATTAAGCGTTGGCAACGCATTATTTTTTAATCCCAAAAGTACCGTATTTTTGATTTCAATCGCGAAATGGCACACACAAACAAACGTATTTCTTGCTGCTTCTTCCTAGCACTGGATTATCGAATCCATTTGAGCAACCTTTAAAACAACACGGCATTAATTTATCACCTTGAAGAATTCTAGCACGCAACATTATTTTTAGATGGGTGAAAGAAAATTCAAAATATTTACGCTAAAACCTTCAACTGAGTTCAATCTGCGAAATGACGTCTTGGAAATTACCGTTATTTTTTTATCGGAGCATAACACATGTTTAGCTTCTCTTTCTGTTACACGAGTCGCTACGGTAGAGAGCGAGAGATCAAAATACAATTTTTGCTCTGAGCCAATGAGATCTGAGCTTTCAGCCACAACAGCTTTGTCTATAAGAATTTGGGTTGAGGATAACTCCTCCCATCAGGGTTACAAGGTTATGCGAGAGTTATACGCCCCTGTCTAGTGACAAGTGACATAAGCATGACATAAAAATAGCTTATTCTGGTTTATTCCACACCATAAATAAACCAAAATCCCCAAATTTGGGAAAACAAAATAACAATTCCCCACAAGTTCCATATATATAATTATACCAGCAAAATGAAACAAATTTCTATTGAAATCAGCATTTATTTTTAGCATCTAGTCATTTTCTCTTTCGTTCAGGCTTTAAAAACAAGAAACTTTAGAAAATTTGCTGCTAAAGAAAACGAAATTGTAATGCATTCTCACAATTACTGCGAAATTTTTTTCGATTCTATAAGACAATCAAGAAACGTCCAGAAACCATGTATTTTCCACGCAAAAAGTTCTCACCGCCAAATACCCAATTCTTGAAAAATCTAAGAAATTCCCCGCACTTTTCGAAATTCCCCACGAACTAGCAACCCTAAAATCAGTAAACCACTCGCATTTCACATTCCATAGATGTACCGCTACCACTTAATAGTAGGTGGTTTATGGAGGAAACACATTATTAAAACGCGACGCGACGCCACGTCTCGACACCCGATGTGCACCGTGCACATTACCAACACGCGACGCCACGACATACTAGCAATTTCTGAATACAGTTAGCTAACAGCAGTGGAAGTGAATGGTTTTGTACTATGGATTTAATAAATAACGAGTCAGATGAAGACTTTGAAGAAGATTTGATGCAAATTATGGGTACATATATGATACTTTAACGACTCAAGAAAAAGAGAATAACTAGGCGTTACTGGGTTCATGAAATAAATCAAAAGAGGAGTATGTGTGGTGAATATCATACTCTGTATCCAGACTTACTTTAAGATATTGAAAGATTTCATATGTATTTTCGGGTTACTAAAACACAATTTGAAGAAATACACGAATTTATTCAAAGTGACATACACAAGATTATTTCTCACAGTATGATCCCTGTATATACCTAAACTCATGTCATATAGAACAGGATATTCTCACAGTATGATCCCTGTATATAGCTAAACTCATGTCATATAGAACAGGATATTCTCACAGTATGATCCCTGTATATAGCTAAACTCATGTCATATAGAACAGGATATCGTTTTACCAACTCAACTAATTGTTCGTCGGTCATTTCGCTAAATAAATGCAAAAATAATTTTAAATTGGCCAAAATTCCGTATATGCTCGGTGACAGTTCTCGAACGACTGACGCGTGGCGTCGGGTGTTGTCTAGAAACCAGGGTAGCCAATGCTTATGTTCTAAAATACCCGCACCGAATGTTCAAAATCCCCGAATCGGGGAATGCAAAATGTCAAATTCCCCGCAAATTCCCCACAAGTTCCTTTAAAATTTCGCCTTCAAAATAATACAATATTTAATGGAAATTAGCATTTTTTTATTGATTTTTGAGGCAAGCTTTGGAAGATGACAGGTTTATCATGTGACATGAGCATTTTATTACGGAAATATGGGGTAAATCTTTTCTGAGAAGCGCATATACAGAGCAGTGTTCACCTGCCATCACGTTTGTTGTATCTGAACTAAATCCAACTATGTTCTCCATTGGAATATTTTTCTTGAGCAACATTTCTTTTAAACACTCATATAGTCCAGTAGCTGTTCCCGAGGTTACTTCAATCATATCCAAAAATAATGTTTCTACCTATTTCTATATATAGGTCGGGCTCTCGGAGCAGCCTGACGCGTTTTGGTCGGTCTCGTCTTTCTTCGACAATTACAAGTGAAATTTCATATATTCCGCCCTTAAAAGTGTCAATAAATGTTCCTTACTGTATTTAAGTTGCTTAAGTGTACTAAAAACTAATTTTACTGTGACCAGTGTGGACGTATAACGACTTTAAGAAAAGGTGACAAATAATTTTGTTAATCCTAAGATGTGTGAATTCCTGTGCCTATAATACGAGATCAGTGCTTTGAACATTCACCAGATGTGATCATCCCTTCGGCCCTTGCCCCTTGCCCCTCGTCCACCCGCACCAATACTGCAAACCCCGCTGTCCGACGCATACAGTGCTTATTCAGTGCCGTTATAGAATGTGGGCCATATGACATTGCTTAGGCCACAGAATCATCGTTTCTCGGAATCTACCCTGAACCCGCACAAGAAAAGAGTCATTTGGCGACTCATGCAACCCCTGCCGCAACCTCCGCTCCCCACCGCTCGTGCCCTTCCGCGCGTGGAATAATGACATCGGAAATGAAGGATGAAATCGGAATGAACCCGCGCTCTTTGGTTTGCTGTCTACATGGAGTGTTTTAAAACAATTATATAGTGATAAAATAACTATTTTTAGTGGTAGTTTATTTGTTAAGTTAAATGTTATATTAAGCGTATAAATATGTATTATTTGTTTTATGTGTGTAACGATATGATAAGTTGTATAATTAAGATGTTTAAGTAGTACTTGGAAGGGAATGGCCGACAAAGATGTCGATGAGGTTCGCTATCCATCACATCGCCAACCCTTCGGTGGCGCAAAGAGGAGGACGGAACGTGATCAATGTCGAATTGGTACATGGAACATTAGAGGAGGAATGGAAAGAAAGATGAACGAACTGTGTGATACTATGGTGAGCAAATGTTTGGACGTACTTTGTATAACAGAGAGTATGAAAAAAGGTAGCGGTACAATGCAGCATAATGATAGGCTCGTCATTTGGTCTGGGAGACCAGATACGGAGAGGGCTTGTCAAGGTGTTGCAGCGCTACTGTCTCCCAGAATGATTGAATGTATGTTGCAGTATGAATGTGTAAGTCCGAGAATAATGTGGATCAGATTTAAAATCGGTTTGACAAGGGTGTTTCTTGTTATTTGCTACGCCCCTGTTAATTTTGAAAGCGATGAAGTGAAAGATGATTTTTGGACTGGTGTGAATGTTGTAATGAGACTAAAAAATATGAACGAAAGGATTATAATGGCAGGCGATTTGAATGGGTGGGTGGGAATTAGACGTGACGGATTTGATTCGGTCTTAGGTATGTTTGGGGATAAAAGAACGAATGACAACGGGAACAGAATGCTTGAAGTATGTTTAGAGTGGAACCTGTTTGTGTCGAATACTTTCTTCGATCATAAAGGTATCCACCAATATACGTGGGAAAGAGGAAATGAGAGGTCAATTATTGATTTTGTAGTAATTGACTCTAGGTTGAGAGCTGTTACCGAGGACACAAGAGTTTTCAGAGGGGCTGAGGTCGAAACTGACCACTTTCTTGTAGTGTCGAGAGTAAACCTCTTTCGCGGTTGGCGCTCTAAAGTGAAAACGGTACCAGCTCCGACAAGAGTCAAAATAGAAAAACTGCAAAACGATAATGTGAGAAGTAAGTATGTGAATTGTGCAGAGATAAGATTGAATGCGAAGGAAATGGATGGTCTAAGCATAGACGAAACATGGAACCACATAAAAGTGTGTCTTTGTGAATCTGCTAGGGAGGTTTGTGGAATAAGTACGCAAGGTAGGAAGAAAGGTGATGCATGGTGGGATGATGAGATTAAAGCACTGGTCTCAGAAAAGAAGAAAGCATGGTTGTGTCTGATTGCGGCTGGCAGTGCTTCCAGCGAAGAGAAGTATCGAGCGAAAGAAGTATATAAGGAATGTAAGAAAAAAGTAAGAGTTGGAGTGAAAGAACAAAAGAAACGCCTGGAAGAGGAAGAAGGAATGAAAATGACAAACCATTTCCAAGAAAACATTAAGTTGTTTTGGAAAGAAGTCAAAAGGTCCCGGAGTGGCCCAGAAAACGGAAGCATGAAAGTGATAAAATCAAAAGATGGAAAAATGTTGACGAATGAGGAAAAAATAAAAGAGAGATGGATGAATTATTTCGAGGAAGTCTTCGAAAGCGAAGTGAATGACAGTGATTCCAGTGGCGAATCAGATATGAATGACGATGGAGTGAATGTTACCGAAATTAGCATGGATGAGATAGAAAGCTCGATTAAATGTATGAAGAATGGTAAGGCTGTTGGGTTTGACAATATTGCTGCTGAATATTTTAAAGGAGGTAGCCGTGTAATTCTCACATGGTTGTGCAATCTTTTTAACCAATGTTTAAAGGAAGGTTACACGCCTTTAGATTGGAGAAGGGCTGTGATCATGCCATTATACAAAGGTAAAGGGTCACGTATGGAATGTGGGAATCATAGGGCTATTAGCCTGCTTAGTTCAGTTGGCAAGCTGTATGGTAGAATTTTGATTGAAAGAGTAAGAAAGGAAACAAAGGATAAAATATGGGATGTGCAAGGTGCTTTCATGAGTGGAAGGGGGTGCATGGACCAGATCTTCTCATTGCGTATGCTCACTGAGAAGTTTCTGGCAAAAAACCAGAAACTTTTCTGTGCCTTTGTAGATTTACAAAAAGCATACGACCGAGTCGACAGGAAAAAGCTATGGAAGGTGTTGTCCAAGTATGGAGTGAATACGAATCTGATTCAGGCAATTGCGTCTCTGTATGAGGGAAGCGTTGCATGTGTTAGGGTAAACGGTGGTTTTACGGGGTGGTTTGATATCACAAAAGGTGTTAAACAAGGCTGCGTAATGTCACCGTGGTTATTCAATCTATACATGGATAATTGTATGCAAGAATTGAAAGAGGTGGGATTGGGCGCGAATTTGAATAATTTTAAAGTATGTTGCCTGTTGTATGCTGATGATGCGGTGCTGATTGCTAATAGTATAGATGATCTACAGTCTCTCGTGTCTAGGATGAACGAAGTATGCATGAAGAATGAGTTAATGATGAATGTAAGTAAGTCTAAAGTAATGGTGTTTGAAAGAGAGAGTACGAAAACAGTGTGCAATATAATTGTGAATGGGGAATACTTGGAGCAGGTGGATGAGTTTGTGTATTTAGGAAGTATGTTTACGAGAGATGGGAAGGCTGACAGAGATATCGAAAGAAGGGTAAATGCAGGTAATTCCGTTAATGGAGGACTAAACGCCGTAGGCGCTAACAAAAAATTGTCCAAAGAAGCGAAGTTAGCAGTCCACAACGGAGTGCTGGTACCTACCTTGATGTATGGAAGTGAGGCATGGAACTGGCAAAGAAAGGATGAAAGTAGATTAAATGCTGTTGAAATGAGATCCCTGAGGCGTATGTGTGGTAAAACCATGTTTGATCGTGTGAGGAATGTGGAGATCCGCAAAGAGTGCAAGGCTGATGTAAGCGTAATGAGTAAGATTAAGAAAGGGACGCTTAGATGGTTTGGGCATGTAGAGCGAATGAGCGAAGATAGGAGTGTAAGGAGGATATATGATGCAAATGTGAATGGTAGCAGAAGTCGGGGACGCCCGAGGAAGACATGGCACGATCAAGTGAATCAGATACTCGAGTCGGGCCATGTCAAGAGTCAGAATAATAGAAGAGTATGTATGAGACGATGTATGAATGTG
Source organism: Hesperophylax consimilis (assembly GCF_061612785.1). NCBI lineage: Eukaryota > Metazoa > Arthropoda > Insecta > Trichoptera > Limnephilidae > Hesperophylax > Hesperophylax consimilis. The sequence goes on from NC_142846.1 coordinate 37,146,969, forward strand.
AATGAGGCAAGGAGTGTGTGCCAAGACCGAGTTGTTTGGCGGTCCGTCCTCTCTGCTTACCCCTGCGGGGAAACGGCGTGATGGTTAGTTAGTTAGTTAGTTATGTTTCTACCTTGTTGATTTCGTGATCGTACATAATAGCAGTAAAACAACATTGTTTTACAGAACTCTGGTCTGTAGTTTCATCCATTATGAGTGAAAAAAATTTTCCTTTGGTACGTAATTTATCACAGATTTTTTCCATAAATGAAGTTCCTAAGACATTTTTTAAAACAGCTGTAGTTTTTGTTCGGTGCAAGTTGAGATTTTTAGCTATAGTGGAATCGGGAAAAATGTTAATGATAATGGTATATTGTGTTCAGCTAGAGCACCGGCTAATTTTAACTCAGCTATTCTAACATTCTTCTCTAAACCGTGAGGAAATATAAAAGATGAAATTTTTTGAACATTCTGTATCTCCGCACATTCTCGTGTGACGGTCTGATTTTATATGGCGAATTAGGTCACTCTTGTGTCCAATGATTGACACGGAACAAATAGAACACGATGCTAATTCATTTCCGTCTTTCAAATTGGGATCTTTTCCTATCCAACTTTTAAAATCCGGTTCTTTTAGCCACAGATTGTTAAATTTGTTGAGACGTTTTACCTTCTTTATTTTCTCTGACTCTTCAGATGGACCTGTAGAAGAACAGGGATTGGAAGCTGCGGATTCCAATACATCATTTTTGGATTTTCTCTTTCGTTCACCCTTAAAAAATAGAAAATTGTTAGAAAATTTTTGCGAGAGAAAACGAAATTATATTACAATCTCACTTACATACCTAAAATATCGTTAAACACGTAATAAATATAACGTACCTGCAAACTGCCTTGCTCCTTTGTAACTGCACACTTTTTTTAACCATTTGTTTATTTAATATAAACGGTATAAATATACCATAAACTCATGATAACATGTCACAGTTAAAATCGTACAAATATTTTGAAAAAAGAATTACAAATATATGTGGCATTTGAATGTGAAATGACATTAGAGAGTAAGTAAACAAGAGATACAAGTACATAAGTTTCTATAGTGCAAATAAGGTAGAATTAGATTTAATTAATATTGATTGAAAAGATTTGATAGCATAGCCCTCTTGTACCTACCTTGCGTGCAGTTAAATAGATCTACTTATTATAAAATTAAAATTGTTATTACTTATTATAAAATAAAACTTTCCAACAACAAGTCATCAATTCATCAAAATAAGAAGATGTGCGTAAGAAAATAATCCTTCCACCATAGAAGTTATGACTAAAAAAATTCATATGTCTTCAAGTTTGGGTCCCGAACTTCAGGAATCCCAAGACATTATAATTTAAAAATAAATGCTATAGTGCTGCCATAAAAGAAAACTACAAAATCTTTCACCGAATGTACTTAATGTAATATTAATGGATAATCAAGAAATGCCCAGAATCCCCGCATTTTCCCCGCAAAAAGTTATTCCCCGCAAAATACCCAATTCTTGAAAAAGCTGAAAAATTCCCCGCAGTTTGGGGAATTACCCACAAATCGGCAACGCTGCTAGAAACATACTGCGCAGGCCGCGTCGGGTGGCGTGTTTACCCCTACCATGGGCAACACGCCGACCTGGCACGTCTAGATCGGGTGGCGTGTGCGCGCATGGCGTTACGTCGGATGTTCATAGTGTGATTCTGGTCATAAGAAAACAATACATTTGATTCGACTCAACACGCATCGCGTTTCATCGGGTCGCGTCGGGTTTTAATAGTGTGTTTCCACCATTATTTATGACTAGTAGTGATGATCGAAATATTTTTTAATCGCTCGGGCATAAATGCTCGGTGTTCAGCGGGGGCAGTAGCTGGGGACAGAGCATAGATATAACACTCACTAGATCGATATATTCGGGCTTGTTTGTCCCAACTTAACCACAAATAATACGGTCCTACGGCATGGACCTAAAAGCCTATTATGGACAGAGTAGTGCGATTTGGTATGAATGGCATTGTAGCCAAACCAAGTGAGAGGAAATTGCCTGGAAGACATCTTTTATGAATACTCTTGAACTGATTTTTATGTGTGAATAAGTGAAGTCGTGAATAATTAACTATTGTTATTTTATTTTTGTGTTTTTAATGCAGTTATATTGGCTAATGATTTTTTGAGTACCTATTTAGAAGTAGAGTATGATAGAACAAGTCAAAACATTTCCTCAGGCAACAAGGTTCTATCTGACAAAGCGCTGTCCTGAGAAAATGAGATCTAAAATATCGTTCTTTAAAGCTTTGAAAGATGGGAACTTGTTAACCCGAGGAGACGAAAAAGAGTCTCGAAATAATATAAAGAGACTCGAAGTTTTAATTTATTTATGAAAGGAACAAGAAATTTGAATAATAATTAATTCGAATTAATGAAACAAAAAGAACAACGAAGAAAATTTTCAAATATGACTGTGCTTTTCTACGAAACTCGAATTTTGACATTTTTTCTACAAAAACTTGAATAGAAAAATGACAAAAACTCTTTAAATATTTTTAATTTCATCAAAACAATAAGATAACTACAGCATAATCTCCACCACTTATTCTAAAATTTCTTCACCAAAGGCATTTCTTTGGTCATAATCGCATTTTTTTATTATAGACTAAAGGGCATAAATTACAAATCGACATGCTTTCCGTAGATTTACATTAAATAAAATTCCTATCTGAAAGAACTATGTCGGGTTTAGGTAAAATGTAATTATTGCATGTATTTTTCAAATTTTGTCAAAGAAAAACAATATTTTTGCTCACATGAATTTTGTCATTGTTTTTGGTCTCTTGAATCATCATGGACTTAAAAAGCTCTGGACGGAGGCGTATTTCCTTTTAAGTGTTCAATAAGAGGCAGTACTGCCTTGTGGGTGGTTTATTTATGACCTTGAAACACGCACGCTAATTATTCCGACGAAGAAACTATTGCCTTCGAAATATGTAGTTTATTATTGAGAAGAAGCGGTGTAAACAAAGTATTTAATTTATTCTTAATCAAATGATGCACTAAAGTAAATATGGAAAAAAATCATTATGCACCACTTTGCATACAAATCAGTTCAAAAGTTAGCCATACAATTTTCTGCCAGGCAATTTCCCTTCACCCTGGATTTGGTTTTAATGCCTGCCTGTCCAGGGCTTTTTAGGTCCATGTCTCCATTTGAATGGTTGAGTGGCCACTGTGAGTGGTTCATTTATGGGTCACTGTGAGTGGTTTATTATCCATGGACCTAACTTGAATAGGTGGCATTTAGTCACTATCGCTTTTTTGCTTGGAACATTTTTTTCTTTCTGGCAACACAACTGAATCTTGACGTTTCGACATATTTTTCCAAATGTCAAATTCGCAAACTTGTCATTGTTATTCATGTTTTACGTTTAAATTTGTTGATGCTTCGATCTGATAACGTCGCCGTCAATAATGTCTGAATCATATGGTAATATAATTTACCTATTCGTTAGTATATTTTCATTATACGTGGTGTAAAACGATTATTTTTTTGCAGAATACCTGTTCAAATTTCTCATTATCGGAAGTGCTGCGTCGGGGAAATCGTCGTTGTTGAATAACTTCATCGGAAACAAATGTAAGTATTAAACAATACTATTTCATTACTTTTTGCCACACATGTATTTCTGTTCACCTGACAGGTAAAATATAATCATGATCTGATGTGCCCATTAAAAACAATTGAGCAAATTTAACTAACTAAATTTTAATGCTCTTTTTATAAACTCACACGCCGACGTAATATGTATTCGAATGAATGATGACCTTTTGAAAGTTTATCAAGTGAATTGTTTAAATTCTGCGAGCATTCTCCATTCAGTTTATTTTTCGTTGATTATTATATTTCTTCTACTATTCTATCAATTTATTTCTACTCTGTCCAATGCTGTGGGAACCAGACGGTGCGTATATCATGTGGTACAAGCGTGCTGGCATTTCTGGTAAATATTCGGGATCGCTGGCCACAGCTAATACGAAATATTTTTTTAATAAAATCTTTTGATTCACCTTAATTACAATAAAAGAAAACTGACTGCATTTGGGAAATTTTTAATTTTAGCATTTAATTTTTAATTACGTAAAATGAAAATTCACTTTCGTTGTATAGGATGACAGCCATTTCAAATAATTTCTGTCAATTGGTATTACTGATTCTACATAAGTAGCCGACTTCATGCGGATAAGAAAAACAATGGCGTGTAATTTTGTTTACAATATTAGCGACATGACAGATGTTTTACTCTACCAGCCAGTATAAATAACACAATTGAAAGGAAAATCTGAAATAATTAATAATATAATATAAACACAGACATATGAATATATAGACTAGAAATTAAAGGTGAGGGGTAAAATCAACTGTTGAAGAACGAAGGGGGTAAAGCTGACTGTGATTCGTCAATAAATCAATCTGACAGTATATAGGCATCTCGCATTATAATATCACCATTTAGTTCTTAAAAGTAAAATCTGCTTTTGAATGAATAGACATTTTTACATGGGAGCGCAAATTACTCGCCACGTTATGAACAAATTTGCGAAGTCCAAATTCGGCAAAAAAAAAATTCTTCTATTTTCAGAGTCGAATATTTTGTTTACGTACTTAGTTAAGACACTTTTATAAGTGTTCATAATTTACTTCCCAGTAACAACGATGCGCACACTTGAGAATCGCTACATTCGACCAGATGTATCTCGATGTGATAGTATATGTTTCTACAACTGATTCATATTATACGATGTGAATAAGCTTAAAATGATGCTTACATATGGAATGTAAAACGACAATTGGGTTTATTCTCTTTTTCACATCTATTTTTACAAGTTTTCATAGCACAAGCCACTATTTTGCCGTGTTATTTCATAAAATGCCTCGACCATAGGTCGACGCTAGTTCGAACAAGAATGATGACGTCACATTCTCAAGATTCACGGGAAGCCATACGCGAGCCCAGCCGGCTCCAATGGAACCGGTATGGGGAGTGGGGAATAATACGCTTTTAATCATTTAGGGCAGGTCTACTAATATTCATATGTCTATGAATATAAACAAAATTTTAATCAGAATTACTTGAGAGTCGTATTGGTATCCTGATTTGTGACCGGCACTCACTATTTCAGTTTTTCGACATTTATATAAAGGTTGGCAAAACTACATACATTTTCACTTTTTATTTCCTGCCGGATTACGTTTTGACTCCTCAACCATTCTAATAAAACCTCCTAATAACTTTAAACCAATAAACTTAAAAAAAACAACAATTACATGACAACAATATTTTTCGCACGTCCCGCCAATAAGTTAATTATTTGGACGATTAATTTATGGATTGTGTGGGATTGCACTAACCTCCCCACATTCTGGAATAAACAATTATTTATTATTTATTTATTTAATTTGCAAACGGAACAACGAACGGCTAGAGACAATTGAATAACGTAAATTTAAAAAAATATAATGTAAATTAATATTCCGGCAAAATAGTGCCTACTTAAAAAGCATAAATTATTTATTTAGTTATTATTATTATTTTATATAACCTAACCTAACCTAACCTATAATAACCTACAGCGTCCCTGAGGTGAAATCTCACAAAAGTGGCACTATACAAATTGTCCAGTAAATTAATTTGGAGCAGAAGAATCCAGATTAATTCATTAATAATAAGCAGCTCGACGCTACTTAGGTACGTACTCGCAGTCGAAATCAAAACAGAGCAACCTACGTACTACAAGCACCTACTTGTCTATCGACGACAATAATATCGCAAGTCCGTCTTTCACATTACGAGAACTCGCCAGAAGGTTCGAGTCTACCGCCTAGGCATAATTGCCGCGCCGCCGACACTTCGGAAAAGGGCCAGACCGAGCGAGTGGCCTCGATTTAGTTGCCATTTAACTACCAGCTGTTGCCACAGGCCGAACAGTATAAATAAGCCCGACGCAGCCAGTCAGTCAGTCATCAGTCCGCCGTCATTTAACAAGAATCAACGAGTGATAATTCGTGCTCCTCTTACTAGCGCAAAGGACAATATTCCCGGTTTCGCCCGTACCATCATGGACTCTATCGGGACATCATCATAGTGCCTTGTCCAGATCGCCGTCCCTGGCAAGCGCTACTCGGATTACAAGCGCCCTGGTTCCAGCGTCTCTGACCAGCGCTTCTTCCAAGCCACTATGACCATCACGAGGACACGCAGCATCCTCACTGGTCTACGCCGCTCCCGCTCAACCGCCTACACCGCACCTTCGGCCTTCTGTCAGCACTGGAGTATTGAATCGCCAGTGCCTGACAGTCATCGAGTCCCGGTCACCAGCGCCCGGCGTCGACTCACTGACCCGCGCTTGACCACCACACCATCGCAGCAACCGGAGTATTCAACATCTGTCCTACGTCATTTCCTCGTCTCGGCAACTGACTCAATAAACACAGTGACCTTCACGACACGCCTTTCATTTCGTGATCCTCAAAAATTGATAAACTAACCTAACCTAACCTAACCTATAATAACCTACAGCGTCCCTGAGGTGAAATCTCACAAAAGTGGCGCTACAAAAATTGTCCAGTAAATTAATTGATAAACTAACCTAATCTAACCTAACATAACCTAACCTAACCTAATAACCTAACAAAACTTATAATAACCCAACCTAACCTAACCTAACCAATAACAACCTAACCTAACCCAACCTATAATAACCTAACATATTATAACTTAACCTACAATAACCCTACCTAACCTAAAATAAACTAACCTTTTTTTTTAAATATTTCTTTATTAATATGCCTAAATACCATTATTTTATTTTTCGAGTTCCGCCAAAATCGTACCTACCTAGTATTTGCATAGAGTAAATGGAAAAAATTCTAGCCGCTCATATGGTATCAGGAATACCAACATAAGAAAATGTCATGAACAGAAATAATTCTGGCTGTCATCCCACACAAAGGAAGCAAATGTTCATTTTACATGATTAAAAATTAAAATCCTAAAATTAAAAAAATTTGCAAATGCTGTCAGTTTCCTTTTATAGTAATTAAGGTAAATCAAAAGGTTTTATTTAAAAATATTTCGTATTATCCGCAGGGATCCCGAATAATTACCGCATTTCGTTTGGTAAATATTTACCTAACCGCCGCGCTTTTAAAAAGCACAGATTATGTAAATTACACTTTGTTTCAACTTCATTACTATAAGAAGAAAATATTTATGTCAGTCATTTTTATTCAATCAAATTTCCCTTATAAAACGATCACTTTGCCGCTATTTTGGATTTTTTTAGTATTGATTAATGTATGCAAAATTTTCTTTACAATCTAAATACAGACAAATTACTTAAATAACCAAAACTAAAAACTCAATAACCTATTTTGTGCATGTAAATAGTTGTTTCTTGTAATTGTTGAAACAAATTGTAATTTTCATTACCTGTGCCTAAAGTGCGGCGGTTATTTAAATATTATATTTACCTTTGGTTTTCATCAGTGGCGATATGTGAAAGAATATTTTATATTTAAATAAATAATATCGGGTAATAATAACCGGGGTATCGCTGGTTAAAGTCTGTCGGGTAAGTCCTGAAAGACCCTGTACATAAACTCGAGTCGAAAACTGTTGTAGTTGCTCAAACCTTTTTGCAGTAAGAGTTGTATTATAATTCTTTGTACCGCCAAAATGGGTATGCACCATAGACATATGAATATTAGTAGACCTGCCCTAAGTGATTAAAAGCGTATTATCCCCACTCCCCATACCGGTTCCATTGGAGCCGGCTGGGCTCGCGTATGGCCTCAAGTGAAATTTGAAAACGTGACGTCATCATTCTTGTGCGAACTATGGTCGAGGCATCATCGGTTCATTTTACGAAATAACACGGCAAAATGTTGACTTGTGATATGAAAACTTGTAAAAATAGATGTGAAAAAGAGAATAAACCCAATTGTCGTATTACATTCCATAAGTAAGCATTATTTTACTCTATTTTAAGCTTATTCACACCGTATTATATGGATCAGTTTTAGAAACATATACTATCACATCACAATGTAGCGATTCTCAAGTGTGCTCATCGTTGTTTACTGGGAAGTAAATTATGAAACATTTGTAAAAGTGTCTTAACTAAATACTCTGAAACTAACTACGACTCTGCAAACAGAAGAAATTTACTTTGCCGAATTTGCACTTCGCAAATTAGTTCATAACGTGGCGAGTAATTTGCGCTCCCATGTAAAAATGTCTATTCATTCAAAAGCAGATTTTACTTTTAAGAAGTAAATGGTGATATTATAATGCGAGATGCCTTTTTACTATCAGATTGATTTATTGACGAATCACAGTCAGCTTCACCCCCTTCGTTCTTCAACAGTTGATTTTACCCCTCGCCATTATTTTCTCGTCTATTAATTCCTATGTCTGTGGTATGCACCTATAAAGCAGGTTTAAAAAACATCAAAATTTTGGAAATCCAATATACATTATTTATGTTCAGGAAATCAAAAGTTTATATTTTGTACTTGTGTAGTATAGCCAAAATGAAGCCAATGAGGGATTTCTTTCTTTCGACTGTACCTCTAATAAGACAACATAGTAAGAATAATAAAAAGTTATTTAAAATGATATAAAACCAAAATATTACTCTTGAAAACGTGAGTTCCTGAAGGGCCTTACGCAGAGATTTTTAATTAGGTATAGACAGTAATTTTCCTATTATTTTTTGCATCAAGTGTGCAAAATTACATCTTATTATTATTATTATTATTATTGATTTTCATTAGAGAACCATCTCCCATTATCCTGTACCTAGGTTTTGTAATATGAAAATCACTCCATCTCAAATCTCAAAAAATAAAGCACATTATTGTTTATTTCCTACACTATTATTCGGTAGTGTAGGCACTGCGGTGGGAAAAATCTAGGATTCTGCTAAGAACAGGTACTATTAGGCTTTGTTGGCCGTTTTATTTCAAATTCGTTGGCTGTCAATCAAAAAGAAGGCTGTGTAAACACAGAAATGACTGTATTTACTTCTGGACTCCTGGAGCCACCTCTGATTAAATGATGTAACAACACGAAATATAAAATCTATCCTTTATATTCCAGTCAAAGAAGACCGATGCCACACGGTGGGCGTTGAGTTTGGCTCCAAGATAATCAACATCGGCGGCAAGTGCACCAAGCTCCAAATCTGGGACACAGCCGGCCAGGAGCGTTTCCGCTCGGTAACTAGGTCCTACTACCGCGGGGCTGCCGGGGCGCTGCTGGTCTACGACATCGCCTCGCGAGACTCTTTCAACGCCCTGTCCAACTGGCTGCGAGATGCACGCACCCTGGCCAGCCCCAACATCGTCATACTGCTGGTCGGAAACAAGAAAGACTTGGATAAGGACAGAGAGGTTACCTTCATGGAGGCGACGCAATTTGCACAGGAAAATGGTAAATACCTTTTTTTCAATGTGAATGCAGCACTCAAGCACCAACGACAACGGCATGGTGACGGCACAAAAAGAGTACATTCTTTATCATAATGCTGTTGAAAATGAGAGATGTATTTTGCCGTCGCTGCGCCGTTGCTGTCAATGCGCTGCTGTCATTGCTGTCGCTGTGTTTTTGGCGTGGGAGTTATTAAAGCGCCCATCGGGACTTGGAATCCCTAATTGAGGTATGTTGTAAGGCTGAAGGGAGGGTGATGGGAAAAAGTAGGGTGGGGATGTTCCTGGCTATTCGAATCTTAAAAATCGAAAATAATTTATATGCCTAATAAAAATATAACGATTTATGTGTAAATATCATTTAAATTGGAAAACTATATTTTAAAGTTGTCTAATGTGACTCTTGCAACCTCCATTGCCGATGTTGAACATCATTGCCGATGTTCAGAGACCAGAGATATCATTTAGCAGGGCCATACCTCGCGTCCTCGTGTGCTGGTCCAGCACGTCCGCACAGCCATGTGAAATACATAGCTGATCTTGGTGTTGACCCTGGCAGTAGTTATTCGATCCGAACAATTAAATTTATGGCCTGCCTTTTTTATTATAATGTATTACATATTTTATCTGGTTTAAAACCAATTGGGTTTCTTGTGTTTCAAGCTTCGTAATAAATAAGCAGCTAATACATGCTATAAAAGTTTCTTCCTTTAGTTTTTTTTTTATTTATTAAGGAAATGGCTAATCAAAGATTACTCATATTGTGTTGTGTTAATATTTACACAGTGTTGGTATTATTTACCATACTTCCTCACTGTTTACTCTTTGACTCATTATCTCATTGTATATTTTAATCATAGAGGTATAATACACTAGAGGAGTCAGACTTGAAATTATTTTACATTTTGTTTGGGGAAGATATGTGGTGCGGACTCTCGTATTTACCAGTAGTACGATACGCCACTGACGGACCATGCCTAACCTGCCATTAACTGAACCGTGCGTTCAAAATAATGTCACAGTTGTGTTTGCAATCTTAAAATTGTAGGCAAAAATTAATATTCTTTCTTAATTAGCAGTACAGGGCGTAACACTGTGCAAATCGCAAGTGTGCCCCTCGGTTGAATTTGACAGCCAACTCTCGTCCGGCACCCCAAAATACCTGAAAAAACCCTTGAATCTATACTGAAATCCAATGTCCTTTTGATGGATTCTCCGATCTTCAATGGATTGCAACCTTTAAAGCACGCGCATCGTGTGGGAATGTTGTCTTTGTTCTACCAGTACTTCAATGGAAGCTGCTCTGAGGAACTAGTATCATTGATTCCTTCGACACCGTTGCATTTGGGAAATACATCAAACACAGTTGAAATATATGTCACATGTGAACGGGTCGTTTCTACATCTCGCTTTTAAGTTCAACAGCTCGACTGTGGAATGGTTTGCTGGCCTCCACAATTTGGGCCTCTTCATGCCCAAGGTTCTCTCCTTCCTTTTCTTAAAAAGACCCCACGCAGCATCCCCGAAGATCATGTCCCTAAAATTGAAATTATTTTCCTCTCGGCATTGTGTGTGGAGTAAATGTTAAAAAAAAGTATTTTTAATGATGTGAAAACACACCTCGAGATAGTTACTCCGTTGGCTTTTGCTAACTTTTTAGTGAAGATATTTTTACAGTAACAATTTGGGTACTTCGATACAGGCATACGTTAAACGCTAAGGTTGCGTTTGCATAGTAGGTGGATGTACCAATCTCCATCAAAGTGGAGCCACTTTTTCACTTGTCACAATGTAGTCACACATTGCATGCGAATTAATTTTTGTGGACTATAATCAATATTTTCTTAACCTTTCAAATTGACACAACTACTTGGGAAGCTGGTTAACATTTAGAACTGACTTACCCCTGGTCCTTTGAAACATGTCTTGTGAGAGCATACGTAAACATTCTGGTTCTCTTAGCAGACTCGATATTAAATACATTTTAAGGGTCACTTAACGTGTATATCAATAAAATGTTACAATTGTCATTCAGGTAGGTAATCCAAACTATCAGAAAGTGGACAAGTAATTGGGTAAGGGAATGCGGTGGAGGTAATGCAGGAACATATGTTAATGTGAGATGCATAGTTGTGTCAACACTCATCATTATAATACATCTATGTTTGAATGTTCTTTCAGAATTGATGTTCCTGGAGACCAGTGCTAAAACCGGCGAAAATGTAGAGGAAGCTTTTCTCAAATGTTCCAAATCGATCCTTGCCAAAATTGAGACGGGAGAATTGGACCCAGAAAGGATAGGATCTGGAATTCAGTACGGAGCCGCTTCCCAGAAGTTGACCGCAAATAAACCACCAGCAAGAAATCAGCCCGAATGCTTCTGTCGTACATAAGATGGACAAACTACTAATTTTAATAATAATATTAGGTTCTTTCCTGTAAAATGGACACGTCATTTATATTAAAATAAAATAAAATACTGTAGAAATCTAACCTAAATAGTTTCACTGTTAAATGTGACTATTTGAAATATTTTTATTTAGTGCAAGAATGTTCTCTTTTTATTTTATTTTAAACAATGTGTCTATATACAGGTTGTCCGGGGACAAGGTCACAAACTTCGGGAGGTGATTTTCACGATGGTATAAGTAAAAAAGGTAAATAACTTTTTAAAACGAAGAAATTTCGAAAAAAGTTATTTGACCTTTTTACTTGTACTATCATGTAGAATCACCTCCCGAAGTTTGCGCACCCCGCAACCCCCGGACACCCTGTACATCATGTAACAGGAAATTACCTGATAATATTATTATTACATATATTATAAAACTCCTGGTTGAGTATGAGAAATGAAAATCGGTGCGATGAATGGAGTGGAAAAATTGGCTGTGAAATAATTAGTGCGTTTTGTGATAAACCATTTTCAATGATATACCTGTCTTTAACATTATTACTATTGTGCATTACTCCAATCCATTGCAATACTCCATTCTATTTTATTTCAGTCAAATAGTAAGTTAATAGTGTTAACTAAACTTGAGTACTGTGAATACTTCATCGGCGTTTCAAAGACAGATGAATTTGACGTTTTCACCTCTATGCGATGACATTTTTATATGTTCAGATTGGGCAATTCTTGCTTACAATTTGAGTTTTATGTTTTGCCAGATAGATACACCACAAAAAAATATAATGCACAGATGCAAAATGGGCATGCTGAGTCTGTTATATAGGTATTTTAATGGAGCCTGCTCCTAAGAGCTAGCAGCATTGATCCCCGGTGCGCGTGCGTCAAACTCAACATATACAAGCGGAATACCTGTTCGCAGTTGATGTTGGCTTCATGAGAATGGGCCGCTTCTTCGACTCGTTTTTGTGTTATACAGCTCGTATGTGGAATGAGCTACTGGCATCTGTCTTTCCTCCTTCATATAATCTAAGCCTCTTCAAGACCCTCATTAATAAATCCCTTCCTATGGCCCTACCTTAACCCACCTCACAACGCTGCCCAACCTGGTGGAGACATAGTTCCTATGCCTTTACACTGTACAGCTCTTGTGAGGTGTCACATAAAAAAATTTAAAATCGAGAAGATATATCAAAATTGTCATGTATTTAAAAAAATTGCAATATTGTTCTGGGTTCTAAAAAATTTAATTTACTGCATATTCAAAATGGTGGTTGATAGTTCGATAGGTAGGATGCTCAACTAGTAGTTGGGCGGATCGAGTTATATACTCACAGCAGGTAACTTTGACGGCCGGCGTGGTCTAGTGGTATACGCTTTTGACTACAGATCCGAAGGTCGCGGGTTCGAACCCGGCGTGCGCAAATAAATTTTATTTGATTAATTTGTGTTATTTCACAATTAATTAATTTAAAATAATATATAGTATATTTGCGGCACGTTCCAGAGTGGAAGATACTCTCAGTATCGCCCTGGTGTAAGACCACCATTCAGAATTGAAACGTTGCTTGAAATGGCTTTAGCCGTGTTTGGTGACCAGATCTGAATAGCCAGGTACTTCCCCACCTTCCTCTTCCCCATCTCCCTCCCCTCCCCAATACCCTCAGCCTCACATCATACCCCAATTGGGGATGCCATAGTCTCACTGGCTCCAGACGGGAGCAGTTGGTACTCTTGTGCGGTAATACTGTAAAAAAAAAAAAAAAAAAAAAACTGACTTTATTTCAACACATGTTAGACTAACTAACCCTAAAAAGTCATAAGCTGCCCATGGTGAAAATATATACAGTTCTATGAATCGTAAGGATTGTAGTTTCTTTTTAAATATAAAATAACATGCTTATGGAAGTGTTTTCATTTTGTTAATTCTCAAACTCAAATTCTACAACATTTATGGTTTATCAGCCATAAACTCGGTTAGGTGTAACTAAGTTATTATTATTATTATTCACTACTTGATTTGACTTTATTATTTAGGATGTGCAATATTTCCAAATATTGAATCATTATTTTGTAGACTTTATCATCAATGATTTATTGATAATGGTTTATCACATAATCCCCAACACATTGGAATGTATGGATCCTTGTTTAATTCGTAAAACTTATATAAAATCGACATTAATTATGATAAAATAATAACTGTTTAAACTAAAATGCATTATAAAATAACTATCCAGACTGGAATGGATATTTTTGTTGTTGTGGTACAAGACGCAAAAGTCATTGACATTTTTATTTTAAATTGTGTCGCGCGTCGGACCTGGGGGGGCCCTGACTTTCCCTCGGCCAGCTCAGATGCGGGGGCATGAGACGTCTCTCTCATAGTCAGGGTTCGGGGTCAGCGCGAGGCTCAAGAATCCATATCCCACCGTCTACACAAAACACTCCCATACAACCGCTATCCCCAAATGAAAGAGGTTAGGTTTTTATAAATCAACATTGTATTTGAGCGGCAAAATGGACATTACATGGGTGAATGACAATAGAATACAGGTTGTTACATCCTAACTAGAATTATCATCAAAGGGTTCCCTAATCTCTCTCTGGGAAATAATTAACAGCTCTCTCTAGACCGACAGGCAGCGTGGACGAATTTAGGTTATTAGCGGACACATTCAAGGGTAATAGGAAATGTAAGAGACTCACAGCATGGTGTTGTCGGGGTATCCTGTTGATTGCAGGACGGTGCGCCGTGTTTCAAACAAACGGTGCCAGCCTGTCGATGTTCAAAGCGCGACATTGTCGTACATTTGGCTTCTCGACCGAGCGGTGCGAATTGGAACGCGGGCGCCGAAACGAACACACGTCCAGCTAGGTCAGAGGTCGGCGCGTAAGAAGGAGGAACGAGGAGCTCGGTCGCCGGGGGTGGGGGGAACTGTAGCGGATCTTTTGCGCGTTACGTTTGACCCAGCAACTAACCTGATAATTCCCGCTACTCAAGTTGGCAACTGTAGGATCTTTGCGCCTAAAATCTGTTATATGACAATTGATAGTTAAAAATGTTTAATAGTATGTATCATAATATAAATTATATCAAAGATTGGACCCACCAAGATAATATTAGGTTCTTCTCTACATTTACAGATTATATTTTTATCATGTATAATCTTTGTTTGAAATGAATTGCGTATTAAAAAAATAATTGTTACTTCAAAAGCCAATAACCTATTCATTGTTATGAATACTGTTTTGCAATTCGTTCTGTTGTGTAAATAATTTTCAACATGGTTTATTTCGACAGACTAAAAAGCAGTGAAACAACTCGACTTAATTTGTTAGAATAAATTAAATTCTTTTCTTTTTAATAGATAAAATATGTCAGTAGCATTACTAATGTGTACATCTTCATTATTCTCCTGTTTATTTGGAAAAATTGGCCAGCCAACATGTTTTTAATTTAAGAAGTTTAATCCATTCAATGTAACACATTCTTGGTATTTATTTTCCTTATTTTAATAACATCCTTGCCAAATAAGGTTGTTGTCCTTTTTCAACATATTATGTATTTTTAACTGCTTGTGTATTGTTTTTGCCATTTCCTCTATTGTTCAATGGAAGTGCTGCTCAGCGGACTGATGCTACAGTTTTTCTTATTTAATTTTTATTTTCCTTTTCCTCTATAAGATGATGTTAAAATATGATTTCGCGAAAGTGTGGTAATTATTAATGCATTGAAATTATTATTTTATCTTTCACCTTTGAGTACTTTCATGTGTGCTTTCAGATTCACCAAAGTATAGAAGATTTATCTTACAATTGGAGTGAATATAAATTTTCAATGTGTAATCCCTCAATTTCCAAAACATATGTTTTTCAAATTATTACAAGCAATAATTAGTCGCATGAAATATCAATACTAATTGAAAATATCTCCCAAGTAAAAATAAATGAAAAAAGATATTTTCAATTTGTATTGATATATGAGGCGACTAATTATTGCTTATAATAATTAGTTATCCTTTGTTCTATGCATAGAACCAAGTTTATCATTAAAAAAAATATATGTTTCATATTAAATTATTGAAATTCACCCACCTTTTCATTAGGCATATAGATTTAAGGAATAGATTGCTCAATTTTTTTAGCAACTGGAAAATTTCATAGCTGACTCAAATTCTAATACAGATAAATAATATATATTATTACACTATCCTATTAATGCTATAACTTTTGACCTCTCTAATAAGTTATTGCTGGGTGAATTATTGAACAACCTAAAAAATGTTTTTAATGGATGTTAAAACGAAAATATGTATTTTTATATTTTAAATTACTGTTAATCATGTGTTTACTAATTTTTATGATTAAATTATTCATGAAAAATTATTTGTCTTGTGCATATTATTTTGTCATCATT
Organism: Hesperophylax consimilis; assembly: GCF_061612785.1. Taxonomy (NCBI): domain Eukaryota; kingdom Metazoa; phylum Arthropoda; class Insecta; order Trichoptera; family Limnephilidae; genus Hesperophylax; species Hesperophylax consimilis. The sequence goes on from NC_142846.1 coordinate 37,163,284, forward strand.
GCTACAATACCTCACTGGGGATCTTGGTAGTACATATTGAATCTTCAGTCACCTATTTCTTCTTTACGAGCATCCAGAATTGCCTATCCTCTCTTGCACTTGAGCAGCTCTTACCCATTTGAAGCCTTCAGTTCTCTTCAAATTATCAGTCCAACTTATCCGTGAACCTCTGATTCTCTTTCCCAACCAACCAAGTCATCTATTTAGTGTGAATTATTATATCAAATTATTTTTTTCTGTACTTGAAAGGCTAATTTCAAAATGTGGCTCCATTTCTTTTCATTAGCAAAGAAGACCCGTCGTCTGCCATAATAATGTTGGTTGAAATCTTGGGTCAGTGCCAAATGCAATAGTTAATGATAATGAAGTGGTAATCTTACGTGACCTACCAGGGAAGTATGTTACTGTATATTATCTCTATATATAGTTAGTAATAACATGGATCATTATATAAATGTACATATTATATATTTGTACAGCGTCCTTGAGGTGATTTTGTACAAAAACGGCCCCATACAAATCATCCAAATATTATTATTATTAATGCCAAACATGGTAAACCTACCTCAAGGGCTCTATAGTAGTACCCTGTGGTTTCACATTACTTTAAAGTAATCAAATCAATGTAATAATACATTTATCATGATCAGTCTTCTTAAATTTTCTGAAACCTTTCATGATCAGGATGTGGGTGTCTAGTGTGCTGTGTTTTATAATGTGAAATGGGGGACATACAATAAAACAGTATGGTGGGATATGCAGCACTCCAGGAACAATATTGATATTTTCAGAGGACTAGGGAATAAAAATCAGGTATACTAACATATGTCTTTATTTTCTGCTAAAACTTTTATTGTGATAGTTTTACATAAATATAATCTAAAACTTTGCCATTAAACTTCTTTCAAAAAGGAGAAATACAATTTCAAAGCTTAAAATATCTCTAGGGTGTTTATATCGTTAACCATCAGTGAATAGAAAAATGAGTCATATAAATGTATGTATATTATTATAAAATTGTGTAATGTCAATATAACCTGAAATTGAATTACAAAGTACTTATTTAGTTCAATTGAACGAACAACATTTAAACAGCATCTCACAATAGTTAAACTCCTTCAATCACCAGTGAAAGTTCCGCCGTTAAAGTGTCTGCATTGCTAAAGAACACATTGTGGTTAGATGTTAGATTTGAAGTACGGTTGAAGTATTAATGGTTGGTGGAATTGAATGAGTAGAGTCCCTAATTTAATATGTACACTACATTAATATGGGCCCCTTGAACTGATGTTCCCAAATCTGACTGTTTATTTCCAAGTATATCAACTTATTTCTTAATTCACTAAGATGGAGATATAACTTGACAAAATAATACCTTCGTAACAGCACCAGGCTGTGAAATAAATATTTACAATAAAAGTTATCAATTAATTGCCTACAGGATGTAAAATATTATAAATTTATAATTTAATATGCTTCCAATGTACAACATATGGAATTCAAAAATATCTTTCACATTATTTCATCAAACAATAGTGACCAAAGTACATAATTATATATTTACACTTCATAAATACCACACTTAAGGAAAAATAAAGATTAAGTAAAATACCTTATCAACAAAAAACTTATAACAGTTTTATTAAAAAAAGTATTAAATAATTATTCAATAACCTACTCTTTTGTATACTCTATTCTCGCATAGAGATCACACTAAAATGCAGTCTATCAAGGAACCCAAATCCTACGCTACATAATTAAGATCGTGTCCGTTAAGTAAAACAAGTATCATTTAATATCAAAGGTTAGGTTATTAACTGTCTATCATTAATTTTACACATAATGAAAGCGTTCAACTCTTATATTTGTTTCCTCTTTTAAAGATAAACCATTATTGTAATAGCAATAGATGGAACACAAATCTATTGCATGGCCAATACTTTTGCTTTTCACCAAAGTGAATTAAATATCTATTCCTACTACATTATATTCTAATCCAATTCTTATCTATTGGTATGTTATGAAAGATGCTAAACTTGATTTAGGGAGAAGGAGGTTATTGCTGTCTACACGCCACTGCGGCCACCAGGGCTGCTCCGCGACCGCTTCCGTCCTCCGACAACATCAAGTCGAACTGAAACAAGATGGCATTATGTTAGGTTAGGTTAGGTTATAAAAACATCATGAAGGAAAGACCAATTATAACGCAAAAGATAGATTGACATCCGAAAATATCGTTATTTTATTTTTAACTAATCCTGTGTAATTCTGCTGTGGGGATTTATTTTCTACAATCATTCGAACAATAATTATTTTTGCCATTTTATATAAAATTCATAAACGACGTACGAAACAGGTATCAGCGGCAGGACTGTACTATTCTGTTTTCATTGGGAGAATATGATAAAAACCCTGGTAAAATCTCGATGAGAACTGCTGGCTTCCTATCGTATTGATAATTATGCGGTTGATGCATTGTGGAATTTATTTATTCAAGTTTTGCTGACTCACCTTGATACCGGGGGTGACCAGCTGTGAAATCTTCTCCACCATGAGGTCATGGAAGTGAGGGTGGAAGCGGTAGACGGAGCCGTCGATGCCCACCGTCACCACGGGGTCGCCCATCTTGTTGATGAGGGTGGCGATTCCAGCGGACACCAGGTGAGCCGCGCGGCGGGAGACGCATTCGCAGATGTATCTCACGTTGGCGCAGTCTTGGTCGTTTGCATGCGGTAAACCTGCAAATAAAAATAGAAATACTGTTGTAGAGAAAGAAATAAAATCAATAAATTAAGAATCAATTGATTCATTAATCACAAAGTCATCAACAATCAAATCAACCAAAAAAAATCCCAATACTTAGGTGGTTCCCTATTGACAAAGACCACTATCTTCTTATTCAATTCTCAACTCAAATTAATTAAGTCTTTTTATGCCACATTGAAACATTGAGGTATATAGATAGACTCTATATTCCTTGCAAAATCAGATGTTGTTCCCGTGTGGGAAGTAGGAAGGGGAGTATGGCGGCTGTCGATGTTGCCTGAATACTTCCAACCGCGAACTAGCTCCACGAAAGTAGTTACCGGTGGCCGTCTGCCGCCAACTTCAAGCGTTCCTTGAGTTTTTTAACATTAAAAAGCCAATTTACACAAGTAGCGATTATGGTAGAACCCTGTTTACCGACGAAAGGTTATACCATTGCTTTCCCTTTCTTTTCCAGAATTTTTTTACGAATTGTACAATATCTCAGCGTGCATGTCGGCATTTTGAAGTTATCGCTGGAGATATGTGCCGGCGAGCGCTTGTAACTGACTGAAGCCCGTGGTATCTCACAGTGGACAATGAACTGATGTTTGTGGCCCATACTTCAAACGCTAATGTTGGCTTATTAAAAGGGTTTTTTAAACACTTCTCCTAAAGCCTTACTTATTGACAGATCACCTAAGAGCTAAGTCTTGAGTATTATAACTTATTTGTGACTTGTTGTGAACCTAACCTAAGAGCCAAGTTTTGTAAGCCTTTAAAGTAGACTTAACATTGAGTTTGTGGTGAAACAATTATACTTTAAATTGCTTTATGCATCCTAAATAAGCATAATTTTATGAAGAAAATTACATATTTTAAAGATAACATGCAACGGTATCAGTACCAAAGACATCTAAAGCTCTTTTATTGTGGATTTTATCTGATTAGTTTAATTGTCGTCTTTTTGCTTCAAAGTCAGTGCTATTAAAACATAAACTTCAAATTTCATGATATAATGTGGAAATGTTATTGCAGTAGGTTCAGGGACACTGCGTTTGGATAACAAACTTCAAAGATTGTTAGAAAAGACCGTTTAAGAGGTAAATAGAAGTACATATATACAGGGTTTTCCAATAAGAGGTGTTATTTTGAATATTAATTAAGGAATTAATGTTTTTTATGGCCGGAATTGGATGGTATTGATCTGGACAACATTTACTTTCAACAAGACGGCGCTATGTGCCACACAAGCAACGAAACCATTGATCTTTTACGGGAAAAGTTTCCGGACCGTGTTATCTCTCGAAGAGGTGATCACAATTGGCCACCGAGATCTTGTGATTTAACACCTTGCGACTTCTTCCTTTGGGGCCACGTGAAAGAGAAGGTTTACGCCAACAGCCCAGCGAAGATGGAATTTTCGTGAGGCTATCGAGGACATAAGGCAGCCACTTTGCGATTTGGTTATGGAAAATTTTATAAAAAGGATATGGTCCTGTAGGCGTGGTCGTGGTGGTCATTTGACTGATGTTATTTTTCACTATTAACGGCATACCTTCCTCTTTATAATGAAATAAACATTCGATCATTTATATTAAAAAATGGCATTTTTCTTTGAATATCAATATTAAGAGAGAGGCGGTTTTTGCTCTTACCAAGTTCATCCAAAACATCCCGGCAGCTGGAGTAGTCCCCCTTTTTGTCAGCCTCAATTTCCGAAACATACTTTGTGTAGAAGTTTCCCTTCTGGTACAAGAGATCTGAGCCGGTTCCTCCAAACAGAAGTCCAGCCTTTGTGAACTTCACCAGGGCCAACCTGACCAGCTCTCCCATGTACATTCCGGAAATCATCTTCTCTTGGCTAGAATTACATTCATTACAATTAAAATAAACCCCAGTGTTTCTTTTTTCTTTAATGCCATCATTTCAATAGATGGAGAATGGGAAGGCGAATTTATGATTAAATATTATTTAGTCGGGCAAACTCAAATATTATAGATATACTGAAGATGAAATGAAAATCTCCCAAGCGCATTGTGGGGTATTTCATCATCCTCTAGATAAGCTGTTTAATGCACTATCCATAGGATAAAGAATTTTCGTATTACGATGCATTTATTTATAAAGTCAGAGTTTACTATTTGGTACTCGAACCTATGGATTAGTTAGCCGAGTTTTCTACCTTTTGCGTGAATATATTTATTTATTGCAGTAGATAGTTATCGAGAGGATGGTGAAATACCCCTATGTGTTACAATCTATAATTATTATAAGACAGTATTTCATCATCCTCTTAATAATTATTCATTATAATAAATAAATATTTGCAATAGGTAGAAAACTCGTCTAACTTATCCGATACATCAAATAGCCACTATTCATAGGTTCGAGTACTGAATAGTAAACTTGGACTTAATAAGGTTGCTGGGGTTTATCCTTAGGAAATAGACATGTACCATCTATTACTTTTCTGTAGGTCTTTTTAAGTTATGCAATTCCGTTGTACATTATTTTGATGTATCTTATAAGATTTAGCCAGCGTTTACGATGTAAATGCAGGAATATATTTTTTTACGACTTGATTATGTACAAAACTGACTTTCCTCAATTATAATATGCATGTTTTATATGTATAAACCTTCTGGGAGAAATTCTCTAAATGATAGTGAAAACCTTATCAAAATCCATGGTGTAGTTTAGAAGAACTAAGCGCACAAACAGACAGAAGCAAAAAGCGTATTTATTCTATACTATTTAAAGATATTGCTAAATCGAAAATATATTTTGTCCTATAGACATCTAGCTTATCGAAAGAATGGTTAAATACCACCAAAATAACATAAAACTTAACTTTACAGAGGTTGGTAATTAATAATATGTTGATGGACGCATGCCGGCCAACAGACAATCGACAATTGACATTGACAAATGTCAAAATAGCCCACCAAGCAGGGTAAAAGATTTCTAAAGACATTGCTATCACAAACATACCCTTTGAAGACATATGCTACTGAATGTTTTGTCTGGAAACGTATTCAAGTTGTGTTTTGCAATGTATGATACATTCATGAGATCCTAAAAGCATTTTCTTATGTTGATAGGCAAAAAGGGTGGGCTGGTAACTTACATTTGTTTTCCGGGGTTTATTGAAGAGGTGTCTACCTCCCTATCATATTCAGTCCGGACAAAATCTAAATTTCCATTATCACCAAATGCTCCCCATTCCGTATTAATAAGGATATCATCTTTAGTGGAAATTCCATCAAACATCTCCGTATTTTTTGTCTTCTCTACGTAGCAGGCATTGCTGCCAGTACCTGTAAAATTATTAAGTATTGTTATATAACAGTAAAATTACAAACGTCATCCGGAAAGCAAAGTGCTTTTGTAAATAATAAATTACAGAATTACACTATTTGAAAGCATCATTCCATATCAAGAGGTTCTAGTTAACATTCACATAAAAAAACTCATGAAGGCATTCGTTATAGAGGCATTAGGTATTTTATTATGCAGAGGAAAATAAAATCAGATAACTTACCAACAATGAGGCCTATCCGGCAGTTGTGATTTTTCCAAGCGCAAGACATCAATGTACCAGTAGTGTCATTCAGGATTGCGCATACATCAATTTGGACATCCTGGAAACAAAGATAAAATACTTAATAATTTGATATTCAATGTTTGAGTGAGTCACGGATGTTCTTTATGAGATCAGTAAGCTAAACGATTACAGCTGGGTTGTTTTAGTGCTTTAAAATAAAACTTACGCCTCTCCTTGCTATGGCATCCTTCAGAAGTTGAACTACGTCTTCACCAACAACTCCAGAGCACTTGAATCCCTTTGTCCACCGTTCCAGTAACCCTTTAGTCAGGCCAAGTTGTCGCAAGGGGAAGCTGAATGTAAAGCCAAGAGGGAGGCGCTCCTTGTAAACATCGTTATCCTAAAATATAACACAAATTCTGTTAGGGAATATGTAGGCACTTAGATTTTCTATTTATGGCAACATTAAATCATTTAGACAAAATCTATATGATGATAATGTTTAAAATTTTACTTCAAAACATCTTTATGATGCCATCTAGGGGATATAAAGAGAACTAAGAAATAGACAATAGGGAAAATAATATAGATTTTTGTTAATTAGTTCTCTTACCTTCATGAAGTTGGCCAGGCACTCGGCAATGTGGTCGAAAAGGTCTTGTCCCGAGCCTATCATGATGCTCTGTGGGATGGCATAGATTTTGGACTGCATATCGAAATGGTTTTCTGCTAGGGTTATTATAAGAACCCTAAAATTAGTCCCTCCTAAGTCGAGCGCCAAAAACTTTCCCCTTTCTACAACAAACAAAAAATTCAAATTTTTTTTTTTTTTTTTTGTATTAGGCAATTCACCCTAAAAAGAGTGCTATTTATATAAATATATTTTATACCACTAAACTCATTTTTTCTGAGAAAGCTAATCAGTTTCTACCCCTTGCCATTTGCTTGAAAACATTTAGTATATTACATATAGGTTTTCAAAGTGCAGTAAATCTTTACAGTAATTACTTTGCTTTTGATATATTCATCGATCAGCTCTTTTTTTATTGTAAGCACACAAAATATTGAAAATAAACTCAACCTACTAGATATACTTTAAACAGGCTGGGAAAGCATCTAGGCGTATTAGTTGATTATTATAGAATTTATATCTATAATATTTTTATAATGGGTGTTCTTCTCACCTTTTCCATTGGGCAAGTCCTGGACATATGTGACGAAGCATTTGATGACCGCGTCGTCGTGAGTTTTCTTCCCGAGGCCATCGTTGATGTCCTTCAGGAGTCTGGTCATAATCTCCCGAGTCTGCTTGTCCGTTAGGATGAGCTCCTCGCATTGCTCTCGAATCTGAAACAATACAAAGAAACAGATTACTTTTGTTATTTAGTGGTAGTTCCTACCCAACTTGAACCGATTTTCTGCATCATTTTTTCTTATTGACCAATTGAAAAATGGGGGGAAAAAACAATATCTTGAGTCTCGTTTTCTTTTTCAACAGCAGTAAAATTGATATTTCAATTTTTCACAGATCAACATCACTCAATCATCTCAAGATGAGGGTAAGACCTTAAAATAGTTGTGTTGACCTACAAATTCCAGACAGAAGCTAAGTAGAAGTAGGCACTTAAATTTTCTATTTATGGATATTTAAAACCAATCACACATCAACATTATTTTAGGTGGCAATATTTGAATGGAGGAGTGAAAACAAGTTAAAAGTCATCAAAAATACTGATTTCGGGTTTCTGTGAGTCTTGCGCAGTCCTGCACAATCCTGGTTCAATGAACTCAATGTTAGTGTCATTTTCAAAATTGGAACTGATAGTGTGGAGGATTTAGACAAGCGATAGAGTACCTACCTACCTATAGCATAATATTTGAACAGTAAATTATTTTAATTGTGTCATTTTCAAAATTGGAATTAATTTATCAAGAATTCTGACTAACTTCTTTCTAAATATCATTTGCTAAGTTGTGAATTTCAATTTTCGTTTGTTTGTTTAAATGCAAAGGAGTTTCATAGAATTTAAACAATTCATCAAATTTCAACGTTCATTTGATAGTTCTGTGAAAGTCCTATTCAAGTTACTTGACAGAACTAAAATAATAACATAACTTTCACAGAACTTGAAAATTAACTTTGAAAATTGACGAATTTTTCGAATTCTCCGTAACAACCCGTCCTATGATTAGGCTTTAACTTTATATCCGAATCAATCCGAAATTTTTAACATTTCCAAATGATTGCGCAATCTTAAGTTAATTTACTTCACGCGTTAGATTCCGTAGTCAATTTTATATCTATTTAAAACGTTCATGTATTGGTGTGTCAATTAAGGACAAGGGCCTGCGTATGGTGGCCCTGATGATAAGCTTGAAGGCCACGCAATCTATTTATTATCAATCGATCAATCGCTTAGTCATTATATTATTAATCATCTTTATTATTTTTGAGGGGAAAAATTGCCCCATTGTAGATGTATGGAGGGAAAACAAAACTTTTCCACTCATTGTGTGTTGTCAAATCTGAAAAATGTAACTAAATAATTCGAGTTTTATTTATTCCGTATCTAATTGTACTTAATATTGCTCATAAACATGTAAATATAAAACCATGAAAAACCTATGTAAAACCAAACTAAAATCATTATTTGGCGAGTTCTTAAGGTGAACAGATCCATAGACATATGAATATTAGTAGACCTGCCCTAAGTGATTAAAAGCGTATTATTCCCCACTCCCCGTGAATCTTGAGAATGTGACGTCATCATTCTTGTTCGAACTAGCGTCGAGCTATGGTCGAGGCATTTTATGAAATAACACGGCAAAATAGTGGCTTGTGATATGAAAACTTGTAAAAATAGATGTGAAAAGGAGAATAAACCCAATTGTCGTATTACATTCCTTAAAAGCATCATTTTAAGCTTATTCACATCGTATAATATGAATCAGTTGTAGAAACATATACTATCACATCGAGATACATCTGGTCGAATGTAGCGATTCTCAAGTGTGCGCATCGTTGTTACTGAGAAGTAAATTATGAACACTTATAAAAGTGTCTTAACTAAATACGTAAACAAAATATTCGACTCTGAAAATAGAAGTTTTTTTTTTGCCGAATTTGGACTTCGCAAATTTGTTCATAACGTGGCGAGTAATTTGCGCTCCCATGTAAAAATGTCTATTCATTCAAAAGCAGATTTTACTTTTAAGAACTAAATGGTGATATTATAATGCGAGATGCCTATATACTGTCAGATTGATTTATTGACGAATCACAGCCAGCTTTACCCCCTTCGTTCTTCAACAGTTGATTTTACCCCTCACCTTTAATTTCTAGTCTATATATTCTTATGTCTGTGGAACAGATCTTAAAACTTTCGGCTACATGCAGAGGTAAGTAAGTTTGTAAAAGTCTATATTTTAATAGAAGTTCATTTAAATGCAATAAACACGAAGAACTATGGTAAAAATATTTTACTTTATCTTTCATATTTGGTTTTTACGAAGTGGAGATATTTAGCTTACTAAACTAACAAAAGGATAAAACATATTAGTTTTTACTTAATATTATTATTCTTATTTTTTTAATAAAGACAAACATCCCTGATTACGAATAACCAGACAATATTTTAAAATCTGCTACAACCACCACAGTAAGCGGAAAATGTTGCTTGTGTTGTGATGTAGGATTGAACACACTTTGCCTGGATGGAATCCAAACGCGGTGAAAACTCAGCCACCAACCGTTCAATATTTCTAATAACGTACGTGCCAACCATTACGGCACATTTAAAAAAATTGGGTTTTTTTATGAATGTAAGGTAGGTACCTATTCGTAGTAAAGGATTTTTATCAGATAAGCTCATATTGGTTTCCGGTTGACGAGCAAATAACATTCGGCGTCTATCGGGTCAGTTTTTAAATATTTAAATAAATAAAAGATTCAAACAAAATACGCGAGTAACTTGAAATCATTTCAACACGTTTTAATATCGAACCAACAATATGTAAATATGGCAGGAGGATTTGTGTATAAAATAATAAAAGTATTAATTTATTCAACTAAATTATTTATAGCTAAGCCATTTTGCAAAAAGCAACAACCTTCGCCTGATTTTTAATTCATATTGCATCAGCATAATTATAAATACCAATTAGAAAAAAAAACTCGTTTTGGAAGCATTAGTAATAGATAATATTTATTATAGGTACCTGTTTATATTTTATTCAAAATCGTTGTTCTTATTTATTATGCTGAAAACGTGAAAACTCTCAAATAGAAAAACAAATAAATAATTATAATTTTGTTTATTTTACAAATCTATAACATAAATTATGCGCATTTCTGTAGCTAGAAATACTTGGCTATGACTGAATTCGATTTTGCAATATTTAGTCATTTGTTAGATGGTGACAACCAGTAACTTACAGTTTACAAATAATATTTTTGACTTATTCATGTAGGTTAATATAATATATTCACAATTCACTAAAAAGGTTACTAATTTACTTTGCCTTGCAGCACGTACATGTTACGGTTTATTTGGCAAGGGTTGAAAATAACTAAATTATGTAAAGGTAATTTTCGTAAATCGTGTTTGGTGCTCTACACACGGAAAAGAAAATCAATTTTGGTAATCTAGCAAAATAATAGAAACAAAAGAAGCCAGTATAAGACAAGGGGTGAGACAGGGATGCTCTCTGTCACCTGTTCTTTTTAATGCTTATATACAGAGTGCGATTGATGACTTGAGAGAGAGAATGAGTAACAGAAAAGGTGTAAAGATACACGGGCAAAAGGTGGATATGATAAGGTTTGCTGACGATATTGCTTTGGTTGCTGAAAGCGAAGAAGAACTGCAAGAGGCCTTAACAACCATGCAAAGCATTCTTCAAAACAACTACAACGTGAAGATAAATAAAGACAAAACAAAGCTGCTGACTGTAGGCCGAACGCAACACCAGATGAGAGTAGAGATGGCAGGAGTTACACTAAAGAACACCAAGGAGTTTGTCTACCTCGGGAGCAAAATAACATGGGACGGTCGGTCTAAGAGCGAGGTCGACAGCCGTATACATCAGGCTAGGCTTGCATTCAATAAAAAGTCGAAAATAATAGAATCGAATAATATAGACCTAAAACTGAGAATACTACACATCAAGACCTATGTATGGAGTATCTTGATGTACGGCTGCGAAACATGGTGCCTATCCGAAAGAGATAAACGGAGACTAGAGGCTTTTGAGATGTGGTCCTATAGAAGACTGTTAGGAATTTCCTGGAGAGACCATATTACAAATGAGGAGGTTCTCCAAAGAATCGAAGGAGGAAGGCACCTGCTCAGGACCTTGTCCGAAAGGCGTGCAAGATGGATCGGTCATGTTATACGACAAGAAGGCCTCTTGCATGTCATAATGGAGGGTATGACCGAGGGGACCAACTCTAGGGGACGCCCACGCCGAGAGTACCTGGAGGACCTGCTGGTGGACGTGCACTGCTCATCATATGGAGAAATCAAAAGAGCCGCACAAGACAGAGAAGAATGGAAAAGGAGATTAGATGAAATTGCTGCAAACCAATCCCAGGATTGAAACCAGAGAGAGAGCAAAATAAATCAACGGCCACCATTATATGGGTAGATTCAAAAGTCGTCGAAATATGCGACCCAGAAAAGTTATTCTGTAAATTAATAAGAATGAGAGAAGTAACAAAAGGCATAATAATGTTTTAAAGATTTTTAATGCTTACTGTTTCAATTATACAACTCGATTTCCGTGTAAATCACTCTCATCATGCTTTCTGCGATAAAAAATATGGAAAATTTTCAGTTGATTTTCATTTTTTGATCTCTTGAGCTCCAAAACAGAAATAACATACATATTAGGTACTATCATCAATCTTATGTACATTATCTAAAAATATTCTCTCTCTTGAGAACAAGTACGCAAGCTTTATACTAGCGCCTATACCTTGTATCTGGTTATCTACCTTCACAAAGCTGCTAATCTAAATATTATAGCTTATTCATCGATCTATAATCTAGATAATAAAATAGAAAACGTGATATTATATTAAGAAATGCGATAATAGATTTCAATGTCATGTTACACGTATGTTCAGAAATATGTTAATATAATAGTAAATTATATTATTATATTCACGCTGCAACTTTCTTACCCACACTCGTACAAAGGTGCGAAGGTTATCATGCGCACAATTATTATTTATAACACGGGTATACACCTGAACGCTAACAGAGAAAATTGCACGCAGTACCTACATTCAAAACACACGTTACGTTATTACATCCGAAGCATTGCGGCTTCACTTATTAATCAATTATACTTGCAAAAAGCATTCAATAATGGTGAAATGATGTGTAATTTGTTGCTATCTTTGCCTGTCCTGACATTTTATTTATTTTTACAATAAATACTAAATCAAATTTCATATAAATCTCACGTGAAAGAAACTGGAAAGAAAGAGGATGAAGAACTCCTATTTATCTACGGTGCCATATCCCACCTTAGTGGAAATAATGCTCAGATACTTGAGGTTCCATTGAATGAAACCAGGAGACATCGTCAAACATCCAATAACAAAAATAGATAAACTTTTAAAAATGGAATGAGCGCAATAGGCGTGAAACGGCGAACAGTAGTTATTGTTATTTCTTTCAACGATAAAAAACTTGAGGTTTTAACGACATCACTAATTAATTAGACAATTCGTTACAGCATAGCAACCACGCTTGTATTTTAGACAACTAATTCAATAATTATTTTAATAATGCATAACCACAAAATTCGGTATCTCCGGATTATTATTTTACACGTGTAACGAGTTGCCGTTAAGGTATTCAATCCAAGCCCGTATTCTATTTTTAGTTACAAAATTGAAAGTAAGCTTTTTTTATAAATTCAAGTGTCATAATAAATTCTTCAAGATAAAAACGAAATATCAAACTTAAAGGTCATATTAAACCAGGTTTGTAAAATTACTAGGTAGCATAAAATAGTATTTATAATAATTATTTGTAATATGGATTGCAATTCACAGTTAGAATAAAATAATAGGTTCGTGAACATTAATATTTTTTCAATTACAGTGTTATGATTTTATATCGCCACTCTTATGAATGAACCGAATAATTGAACTGAGATAACTTTCTACCCATTATAAAAGCAATAATATTTACGTTCTACTTTGGGCCATGTTTTTTATAAGATGTGTTTATTATCAACAAAATTATTCCGTAGTGATTCATCAACGTAATAAAATTTGTACACAAAACATTGCCGTGAATCAGCAAAACTAGGTCGTGAATTGCCTATGTTTTTCCTAAACGAAAACAGTCAAGCAGATTAATTAGTATTGAAAGAGTTATCTTACGTTTACTTCAAATTTTCCACAAGTTTATTTCACAAAAATAGATCTTCTCGTCTGTAAACGTAACAATTGAGATTTTTTGCTAAAAAATCCACCACCGTGCGGTCACCCAGTTTGTGACAGTTTAGTATTTGCAATAAGTTTATCTTTTCTTTAATGTAAATACATTTTGCAAGAATCGTGTGTCGTATAATATGCATAGTAATAGTACAATACGAGTTATTCATTATTTACACAAATTCGTTTGGCGCCAATATCGAAAACGAACACAGTCTTGTTAAAAACCTCGTGATAGGTACATTAATTTATGTCAATTGATAAAAGTGTCATTTCATTTTCATATACCTAGGTACTTGTAATTCAAAACTCGCCACTCAAGTCTGGTTCGATCATTTATAGCAAGTTCAATTAAAATTACGAATCCTACACACTTGTTCGAGAGAACTAATTTACCCTTGGATTTAAAAAATCAGATCTGTCATAAATAAATTCCTTCAGGGAATTGTTTTCTTATCGACGATCAGAAAAACAGATCTTTTCAAGTATGTTACATATAATAGATCGATAATCTAATTTGATTCGTGTAAATTCATTGTTTTTGATTTTAATTCGTAGAACTCGATGAATTTTTTTTGTTGCAATGAAAATAAGTAGAAAATTTGTTTATTTGAAATAAAGTAAATGATGTAATTGTCTGTAAAAAAAATACTAAAATTCTTGTTTATTTATGTACTTATTTATACTAATGTTTTTTTCATTCTTAAATTACAAGAATCACTAATCAAAATATCTACGTAAGTAGCTTGTAAGTGTATCGAGACTGATTGGTTAATTGATAAGAAATAATTAAGAAGATTGAGAAAAAAAAAACGAATGGAAATTTCCTCACATTTTGTTATAAGTTATAAAGCTAGTCTTAATGCCCTGGAAGTTTAAATTGGCTCAAATATATTTGACATTGGCTGTAAAAAACCGCGAATAACAACACGGTAATGTGCTTTCTCAGTTAGCAACAACTGTTATGTCTAGCTGTCGTTGTTGTTATTCACAAAATAATTGTAATCTTATAATACAATGTACTGTGTATGTCTAAATAAATAATAAACCGGTAAACAACAAAGTTTTTTCACGAACTGTACAGTGAATTCAAACTCACACAAAAGGTACAAAAAGCTTTGTGCGGGGTTCAAAATACTAGGGCATTTTTAAAAGCTCCTGGAAACACAGCATGAAAAGTCATTCAACTTTGAAATATTAAAAAAAAAAATAAAAACGTACGTTACGAAAGTAATTTTCAGTTTTAAAAAAATTGGTATTTAGGTAATATATTATCTAACCTTTCTGTGTATTAGTCGCTCATGAAAAGTCATTGTGTAATGCCAACCCCGACGGGCCTTTGTAAAGAGGGCGGGTATTACATAGTGAAACCTAAGATCGTGCAATTACTTTGACCTCTAGCTCACTTTATCCCCAGACAAGGAAAAAACCGACACATTGCACCACAGTAGACTACCCTCAGACACGTAGGCATTTTTAATGCCTGAAAACATCCCCTAAAATTGAGCAACCTTATTTATAATTTCCTTGTGTATATTTGTAACATTTTAAAATTAGAACTGTGTTATGGGAAAGTAATCAAATGTTAAAAAGAATCTTTTCGATTTCAAACAAGCGTTATTAAAGTAGGTACCTGCCGATAATAAATTTTATTCTGTATTTGAAATGAGTAATTTTTTTTATTCTGTAGAAACGTTTTTTTTTGTATTATGGCCATGGTTTTATTGATACACTGGAGTGATATATGAAGCCTTTTATCATGCGACATCACAGACTGAACGATTATTTTACGCTATTTTACCGTGATAAGATACGTGTCGGGTCAAGATAAAATACTTTTTTGATTGCTTTTCATTAACTTTATCTAGAAATAATGATTCGCGCAGCAATTCTGAGTGTGCACTCAGTTTTCATAAAATAACAATTTTTACTCGTGGAAAAAATATAATAGTTCAATATTAATAAGTCACTGTAGGAAAAATAATTCGTTTCGATAATAATTTATTTTTATGGAATTATTACGTTTCCGTTGATTAACACGTGTTAGATAACACTTTATAATGTGGAAGAAAATGTCCTGTATGTAGGTACTTGATGTTTTGAATTCTTGTTGCTTAGTGATAATGAGAATTTAAAATTTTCTTGAATTCAATGAGATTTAAAGGGTTCATTTCACGTTGATATTATGTAAATATATTTAAAATGGGAACAGTGAGAATTTCAAATTTAGAATTTATGATAGAACTGAATTTTTATTTTTATTGTGTAGTATTCTATTAAGTAGTTTTTTTTATTATATTATGGTTGAAATTGTGTAATACATTACAAAAAAGAACTCGTTCGAACTAGAAAGAAAGAACTATTCCGAAATTTAAACATATAGGTATATGTTGTGACTGTGTGTATAGGGTGAAAGGACGCTCCCCCTCCTCTCTATTCCCGCCACTTTTCCTCATCCTCAATGAAATGACGTCAGAGTTTGAAGGTCGTGGATTCGGGAAGGTTAAAACCACCCTTTTAGGACTGTGGACTTGAAATCAGATAAAAATCAATTCCAACAAGATTAGAGGTCGGAAAAAATCGATTTCTGAAACACTACATATTGTATTCAATCAAAACAATTAATAATATCATTTTTTCATGGAAGTTTTTGTAATCTGATTATATTATTAATGCAGTGAAATATATAATGTCACGCTTACGGAACGTTTGCACGTACACTATAATTTTTTGTTGTAAACTTCAAGGCGCTCTTATAAAATGCTCACAAAGAATATTCTTTATGTTTTTAACGCGATTCCGAATTTAATTTTGGATAATGTTTTGTCATTATGGAAAATGTGCAATTTGTGCTGGTGCACCACGCGTTCGGCGTTCACACGTCATCGACACGTCAAATAGACGCCGGCCCTTTGGCACCGGCCTACCTACATACATTCCAAATATTCTTTATACTTTCAAACCACACTTAAAAATTGCGAATTCTCAATTTAATTTCAGCACGGTCGAAATACCGCGGTACGAGTTTCCTTAACCCTATTGTACGATCCATTTAAATTGTTTCAGCATTTTCCCGAAGAACGTAAACTTGCGCAAGGTCAAAGCGGTCAAAATTTAAAAAATGTTCTTATTTTAAATGGAGCACTGGTCTAACTCACCGAGGGGAGAACCATAGTTGCCATACCCATCTTGATTGGTGGTTGATCGCTTCTTTATTCAACCGATTGACACACGAACACTGAATAAAGATTGGTGCGAACCGAAGTACTTAAAAACCAGGAGGCCGAACAGCGGCCGAACCTTCTGAAGAACTTATCGCGACTGAACTGGAAACTGACTGAGCATGTGCTAAACACTGAATACTAGAGGTAGCGCCAGACTACTTGTATAGAGGTCATAGAAAGGCTTTACCTCTCTCTCTGACACCTTCTCTATAGCCCAAGCTAGAGGGAGACGACTGCAGCATGCGCAATACCATTCGTGGAATCCAGTGGCTCATGTAAACGTCACAATTACGGGAAATGAGTTTTTTCTCAACGTTTTAATCTAGTGGTCCAAATGGGTTGACTGATTTACCAATGCATAGAGATTATACTAATGAGTACCTAGAGACAACTAATCAGCGATTAAAACGAATGTGTACATTTACAGTTAATTGATACATTCTGAATTGAAAATTGTCATCTTCATTTCGGCAACTAAAATAATTTGCTTTTATAAAGAACTGGTAAATTTTTGGTATTTGCTTTGTCACATACGATAACTTTATTATTATTGCAATTGCTATTGAATCTGTTATTAAAACTGTGTGTAAAATTTAATGTTTTTTTAATTTATTTTCATTAAAAAAACATCAACAACGTTAAAACGCTGTGTCATAAATTACCGGAAACATTAATCATAACATGTCATCATGTTCCTTAAATCGTATATTTAAGTTAAATTAGGCATGAATTATCAAAGCAATGCGCAGTAGAACATAATGTTATAAAACGTTACGACTGTTACGAGTCGCCTTAAATAATTAATCAGTAAAACCATTTTTATGAGTTCTTTACGACACCTCTAAAGCGATTATTTTAAGATCCGTTAATCCATGATTATAACAATAAAACATTAGCCATTCAGGCAGCACCATAATACATTTATGTAGTGCAATAGTAATAGAGTCGAATGCGTAGACCATTAAGCCACGAATGCGATCCTCATTAAAATTAAAAGCCTTAATTTGAAAGCGATGACAAGCTAGAAGCAAAGCTAATAAATTCTGCACTTCTAACATATACATATTTTCACGGTCAACGGAAATGATTTTTATTTATTACCGTGCATAATCATAATTTATGTTCTCGTTCCATACATCTACACTGAATAATACATCACTGTACCGGTTATTTTAAACCCGTAATTGACTAACTACGTTGTCATTTAAATACACGTTTTATGGTGGTAAAAACTTGTTCATTTAATCAACATTACGCCACATGGCCTCTGTTTAATAAAATAAACATACCGAAAAATATATTAATAAACAGCTACTGTTTAATGTTTTGTAATTCGCCTAGACCACTTATAAATTATCAGGAAGCTGTTGCTAAAACTATAACATGTATAAAGCGTAATATAAGCTTTAATTTCTAATTATTGTAATTGATTACTGCAAGTCATTATTATTAAATTATTGAAATGGGATATCCTGTAGCATTTTTTTAAACAATAAAATAAGAAATCGTTATTTCAGCAAGTAGACGATGCATAAATTAACAAAATAATATTTCATAGTTCACTAGACACGTCTATTGACATAATTTTGCGTCATGTATTTAAACTTCGAACTCGTATGGTTTTTCGTCTGTCACCTGAAATTGTTCGTGAGACGTTATAAAAACAAAATGAATAAAAATGCGAGACGGTGGCGCAATTAATGGTGTGGAATTTCATAAAGCCATTTGACATGACGGCGAGCCGCGAGTGATCGCGTAGGTTGTGATATTGCTCGTGTTTCTGTATCGACGGCGCACGTTGTATGTGTGTGTGTGCTTCCTCTGTATTGTGGAAAGTCGAGCCCTCCAGGCGCCGACTCTGATTGGCCGAGACGCGGGCACGTCTGCGGCTACATGCTCGACCTTTGTATTGAGCTCTCCCACACACACAAATCGATGAAACAAATATAAAACCGTACATGTGTGTAATTTTCCATACTTTGCCCCGTCTACACCTTTGGCTGTGTGCGTGCGAAATGGTCGATGAATGTGACCTGTGACTGTGTGAGTGGTTGACGTCACTAAGTTTGCAGTTTCATCATCCTATTTCGTGCCACGTGACACTTGTGCTCCAACCGTAAAAACGATGCGAATCAGATAAAAGGGAAAAGAATAACGTGGACACAATGAAAGAAAGAGGCGAAATGAAGCAACCTTTTTGTTTACAAACGCAATTCTGAATAATGGGTGTGTGACTCCCGTCTGCATTCCCCAGTGCAAGAGGTGCTCATGCAAATAAATGATTAACGTGCATCGCAAATAATAATTATTAAGATGGATGAGAATAACTGGATTTTTTCTGGCTAAACCTTCTATGTTGAGACACGTTCCATTTAAGGAAGGGTTTTTTCTTCATTCGATATTTTTGTTTTTGCTCTGTGAAGGCTTCGATCACTTCAATGACAGTGGAAAAGCTGCGTGGCAAATAAGACGTAAGCCCAATTGAACTACGTGCATTCTGTCAGACCTTACTTATGCAATCCCCGACTGACATGACAGCTGAATTTCCAGTATGATAAAAAATAATTTCTGACAAGCTTCAAAAAGCGCGGCACTCCTTTCAATGTAATTTAATCAGACTTTCTTATTTTTCCTTATCTCGGCACATAAATCACCTCCGAAATTTTCTCAATTCGGGAAAAACAGCCAATTATGAAAATATACAGATCGCTCTGATAGGCACCTAAATGCTATGTTTGTATTTGTATGTACCTACCTACCTAAATATAATTGTTTTACACTGCATTTACATAGTTTGCACAAGTAAATAATACAATGACAAATTGTAACGCACCTATTACATATAACTGGTCTACTGTTTGTTAGTAGGATTCGTGTGAAGAATTATACAATTCGCATCGAGAGGACTCTTGCTAATCATTCCACAATACCAGAATCTTCTAAAAATGCGTCATTTTCTGAGGGCTGTCACAAAATGAATATATAATACATACCTACGGCATGTGTTACATTATCTAAAAACATAAATTTGATATTTAAAAGTAGATATATTCTCCTGGCACGGTTGCGGTAAACCAGGGATGGCAACCCTGTACATAACACAATAAATTGTTTTAAATAACAATGTGTCAAATTACTTTTAAAATTTGAGGTCACATTCCCCCATTCTAGTATACTATATTCGAGACGAGTGTGGCATAGGGCACATTAAACTTTTTAATATCAACTATCAAATTACATAAAAACATATTTTAATTTTGTACGTTTTTTCCGTATGTCTAATAACCGGTCACGAACATTGAGAAAAATTCATCGTCATCAATATAATTTTAGATTATGTTTTTTCCCTGGTTCTTTCTATCAATTTTTGCAGAACGGTTATGTCCATGTTTAGCTTATTTAAAAGTGTCGTTCTAGTTATTTTCAAGAAAAATTAATACAGTTAAATTAATATCAGAAAAGTTAACTATTTTTCCTATCAGGGGAAGAGCAGAAATTTCATGTTTATAGATCAGAAATAATAATGGTCCTAGGGCACTTCCCTGTGGAACTCCATATGTTTATTGGAAGAGACTTCGTTTTTCCATCAATTTATACATGCTGCTCTCTTCCTGATATATAGTAGCTTTCTAATAGTTTCGGTGTAGTTTCACCCAAAATGTTTTGATAGTATATATGTTAAAAATATAAGAAATTACCGTTGTTCGCTTTGTCTGGCCTAAATCGTTAAACGAATTTAAAAGAATGCCTACTTCAAAAGTAGATATTATTGCTCGCTATCCCTGGCGTAGACCGTTAAAATAATTTAAAAGAAAAGTCCAATAGTACTTATGTAGATCATATAAGAAACCAGGTACTCTAAGATTGCGGCTTGGATAGGTTAGAAACTTCGTGAATTCAAGATTAATGTCATCCCAAAATACTTTCTGAAAATGCTCGATGACGGATGCTAATAAATGGATTTTATGAAAGTGTAAACATCCGCTTAAAAGCTCATGGCTTCAAATGAAAAGAGGGTATAGATTGCTTCAGGATAGCAGCAGAGTTTAATTACATAGTTCTCTAATAAAACTATTTACATATTTATAAATTTTGTTTTAGTTTTTGCTTTCAGGCATAGGTTAATTGTAAATTGCATAGTGCTCGTAGATACCCAAACAGTTCCTATGTCTTTTTCAGTATTTATCTAAACGTATTGTTTATTTACAGAGATTGTATATTGGCCTTCTATGTTAGGAGTTCACCTTTGTTGTGTAAGACAACGTAAAGTTCAAAGAATTTGAACAATTCATAATTTGTCTATGTTAATTTTCAAGTTCTATGAAATACCTATTCAAGTTCTGTCACTATCCAAGTACTGTGAAATAACCGGCCCATGATGAAAAATAACAGAACTTGAATAAAACTTTCACAGAACATGAATTTAAACTATGAAATTTGATGAATTGTTCAAATTCTGTGAAACAACCCGTCCTAGGTTTACTAGAAGACTATAATGTTTACTTTAATATAAAAACATTTAAAATGTTCATTGTGAATATTTTGATCTGGGCGCCCTATGATTATCGGCTTACTGAAAGATAACGTAAGCAGGTACCTATATATTATACTACGGCGTAATGTGTGCAAATTAAATGACAAGGCGCATTGTTACGTGTTACTGAAAGTGGCCGTGGATCGTTTGCTCGCGTTAATGTATCTGTTTAACATAAGCCTATACTAATGTTAATCAACCAGACGGAGATAACGGAATGCCTAACTAAGTACTTAAGACTGCAAAAGGTGCGATCTAAATGTTTGCTGGTGTGTTTCTAACCTAAAGCTAAAGGACCACACACCGAAGAGAGACCAACTTCACAAAGTCTGCCCTAAGGTAGGTTTCCTCTTTTCGCATATTCGGGATGGTCTTCTCGATTAGAGGAAGTCGTGTACTTGGGTATTGAAGGGTCCCTTATTATATGAGAGAGGAAAAATAAAAGCTGAGAAATCACTCCAGCTGATTTGCTGAATAAAATAACGAGTCCCTTCCTTATTTTATCCACTTTCTTTTGAAATACGTAGAAAAAATGCAGCTGCCTGATGTCCTGAATACTTTGTTCTTCTGAATTTTTGCATAGACTCACATTTCTGGAAAATAACTATTTTTCAAAAACGAACTCAATTTCTAAGCATCCTAGTAGAGTAACGATGAATTTTTGATTTATTTTCCCATAAATTTAAAGAAATATTATGATTGTAAAGAATACATATTTAATTATACTAAGCAAAGATATTTTGCAAAGGCTTAAATAATGGCAAAGTTTTCAGAAGTAATCGTTAGGCGTGGAAATAATATAAATTCCGCTAAAAACTCTGCTGCGATGACTGGGTGACATTATTTATGTAATGTAGAATCTAGGTTACCCATATTAACGTTTGCTTTGTAATTATTTTGCAATTGGACTCAGTAAGAATTATTAAGTTTTTCGGAATAACTTTATTGAGTAAAACCTCAAATTGTAATATTTAAATATTGAAGACAATATTAGTGATTCTTAAACGAAAATCTGAAACAGAAAAATCAGAAAAGGAAACGGTCACATCTGGGACACGAACCCAGGACCCTTGTCTTTCCGGGACAATGCTCTACCAACTGCGCTAATGGGACCCTATCCTACTCGGTCACTTTTAACTGTATCATACTTCGAATAAGAACTACCAACATTGTCTTCATTTTTTCACCGCACATTTTTATTGGCAACTATCTTTATGTATGATCGCAAGATGTGACCGTTTCCTTTTCTGATTTTTCTGTTTCAGATTTTCGTTTAAGAATCACTAATATTGTCTTCAATATTTCAGTAAGAATTCTTTAAAACAATCACCCATTTAATTCCGATATGCGACATACAAACTACAGTTATTATAGACTTTTTTTACTTCTATTTTTTAACAATTTTTTGTGGTGCGTACTTTTAAATTGCTTCTCAAAAATGTTTAAACTTGCTATCATATTATGTTACTATAATGGTGCCTCTTAAGAATAACACTGCTCATTGTTTGAAGTGTTGATTTTATGTCGTTAGTAATCATCTAATGTTTAGTCTACTTGGAGCCTCAGGTGGCATATTTAACCGCAGGATAAACCAAAGACGTTATTTGATCTCACACAACATTAAATGTCCTGAAAAGGTTCTGGTTTTAGCGTAGGCGGCGAGACCAACTACATTTCAAAAGATAAGATCTTTGAGTTTTTGATGAATTCGAGCTTTATTCTTATTATTTATAGCCCTTAATTATAATGCCAACGGTTTAGATCAATAATGCAATAAATGGACGAGGCTCCATTCATAATTTTGGACCTTTAGAGCCCATTCGTGCAGAATATATTTTGCCTGTTCATTCACCCCTCTTAACCCTCGTCGAAACTATTATTCGTAGGCACGATACAAAACGTAAAAAGTGTGCTAGTTTTTTTTATTTTATTTTACCCTCGTGCAAGTCTTAACACGAGATTACTACGAACAATGGTTTAACTATAAATATAAATAAATACTACAAAGCTTTATCATCTACTCAAAGAAGATTTTTTATGCGATTGTTTATGTATTAAGTACTTAAAATGTTTTAATGCGATTGTTTCTGCATTAAGTACTTGAAATGTTTTTTTGATTCACAGAATTTGGAAGAGTATAAAGCAGATATTAACGAACAAAAAATGATATGGCGTCACAACTTGAGAACAAAATAAACTTGTAATTTATTTGCGTGATGTGTAGTTATTACACATGTAGGTAAGTAACATTGAAATATGTATATTGTTCTGAGTATATAATAGTAATTAATCATTTTAGAAATTGAATAAAGTAAAAGCAGTAATAAGTTAGTTTCGATCTCCTCAAGGGTTCTATCCTATAATAGATGTATACAGGAACGAAGTCTTCCAGACTGTACAAATCTACACGTACAACGCAAAAAAAGATAATAAGGCATGATAAAAGTGATAAGTAAGTAATATTTAGTTGTTCCTCTTCCTGTCGTGCAATAAATTCCAGCGTAAAGCATCCACCATCCGTCCCACATTCCGGAATAAAAAATATTATTACTATTATTATAAAGTAAGTAAAAAACATGTTGATGTAAATCTGTAATATCTGATCTTAGGATCGAATTTGAAGCTAAATTTATCAAAGCACAGTAAGTGTTAGTGAAAACATTTCTTGAAAACACAATATCCATGGAAATACTTGCTGTAAATCAAAACACTTTGGTTCAAATCTTTGATAAATGGAAGTACCTAAATTGAAACAAATTTATCATAACATTGAGCAAATCTTGTAAAATTCAGTAAGCAACCTTATGTGTATAGAAGACTGGTGAAAATATTTCTTGAAGACATAATACTAATCTTGTAAAATTTAGTAAGCAACATTATGTGTAAAGAAGACGGTGTAAATATGCCTTGAAGACATAATACTAATCATGTAAAATTCAGCAAGCAAAATTATGTGTAAAGAAGACGGTGTAAATATGCCTTGAAGACATAATACTAATCATGTAAAATTCAGTAAGCAACATTATGTGTAAAGAGGACTTGTGAAAATATGTCTTGAAGACATAATACTATTCATGTAAAATTTAGTAAGCAACAGTGTGTACATAAAATCAGTAAACAATAAAGCCACATTAAATTTGTCAAATAAAACAGTATCGGCATTAGACAAAAATCTAAATTCGATTGTGCACAAGAACAACAAAGGCATACATTTTCTCACAGAAAATAGCGTTGATACGCCATGTTCGTACATTTCAACAACGCCTGACAACACTTTCAACAACAATGGTACTATAAACGTAGGTACACGAATTAATCCCACTGGATAAACACAATGATGTTGAAATTATGAACGAAGTAACATTCAAATGAGCCACCCATTGCCATAAGTTGAGCAAACAGGAGCTGACCGTATCGGAGACCTTGACCTCCAAGGCCTTGCGAGGAGGTCCCGGGGTGGCTCTCCTCTCCGCCTTGTGGACCATGGTGACCTTTGGAGAGACCTCAATCTTCTTTTTACCTCTGCAGCCAAAAAGGCACAACATACTTCCTCCCTTGCCTTTCTTCTGGAAAAACATAACGACAAAATACTGAAAACGCATGCAAATAACTTTAAAAAATACTGATACTGGGGTTTCTTAGAATTCGAATTCGATTATTATCAAAGGTTTCTTCGAAAAAAGTGATAATAATGATATTTTTGTCTGAAATAGGATTATTTTTTAATACATTGGGTACAGGGGTGGATTTAGCCATTTGATGACCTTAATCGCAGAATAATATAAGATTGATCCGTATGCGTAGGTAAAACCGTTTTTTATAATTTAAGACCGAAGTGAACTACTTGGTACCATCGGAAAACTTCTTAGGACGCATACGACAAACAGGCAACTGTTGTTGATTTATTCAATTATTAATGTCGTTTTTAGGTACTTTTAGGAGAAGTAAAAATTATGCAGTTTTTTTCTTCTTTTTATACATAAGTGAATTGTCCAAGCAAAATAACTGACATCTTTCTTCTTCTTTCGTATGGTGGGGGGTCAGAGGGGGACATCTAGATCTGCGAGCCATTTTAGGGCCTCAGGCGTCGCCATGTGGACCTCATCAATCCCGCCGGGGAATGAATGGAGCGGGCATTCGTTGACCACATGTTCGGTAGTCTGCACCGCACCACATTCACACATCGCCGACTCTTCAAGGCCCCATCTGTGCATTATGTGGGCACAGCGGCTATGGGAGCACCTTAACCTATTGATGGCGGACCAGGTTTTGCGAGGCAGTGAGAACCCAGGCTGTCTCTCGGTGGGGTCCTGTATGAGATGGGCATTTCCCACGTTGGCCGTTTGCCACTCAAGTTTCCACCTATCTTCTGGGGTGATAGGTAGTCGGAGGAGCCTCTCTCCTTCCGCCCAGAAGGGCTTTCGGGACTTCAAGCGGCATGCCGGGTGGGAGACGACATCTTCGTGTAGAGGTATTGCGCTTTTTTGCAGCGCCTTCTTGTATTCCCTCAGTGTTGCAATTTCTCGCCTGATGACTATATTGAGGGAACTGACATCTTTGATCCATACGTTTACATAAAAAAATAACAATATCAATTCTCTGTAAATTTCAAATACAATATATTTTATAAACTCAAAATAAATAAAAAAAAAATCAGCGTTTCTATTGAATTAGTGATAAATTGAAGATGTCCACTGACTCGGCGTAATTATTTCGATATGAAATCGAAATTAAGTTTTCTGGGAGCAATATATTATGTTGGACGAAACGGAAGTATAACAAAAAAGGTAAAAGTCGTCAAAATGATGCCAGAATTTTAGTAAAAAAAGACAAATCATGATTGGTAAGTGAACATGAAATGTTGTGGAATTATTGATCAAACTATAAAGATAGAATTATAAATGATTTGCGTAATACATTGTTCATATAATATCGCAAAGAGGTAAAAATAACGCTAAATTGTACATTGGGAGTTCCGGGAAATCCTTATCGTAAAGATATGCTTAATATATTTTTCGATAGATGCGTCAAATAAATGTATTTTTCAATTGTTATCATTATTAAACTAGTACGATGTTCTGACATCTGGAAATCCAAAAAAGTTTAACGGTTCCAAGTCTTAATCTGTGTTAATCTTGAGTTGTTTCAACATGCCACCAGAAATATGAATTTTATCGCTCAATTTCACAAAACCATTTAATTTCATCAGTCGGCATATGCGCGACAGCTCGACACGAGATTACTAATTATCATTATTTAAATGTGTTATTTAATGGTCGTTTCGCCAAATAAAAAGAGATTATTTTCTTGAGTTAAGAACATATCAAGGCGCCGAATGTAAATCATAAAATAAACAATGCAGACTTGGGCTAGGTTAGGTTTACTGTTATCTCCAGTTATATGAGGGGCAAAACAAAATAAAAAAGGTTATCGTAGCGACCGGGCCTTGAATTGAAAGTGATTTGAATTGAACTTTGTAACGTGTTTATTAAATAAATGCACAATTTTAACGGTGAACAGATTTCTTATTTATGTTGGGTACAATCATAGACATATGAATATTAGGGTACAATCAATTTGCAGTATGACACGTATTATAGCAGTTCAACAATAGTAAGGCAAGTGTAATAAACTTTAATAAGCACTTTATGGGTTTACTAAGGAACAGGTTACACCTGTATCGTTCCTCACAAAGGAACGTAATATATTAATAATAATATATGGATGATTTGTAAAGCGCCGTTTTTGTGCAAAATCACAAAGAGTTTTAATTAGTATTTTCTGTCTTTGGGTTAGCTCGACGAGTAGCAAATCGGCAGTTTAATCAGAGGTGGGAAAATACCCATTAACATGTCTAACAACGAAATTAGCAAAATACCTGATGATTATTCCAGACACGTCTGATGCCCTCAAAAACAGAAATAGCTCGAGTATTTTTAAAGATCTCAATGCAAACTCAGTTTACCCGTATGAAATTGGAATGCATTTATAAACATATCCTTGCTCTGTACTTGCATAGTTCATGGTTTTTTTTTAATAATATAACATTGATGATTTAAAGGGTCATTTTTTCAAAAGAAACTTTTTTATCGATGATGGTACGAATTGTAAATTTCCAACCAATCTAAAACAATCAAACAATGAATTGAACAATTGATTGCGATGGCTAATAAATTGCTTGAAAAATGAGATCACAGAGTGATGTAGGCTTACTGTCATGAAAATAATGGACACACATTCATTATTGATTAAATGTAAGAAGTTCTATTATTATAACAAAAATAATAGGTAACCTAGTTGATATTAATATTTGTCGGGAAGCAAGGCCATTTTCATAACTAAGCCAACTAATTCCTACGTTTGTTTTCAAGTGCAATCTCCTAGGACAGATATTAATTATTTTTGTTCGGTATTATTCGCATCATTTTTATTCTTATATTGGGCACTTCTATTGTCTTGTTCGATGTCAGGCATCAACGGTCACCATGATTAGATTTGGTACGGCCGCTGAGAACTCCGTTCTAACCTCTCTTTCTGTTACATGTAACATTTATGAGAAATTGGGAGAGGATACAATAAGGGTATCAACAGAACTTCTACCAGTGCAATCCTGAGTTGTGTAACATTTTTTTATTATTCAGCATTCCAGTCTCACCTTATCATTTCTGCACATCGTTTCCAGACAATTTATGTTATTACGAATATTGCTCGACACTTTAACAGGATACAGATTGTCCGAATGCATACAATATAACTTAAAATCTCCTACATGTTTATGAGACAGAATTTACGTTCAGATCGACCGCTTTCAAAAATTAAACAGCACTTCCGCTAAGCGTATTGTTGGACGATATACACATGTAATAAGAAAAAAAGTTAAAGTCGTCAACACAATAAATATTACAGGCTCCTATTATAGTCAATGATAAAGCGTAACTCAATGACTCTCCGAAGTCACGACCTATTGAATGTCACCACTAACCACTACCTTATAGTATAGAATACAAACTATGAAACGACAAACAATTAGACACAACGGTTACACTGATCAAACTACCGCTAAGTTAAATTAAGGACCGTTTTCACAAATATCTTCCCCAAAGGACTTTTTTATTTTCTGATTCTTTCTCTACGTAGCTACTAAAAGGATAATTCAGATTTTCAAAAATCATTATATTTTCCTGCTTTTATGTGCCGGTCTACTTACATGCTAGCATTTATGTATTATTTGTGCATTTTTATATGTACCTATAGACGTTTTATAATTTATTTTTTCAAACAAAATAATTTTTTGAAAACTTTTTCGAAATAACTACATGTTTCTCTTTGTCAAAATTCGCAATTTTCGACTACTTTTTAAGGATGGCTTTTCACAGATGAATTGAGTTTTATTATTATTCATCGTGTTTAACAGTTAATTGAATTTGAATTTGAAGATTATCATACAATGTTAAACCCGACTGATTATTTACTTAAAACTGTCTCACGAATAAAAAAAGGTTGTGTGGATATTTCTCTCGCATAATAACGCATAATCTGGATGCCACCAGTTCGTCTTAGCATAATAATTGTCTTTTAGTTTTCAGCAGCGTACTAATCCTGCTATTTGCATATTTCCCCGACGTTTATCATTCTATTCATATGATGTCAAAAATCAAATCAATTCTAAATTAAATAAATTGCATAGGTAGGAATTGCGCATGTTGCAAACATTATGATTACATCGTACAGTCAAACTATGTACGTACAGTCACACCGCATAACCTTGCCTGACCTTCGGTGTACGGAATATTGTAACGTCGGATGTAAGTGGTTATTATTTCCGGAAAATATTACAAATAATCTTCATGCTTTTTGAAGAATTAATCACGAGGCACAAACCTATTAAAAAAAAACAACTGCACATAGTTAGTGAAATTAAATATACATTTAAAAAAAAATAATAATATATACATATTGTATGAAAAAAGTTAAATAATGTAGGTACTCGAAATATATTAATAGTTAGATCAATCGTTAACTATATTATAATTTAATAACTTTGTTTTTAATACCACTTTAATGTAGGTATTTTAAAAACATAAAACCAACCGGTTTCGGTTCACCCTGAACCTTCATTAGGGTCGTATAAAAATATATTAGGATATTTACATTTTAAAACATATTAGATTATATAAATCAGGTTTAGGATGGTTCAGTGTGAACCGAAACCGGTTGGTTTTATATATTAAAAATATATACAATAAAGTGGTATTGAAAACAAAGTTATTTCACTATATGTATGTATATCAACAAAGTGTTTGCTACAAGTGAAAATGTAAACTATATTTATGACGACAGAGAACACCGTTCGAGAGTACATAAACACGTATTTCGATGTTATATATAATTATATATATATATAATTTACTAAAAGTGTAACAGGAAACAGCCCGCAATCCCGTTTGTAACATAATAGTACCTAATGATAAAATAAAAACATCACAAAAATAAGTAAAATTAAATTGAAAGAATCGTCCATCAGAGCAATTTTCCTTGTGTTCAAAAGATATTTATTTCCATTTATTGTTCTTGTTTACCAATTTCGCTTACATCACTTCAAACCTGTTCCTGCCTGTAAAATAATTGACGCAAAACAAAGATAATGATTTTTATCTTTGATTAAATGCAGTCTAGACAGATAAAAGGGTGTGCGGTTTGATACCGCGAAAAGTATCAAAAACATACGACTGAAGTTAGATTATAATAAGTCAAGGATATCTTAATGCCGATTGATTGTATTATTGGATGATTTCTTTGGTTAATAACTAACATGCCAAATGCATAACTGTTATAACAATTTGATTCCGTTTTAACCAATGTCGAAAATTACACAAATTAAAAAAAATAATAATAATCGAACTAACATTTAATGCACGGACAACGGAAAATTGTATTTTTGATAATAATATAATTATATATTTCATCAGTAGAAATTATCAGTTTATCGATATCTAAAGTAATTTGTGAAAGCCATTTTATGGCGTTTTAATAAATAAATAATTTATGAAAAACGTTTTCAGCGAGAGCTACCTACCATTGATTTCAGGGATAATGTCAGTTGGAATTGAAAATCATCGCTTTTTACTTTTTACCCATAGCTGAAAAAGATTATTAAAAAATTCTGTATGTCTTCAAACCTCTCCAGAAATTAATTAAATATTTTTTTCCTTCAGTGAATGGCTGTCTTTTTTTTCACGAATTCATGAAATATCCTTTTCAATATATTTAATAGTATTTGGTTAAACGATGTTAGGAAGACCTAAACGAAACATGCATAGAATACTGATGTAGTTTTAAAAGGCGTTCACTTTGAAATGGACGCATAATGAAAGTTGTTTGGGCATGTAGTATAGGTACTATAGAAACGTTTATTATTCGCTGATAATCCGTGAGTTTATTTACACACAGACACTTCTTGGTTGCTCGATGGCCTTGAGGCCGGTCCATGAGATGTATAATACCTCAACAAGCCACAGGAGCCAATGAGTATGACACGACACTGCTACAAATGCCAGACTGTACTCGCTCGGTTACCGATGATGAAGGAATTTCACAAGCTTGAAGCAAATAATAGACTTGAATTTTAACAGAAAATTTTGTGCTTATTTTTAAGTTTTGCTAGTTTGTTTACTGCTATATAGTGACAGCTTTTTCACGCCATTTTAATACTGTATTTATTATTTTATTTCGGATCGACCGCATCGGTGAATTTCTATGATATAATGGGTAATTATTATGGTGAGTTGAAAAAAAAATAGGTCAAACCATGTTTAGTATGTTTAATTTTTATATATTTTTTTAATTTTTTTTAATTTTTATTATTTTAATATACATCATATGGGTTACATTAATACATACATATTTTGCAAAATATAATATTAAGGTTCATATATGGTTTAATTAATTATATAAAGTACCTACCTACTGCCTATTGGTTATTGGTGCATGGGTGGATGCGGGAAGTGATTCGAATTTCTATCCCTGTGTAATGTGTAAAATTATTCTAGTACGAACTTTAAATTTTTTAAATTGGAACTGATTGAATCATATTAGAGGAACGATAAAGTAGGTATCAAAATTATTTAATTGAATAATAATTATTATTTCATTTTTAAATGTCTATTTATTTTATTTAAAATGTGTGTAAGCTGTCGTAGTTTTTCAAGTTTACTAACATTAGAAAAGTAAATGTATTTTTTGAAAATCAACGATGCTAAGTGTAATAGATGGCGCTTATATAGTTTATTGTTAAAACACAAGCAATTACTAAAGGATTTAATTCTTCTTTTTAGAGTTCGTAAATGTCGATATTAGAATATTGGAAGCATTGTAGTGGCAAAAGGGCCTCACTTTACAGAATGATTGGTGACTTGAATTGTTTTTAGATTATATTATTTATGTTTGGATAAAAACTTTCAACTTCTAGCTGGTTCTTCTACGGTTATTAAATTCAAGCAATAACTGAACAGTGGACGTCGACTAATTAGCATAAAGACTGGATTGATTAAACTCTCGACCGGTAGAGGAAACGACCTTGAGGATTGTCTGGTCATGCGGGATTAACCTTTGTCGCGAAGTTGGCTAAATACCTTTTGTTTATTGCATGCTGCTGATTTTACTATCATTATTATTAAATGCATTTTAATTACATGTATTTTATGTGTTTTTTATTTGTTTAATTCCTTGTTTTTCCTTGTTGTTATTCCTTGTTTAATTATTTGTAAGTTACCTGCCAAAGGTTACTATTTTTCTTAAAGATTACTCTTTATCGGGATACCTCATTTTTAATTTAATAATTTTTTAAATCCTGTTTACGGTTATTAAACACAATTGTCCCATTGTGCTCTTTTATATCCGCAGTAAGCCAATGGTTGAAATTGTAGCTTATCTTTCGTTATTAGCAATCTACGCCATAAAAGGCGAGAAAACATATAATTTTACTATAATTGACCATTGTTTTCTGACGATTTGATAACAGATAAAATCTTACAGTAACACAATTTTACTACTTATAAGTTATAATCACTAGAGGGAAATTAATTATTGACGCAGGTAGTGGTCAAATGTCAATTCAATTCATAATCTGTTATGGAATTGTTTTATGCTGACTAATGTGTATTTCTCTGAATCCAACTAATCGCAGGTATTGTAAGATGTGATAGCTAAATCTTAATTATTTTAAAATCTAGATCGGCAATGGTGGCCTCAGGGTTAAAATGAGGCCATTGAAGGGCAGTAAGGCTCGGCGTCGATGGCAATACAAAGTCATATTAAAAAAATGTTCTGCTGAAATATTGTTTTTCTTTACCTGACTTTTTGAAACTTCAGGTTCGGTGGCGAAAAATCTTTAAAATTTTCATAATTTTATAAAGAACACAAAAAAAATTATCTTAATTTTTTTTTACATAGGTATCCACCGTTACCACGTTGGTAAAATTCGTAAATAATTTCTGATGATTCTTTAATAAGCTTTCTCTTGAAGATGTGTGTCAGGTGTTTGTGTAAACTATCAAAAATATTGCTATTTTAGGCAACATACCTATGTAAATTTGTGATAACGCTAGGGAGTCGTTTTTTTCTGACGAACATCTTTGCCAAACGCGTGTTTTGGATTCTTTTTTAGGTTCTAATTAGATTTATTTACTTTATCAATATTTTGAAAATAATTTTGTGTTGCCATTTTAATTTAAGATTATTTTGAATTCGATCAAGTCTAACATACTTAAATATTATGTACTCAAAAGTAGGTACGTTAGGGTGGATATGTTAGAGATATTTTAGAAGTAGGTTTGGTTCTTCACACGAATTAAACCTGCAATGCCCTGACTCAGAGTCACTAACCTAGAGCACCACGTTACAGACGCCGTTTACAACTTTTAAAGATAATATTGTATTTATTATATAAAGTATAGATTATATAACTTTTACACTAGCAGTTAGTGGTGCCTTTGAATCTTGTACAATGTTAATTAATATCTAGGAAGTGCAAACGTAATAACATGTTGTGTCAAATTACGGAAATAAACACGACTGATAAAAGTAGGTGTGGTCAGAATGACAAGTACCTACTGCTGTGTTTGTGCTTTTGAAATAGTCCATAAAATCGTATGAGTCTTTTTTTATATTTCTGTCCGGAATAAGTGGGACAATATATTTTATAATTGTGTTATGTTGTGAGGAGATTGGAGCGTTAAGTGAAGGAGATAGGGAAGAGAAAGTACATGACTATTCAATCAATATAGCGATTTATTTTAAATATTTTAAGAACGAGTATTTAACTGGTATTTGATTGTGCTGTATTTATTAGTAATGTATTTCCTGGTTCTGTACGCTTTCAAGTAATCTAATGTTATGCCTTTTTTATTAAAATTAAAAATATCTTTAAATCTAATGTCCTTTACAAACAGGTAATTTGAAATTCCAAAAAAAAATATATTTTATCATCTTAAATGTTCACGAATATGATATTTTGTCATTTATGTTATCTAATATAAATATCTTAGAATTGTGCAGGTACATAATTTTTACAACTGTCATAAATGAATGCGAATTCGCCGTTCTCTTTAAAATATAATGGTTATAAATACAACCTGATAAGAACGCTAAATGCTAGTTGTTCCAAACTCGTTTTTCATTTCAGGTTTTAGGAATGTAATTATGCAATAATCTATAATGAACTTTTTCAAAATCAGCGTGAATATAGCTTTTCGGGTGAATTATACGAATGTGTCAAAACTGAGGTGTAAACTTCAGAGCATCTAGAAATATTTTATTCATATCTATTGTGCACATTTATGAATGGTTAGTCTACGAGTCTTGAAAGTGAAGTAAATCATCAACAATGGTGGTTGACCTTCGAGTGTCTGTCTAATGATTTCCTTCCTGTTATCAATGCATATAAATGTGTTATTACTTTGGCATTTCTAATTTTTGGTTCATTGGCCAGACAACATCAAAGAAATGTAAACTAATTTGTGACAGCCTCTGTTTCTATAGTAGCAGAGAACTGAAGAATGATTAGCACACCTAAAATACCATTCTCAATAATCTACCTTACTCACTATCTAATTTAGACGATGCATTATCAACGGGTTGATTAATTTATCAATTTCAAGGTGACTGTACTTTGTAGTGTATTATCTCTAACGTAATTTATACATACATTATTATTTATTCTTAACCTCAGAGCGATGCTCTTTTGTGGGACCTAGACTTGGTTAAAAGGCTCGTAGTGTCAATCTGTTGACTTAAACTTTGATGCATAGTAATATTCAAGACAACAAAGGTAACATCATGAAAAACCGTTTATCATGCAAAGGAATCCATTTTGGAAATAAAAATTGAAGAATTTGTTTTTTTCGAAATTTACAATGTGATAAATTTTAAAGAGTAAAAAATAATATATATAAAAATACGAGTAAGAAACATCCTTACCTATTTTTAATCGGGAATTTTTTTCATCTTAATTTCTTGACCAGCTGTTTTACTACTACTTCACGGATTTAATAAAATGCGATTTTTCCCATAATTTGAGACAATTTAATTTCAACATTATCGCTTTTTCCAATTTCAAGAATTTCGTAATTTCAAGGTCATTTTATTTATTGAATTGAAAAGTAAGATTGACGAATTGATATTAAAAAATATAATATATTTGTATGATATGTCAACCTCAGGATTAGCACAAACCTACATCCTCGAGCTTCCTTCAATAGTGAAAAGTTCTACAAGACAGGTTTATTAAATAAATCTAACTTTTTGTAATTAATAATGTAAAACAGCTTTTCAAATAAAATGTAAGTATTTGTCTGTGTTAGTTTACTTAGTATTTACTTTTGTGAATGTAAATAATAACTTCAAAAGTGTCGTCGTGACGTTAAACACGTGTTTTTACTTCGTTTACATTCGCTTAATGAATCGGGCAGGGCCGGCCCTATACGGGCGCAATTGGAGCAGTCCGTTCTAGGCGCCGATTTGTCAAGGCGTCAATGCGCTGATAACACCTATCAATCCTAACACATAGCCCTTGAGATTATATTTCACAAAAACTGCGCCACACAAAAATACAAATAATCCGAATATTATTGATAACAGTGATCACCTAGCTAGGCGTTTAGACTGGTTTTGAGAAGGAGCGTCAAATTTTTACTCGCGCCAGGCGCTGTTTAGCTCAGGGCCGGCCCTGGAACCAGGTTTGAGCTAATATACATAATATCTTTTCCCACACATCAACGTTGTAGGTATACCTACAGAATGTGCCTTCCATCATAATGTGTGATGCAAAATATAACTGGATAAAACCGGAATTAACACATGAAACGCACGTGACGTTTTTCTATTGAATTCATTTATGTAAATATGGATTCCTCGTTTCATGAAGAAGCATTGAGAATAATTCATACTCGACTTGGTTTAAATGCGTTTTACGTGCATTATCAACCTCCGTAAAAAGCCAATTAATATTTTAATTAAAATTTCTTACTGCTACTAAATATTATTATGGATTTAGAAGCTTAAACTAGTTTTTAAATGCGTTGATCCTTAACAATGCAGTACATACGTTATTAAAATTACTTAACAGTTCATAAAGGGGGCATTCAATGACGTTGGATCAATTCGATAAATTATTGTTATCTGTAAACATATCGTAGCGCAATGCAAGGAACGGAGAAGAGAGAAAGCAGCTAGTTGAGACCTTCACTCAGCAGTAAATAGACATTTATTGATGAAGATTATGATGATTTTTACACACTGCACTATTGTATAAGTTTCTGATACTATTTTATGTGATCTTTCGTTGAGGCGTGTTTTACGTTAGCTCATGATACAAATTACGTAGCGAGCTGAAACTATTTGCGTTAAGAGTTTGCTGAGTTCAACATGCAGATTCTGCAGTTCAGTTGTGATAAAACCCTCCGGCAAGTATTGAAGCCCTGACAAGATAATGTGATAAACAACTTTGTTATAATATATTAATGCGTTTGATCTAAGATGCCCGCGGCGCTTACAGTTCAATACTTAAATAATTGTAAGGCCACAATACTACACGAGACTCAGCCTACTTCCGTGCGAAAAAACTTAGGGAAGTAAGTGTTTGCAAATGTTGACATTCGTTTATCAAACAATAATAAAGAATACTGGTCCCAGCTGATTAGCCGTCACTTCTAGCGTTTTGACCGTGAAATGAGAATTATGAAGTATTTATGTAACTATCTACCGATGCAAGTTGCATGATATCATAATATGTCCAATCGAAAAACGAAATTGAGTAGGTACCTTTCAGTTTTTACGATTAGGCACCGGCTGCGCCACTGTTATACTGTTATTATACGAGTATATACCACAATTAGTATAAGATTCATATAAATGATACTCTGAAATTACTTCACTAGTAGCTAAGAGCCGAGATGTTAGATGGAGATCAACCTAAAACTTGGGCTTTTATACGACTGTAATTTATCTGTCTCGCTCTACACTGACATAGTCAAGCAACTGATAACAATAACTAAAAGGAGAGTATCTTTAAAAAAATCGATCTAAATGTACAACATAATTGTTTGAACTACCAAATTGGATTTTTTTCAAAATTATTTCATAATATCTAATATGCTCACTACCAGTCAAGAAAGTGTTGATATGTATGTTATCTGTCAAATTGACGGATCCCACAGAAGGAAAATTTATGGATTTTTAGAAGTAAAACACAGTCTGTTAAGGAAAACCAGTAACCCACACAAAAATTGCATTGTCATGGAGAATTCATTGTTTTACAAATTTATCCTCAAGATATGTCTAAAATATAAGATAGTATTTATTTATCAGACAGCAAAAATATTACAAAAAATCATCAAGGGGTAATCCGGAGGTCGCGGTTTTCAAACCCTGGCGGGCGTACGTACATTTTACCTCCCTGAACTACGGTCCGGTATCCAAGTGCTGTAAGACCCTGCGCAGAAAAGTAAAGTTCGTTACGGTTTGCAGTGCAGCCATTGTGGAACTTTTCTGAGCAGGATCTTACGATTTATGTCGATTCCTTACCGTTTCCTTACCCTTTACCAACCCATGGAACGATGGGCTTAGTTGTTCATTGTATCACAATTACTTAATTTCAAATAATACTCGTATATAGTATACTTGCGGCACGTTTCAGAGTGGAAGATACTTTCAGTATCGCCCTGGTGTAAGACCACCATTCAGAATAGAAACGTTGCTTGGCTAAATGGCTTTAGCCGCGTTTTATGACCAGATCTGAATAGCAAGGAACTTTTAGCACATCCACCGCTCATCTCCTTTCTCTCCCCATTACCTTAAGCCAAATAACATTCCCCAATTGGGGATGCCATATTCTCACTGGCTCCATACGGTTGGGAGCAGTTGGGACTCTTGTGCGGTCATTTGACCTGTCGGAGGTCCAGGAGTCGTAAGGTCTTATGTATGTAAATTGGTGACATCAGTTTTCTTTCTAATAGGTAGATTTATAATTTCATGTTCGTTATGTATTTGGGATTCAAAATAGCTTTGCAAATATCTGTCATCATCTTTTTTATCTCGTCATCTTAATACATAATTAAATATTTAAACTGTATTCGCTGTTAGCTTTGCGAAATAAAATGAGCCGACTGAAAAACATGTTTTTGCTGTAGTGGGATTTATTTTTAAGTGAATTCACTTGATTATTTTTTGTACGAGCTTAAAAATAGCCTCCAAACTTCTTGTGAGAGGATAAGTCAATGTCCGAGCATAAAGTGTTCAATGTCCGAGCATAAAGTGTTCAAATTCGTAGTATAATTTGTACAATAACCTTTTGAAGAATTTTTGAAAAATACTAATAATATTTTAATTGCTAGGCCTATTTAGAAATCTATAAAACTGCACACAAAAAAAATCTGCTCTTTTTATTTTGTCTAACATGCGGATGTATTTGAAAAGTTATCAGAATTTGGCATTATTTTTTGAAAGATATTAAATTGATTTTTATATTGTTTACAGGACCAAAAAGGGGACCCCAACCCAATCCCAACAAATATGACAGCTCTCATGTTTATTTCTATTCTGTTAAATATTAGTTGCATTTTTTTTTTAATTTTAATTACACAAGGTTTTGCGTAGTCCGATTGCGAAGGTTTTGGTTTGAAAAACATCTCGCTAGAACTTTGAGAGGAATTTTGGTGAGTTATTTTTATTTTTAAACTTTATGATTTATCTTTTTATACAAAAATCAACGAAATAAAGAAAACTAGCGTATCTACCGGTAAGCGTGGGCCGGTGGACCTACGTAGGTATCTTTGTTGATTTTCTTTGTTTAAATCTAACTCAATGAACGGATTCGTATCGGTGTTAATTTTGGAATGCTATCAACACAAATAAAATTAATAAGTCAATCCAAATACACGGATGACGCGGTAATTTTGGAAATTGTTTGCAGCCATTGCGCAATGATCTGATTTTTATCTCCGTAGAACCTATGTACCTACGCAATATTTTTTTAATTAATACTTTGTTTATTTTATGAATAATTTCATATAAAGTTTGTGAACAACCTTGAGATTAAAGAAAACATTAATAAAACTATCAGCAAATATATGTATAATTTATTGTACATAACAATAAAAAAGGAGAAAGCGAGAAAATCGGATAACTTCAGTAATGTCATTAAAGGAAAGAGAGAAGAAAAGAGGCCCTAGGATAGACCCTTGGGGAACTCTATAGAAAAAAACAAGAAACTCAGAGGATTAGAGGTTTCCGTGTATGTTATTGTGCTTTCTGTTTTTGAGGTAACTTTTAACAAACTTTAGCACACGAATATAGAAACTCAATTGGGCAAGTTTTGTGAGTAAAATATTTTGATTCGTGGTATCAAAGGCGAGAAATCGTATGAACAGTCTTCTTGGTATATATGAACTATCTAGTAACCTAGCAACATTGGTGAATACCATCAGATTGATTTTCTGGGATCTTCAACAAAGACAATAAGCATCATAATGTTATTATTTGTAGATTGTGACGTGCTAAAGCAACGTATTTACATTATAAACCCCTCATCAGGTGACTTGATTTTTTTAAATATACGTTATTTTCCTGCTTTCCTTTACGAAAACACACGATTAGTAAAAGCTTCATATAAAAGTTGGTATTTTTATTAGGGAACGTTTATAAGCGTCACCCGAAGACGTCTGAATGAGTTGGCACAGCCATCGCCTTTGGTATGCCCCCGAAATACTCCAACATGTGCGTATACACGAGAATACGAGCTGATCTGCATGTACAGTACTACAGTCCACAGAGTACAAATAACAAATTCAGAGCTTTGTAAGAATAATGTGATACAATTTACAATTATTTCAATGCTACTACCAATAATAGCATCACTGTTCAAACACAATGTGTATATCCTCATTGAATGAATCCCACGCATGTTTTAGCAAAGAAAGTCGACGTCTTTAGTGCAACAAAAGCCTAACCTCAAAAACTTCGACCTGAGTTATGAAGGATTTAAAATTAAACGAAATTTTTATTTTTTTAAATAATAGAAATTGCAACAATGATAAGTGTAAATATTAATTAAAATTGAGCATAATTAGTAAAGATTCTAGAAAAATATTCATAAATAGGAGAAAAAAGTGGGTTATGCATATGTTGTTCTGGAGTAAATTGCATAATGATGTTAGAGTATGCAATATACTGAGCAACAACAAGCAGCCCATTCGCAATGGGCTGCAATATCAATGAATGAACAAACTTTAAGCTGCGAAATTATTTTTAATTTTAAGAAAGGGGTTGGGTGTTTGTTGTATTTGATTGCAAGTCAATTACGACGGAATTGTGGGTTGGGCTTTTAATTAAACAGCTCAATTGATGTCAGTATTTATTTTTGGGAAATCAACAGCACGTCTTAAAACATGTAATAAAAATAGTACATAATTGAAGAAGAAGATAATAATAATAAATCTGAACGAAACATGAAAAAGAAGACACAGGAAAATAAAAAGATAACGGTCACAACTAGGAATCGAACCCAGGATCTATTGTCTTACCGGAACAGGCGTCTTAAACTACTACCCCATTGGGAAATATTAATTAAAGCCAGACTTTGATATAAGAGTGCCTTTATAAACGCTATCCGTACGAAAGTTCATTTTTATAGCAGGCCCGTGAATATCACGGGATATTATAATTGTATGGTAAAAATACGACATCTGGTAAAAATTTTAAGAAAAGATATACAGATTTCAAATATAGAATTATTAAATAAAAAAATTTTAGTACCTTCTTTATGCCTTATATGATTTTTTGTCAGTTCTAATTTCGAAATAAATTCGATGCATACAAAAGTTTTACAATGAATCATTGAACCGGAGTTACAGACAGAATCACAATCGAAATTAGTATTTTTATTATTATAATCTCTAAATATTGCAATAAAACTTATTTCATAATTTCTGTAGAATGGTCTTTAGTTGTGGTCTTTTTTAGTTTATCTTTGGCTTTCGAAAATTGAATTGATAGTACTTGGCTAATTTTATACTACCATAAAGTATTTAGTTATTTATTACACGCCCTAGTGGGCTTTTCTTAAAAAAATACAAGCATTTTGTATCAGATGATCACTAATGGGTAACCTAGCTATGAACGTAAGGTTTTCAATTCTTTAATATTAAACGGTATTCTAAGATAAAAGATTTTCTAAAAACCCAAAGAGCGGGTTATCGGAGTTATGACCCATTCCCAATTGAATGGTCAATCTACAAGGAAAAAACATAAGGAAAAGTCTGAATTTTATAACTGTGATAAGGTTTTAAAGTCAAAGTATAATTATTTGTGATAAAAATTTACCTATATAAACGCATAGAATGATAAATAAACGCAATGGCTAGCCGACCTTGGTCTTGAATAAACTATGCGGTCAGGAACCACCATCGAAGCACTTAGTACCTATTTACTTGTCATTGTAGGAGAAAAATTGCAGATACTAAGAAATAAT
This sequence comes from Hesperophylax consimilis, assembly GCF_061612785.1. Taxonomy (NCBI): domain Eukaryota; kingdom Metazoa; phylum Arthropoda; class Insecta; order Trichoptera; family Limnephilidae; genus Hesperophylax; species Hesperophylax consimilis. Next base: position 37,204,810 of record NC_142846.1, read on the forward strand.
TATAATAAGGTTAGAGTCACGATGGGTAACAGTACGCGGTGGGTAAGTGTACGCAGCGATGTTTGCGACAAATGTGTAGATACTGTTTTTAGTAGCCTTGAAACAGGTCGTTCTGTATCTACAAAAATTTTTGTAAAACGGTTGTAAAGAAGTAGTTCTCATTCATCTGTGTAATGAGGTAAGTGTGTGGGTGTAAGCATATGCGGTTATATGTTTGCGCACACTTACTTCCTGCAAAAATGATTTTATAAGCGCACACGTATTTCCCTTCTTATTTAATTTTTACAGTGAAATCATCCGCTTGTGTATTTATGTAAGAAAACATCCAGATAGGTCATTTTGCACCCAATAGCAGGTATATTTATTTATATCATCTCACTGTACATAAACCATGTTTTTTCTCGTGAAAATTAACCTTACTACGATTAAGCCTGTGTCGAGGTTGAATGTAAAGGTCGCACACTTCTACGGTATGCCTATGCATTATTTTTGATTTATGAACCTTATAAAGAAAATAATAATCAACAAAAAAGAATCTAAAATATCTACTGCGTTTTAAAACACAAAACTTAGTGAAATAAATTCGCACGGTTACCCCTTGCGACTCAGAAATTTATAAGCTAATGCAATGCTAAGGACAGAGTTAATCACCTGAAAAGAGGAAGCAGATAGATATATGATTTCATTCACATTACTGTACTGGATTATATTTATTTATTGAAACTCCTGCATGCTTGTATGTAATCACAGAGTCAAGTAGGTAGGTACTTACATCTTACACGATGTATGTAAACGCCTTGAAGATCACCTAAGGTACGTATTATTGCTATCGATGTATTACTAGCCGAAGTCCCCGGCGTTATCCGGGCTTTAAGCAGAGTTTTTAGAAATCAGATGTAGACTGTAATTTTCTCTTACTTTGAACTTCACATGTGCAAAATGTTATCAAGAAATATCACAATTGTTTTGTGGGGTAGGAGAAGGAAGTGCGGTGGTTATTCAAAATCTTTAAGACAAACCCACACTGTGACACTCTTCTTTATATATTGTATAAATATAGCTAGCTTACCCTCTACACTAGCGACAAAATGTAAAAATATTACAAACTCCGCGATTCCTTCAAATATTAAAGTTTTACTGACAAAAAATGTTTTTTCAACCTATTTCCAAGCTTTAATTTCTATGTTTGCTAAATATTTAACTTGTAATAAAGTTTGAATATATGTAGCAAACATAAATTAGATTGTTTTATTTATTTTTTAACATGAAAAACGATAGAAAAAATGTATTTATGATTTGAAATTTTCACTGGCAAAAGTAAGATCGCGATTAATTTTAGGTTATCATGCCGTGTTGCGGTTCCTCTTTTTTTTATCTAAAGCTGTACGAAACGTTGGCTAAAGAAAGAGGAAGCGCAACATGGCATTATGACTCCCAAAAATAATCACGATTATAGCTAAGTTGTTCAATTACATCATAGTTTTCTCAATACTTCTACAAGAATTTGATCGCTAGTGAAAAGGTGCATTAAACACAAGGAAATGTTTTTTGAATGCTAATAATTATAGAACTCCTGAAATACACCATTTTCTGAATTGTTTTTATTCTTCGACACAAATCATTGACCTAGTTGCTCGGACACGCACATGTAAACAGTTTTAGAATGAATTCTAGCTGATTGTACACATCGGTCCGTCAGTTGCCACTGCGACATATCAAGTGTCTAGTTTGTGATTTTAGTAAAATTGCTTAGTATTCAGATTTCGGCTCAAGTCCGAACGAAATATTTACCCAGCTGTCGTAAAAAAAGAGGCAAAGGTGTGCATGTGCGTATTGTGCAAGAAATGAATACCGAAAACCAATCGTTTACATCGAAGATACATAATATATGCAAGTTATCGTGTGGAAATGGTCGAAACTTTTATTTGAATGCCTCACAGGTGGCCCAACTACTGTCTAGAGGCCAATGAGAATGCACGGCTATTGAAATCTACGAGTAACAATATTATTTTATTTATTTTTATTACTTTTGAAAGTTATACCCATCAATATAGTATTTAATCATTGAAGAAGATAATAATAAATCTAAACGAAACGTGATACAGAACAAGGTACAGAAACAGTCTAATTATCGCAACTGAGAATCGAACGTCCTACTTGGATAACGTCTCAATATGAGCTCGACAAATTGATTAAAATCAGGTTACGAGTCACAATGGCCAAGTGGTTAGAAGCGTTGTCTCGGTAGGACAAATATCCTGGGTTCGATTTCCAGTTGCGACCGTTACCAGTTTATTTTCTTTGTCTTGTTTCCTGTCTTCTTTAGCTTGTTAGTATTATCTCTTCTCTTCATGCAGAACAGATGGATTCTATGTTTTGATAGCGCAATACAACATTGTCTTGACACACCTGCCATGCTTAATTCATTTACACAACTCTTCTATCTTAGCGACTCCTGACATGAGACACTAACCGACCCAAGTAATTGATACCCTCGATCGTGACAGGTCTTTATTTTCCTTGTGCTTGTATGTCATTTATTCTTGCTACACCTTATTCTCAGCCCATAAGTTTTACACACTTTCGGGACACCCCGGGGTCGTAGTACACACGTGTCAAGTGCAATTTGAAAATTCTGTTTATAAGAATACTTTAGGTTATAAGATGTAAAGCAACAAAATTAATATGTTTATTCACTTTTCATCCATTCTAGGTGAAATAAGTATTGTAAATTTCCCACGAAACATCGATTTTCAAATTAAGCAATCTTTATAAATGCTATACAAAATACATGATTGTTTTTACTTAAAAAATGCGTCGAAGTATAGACCTGTTCGATTTTTTATAAATCCTTTAGTTGTTGAAAAAGTATTAAAGTAGAAATAAAAAATCAAAATAAACAAATGGAAAAAAAAAAAATTAGTTTCCCGCTTGTACTACGAATTTCCGAACACCGTGTATATAACCAAGCTTACTATGTAAGTGTCCACTTCTAAAACATGTTCACTACACCTAGCATTCTTTTCGGATCTTCAGATTCTTAATACCACCGTACATAATATTATCATGCAACTGAATCTAAAGAATTTCCGGAATTATTCAAGAATAGAAAATAAATTGGGCAGGTTATTGATGCGAGATTTCCAAGAAAAATAATTAATCGCGTTCTCGAAGCCGTATAATATTTTCAGAAGATTGGGCGTATGGCGGAGAAGCGAAATCATTTATTCATTTTCTCATCACAATCGTAGTATGTATAGGTGTGTAGGTACTTTCCTGTATAAGTGTTAGTATGGTGACGTCAATGCTATATATTATTATATTGTAAGGCTTTTTAATTCTATATACAGGAATTATCTAGCATTTTTTGTCGTTATCTTATCTTATTCTGCTTGCGTTGAAACTAAAACTCTGTAAACACTAGACATAAAACATGCACTGCAATGCAAATGAATAAATACGCGACATCTTGTTTGAAGTTATCATTATTTGATCATGTTTCTAGGTCCGTATGTGTACTAGTATAATACATAGGCACAATTCATTGAATTTGTGCCAGAAAATGGTAACATGTCGTGCCACACCGACTTATAATTTTCGTGCATTTTTCCTTATGAGTTACGTTACGGAACCCCAATGGATACAGAATTCCAGGATTTATAAGCGTATTTTATCTATCAAACAAAACGATGCTTTATCGTTTTAATATTTCAGATTGTAATCCGTATGGAATTTGAGTATTAGGTATTCATTTTTCATAGTTGGTATTCTCAATTATATTTGGGAATAGTTATGTGTGTGTTATGGATCTTATTGATGAAAACACTTTTACACTTGGTTTGATATTTATTTGTAAGTCTTACAATATTTCTAATTATATGTTTTATACTAGAGTTTTAACAGAGTTAAATGTTTCTATGTGAATGTTTCCAAACTGAAATCTGGGATGAATCAGCTCCTAATCTGAGCGTACAATGTATCTTATAGTAATCTTATATTTAACTAGTGTGGTATTATAAATAAAGTTAATCAATAGTAAACATGGAAATGCGTGAACAGTAGACAAGAGATATGGCGACAATCATAATATTGACCTTGATATAGAATGGTGCAACGGAGAAATAATAGATAGTGAACGAAGCATAATAGGTTCAAAGGTTGTAGCAGTATGTTAGAAAGGTAATATGAGGTAAGATAAATATGGCGTCCATCATTATCTCACATCAGTTCGAATTCTTGTACTTCGTCTAAGCGTTAGGGGTTCATCAGTGAACCCGGTAACGTTTTCTTCCATTTCTAAGTTTGTTTCTCTTTTGTTTTACAAATGTTCAAGTAATTTATAAATCTTACACGAGAATCACCTTTGAAATTATTTCTTCTATATGTGTAACACTTAAATAGTTTATATAAAATGTTAATGATTATTAAACTTAAAAATACATCTGAAAAATAGTTATTTTTAATTATTCTAATTACAATATGGTCTTCAGGGATATTTTCTAAGTCATCGTACATTTCATTTAGCTTATGGCTTGCAAAAATTAAATCCTCTTTATCTAGAGTAAATATTTTTGGTACTATTAATGGAATATTTATTTTAACATTTTGTGTTTCCTTATATCATCGTGATTATTGATTAAATCCCTTATCTGCATAGACAAACCTTCGGACATTTCCTTATCATTGGAAATAAAGTAACATAAATTATCTTTCCGAGTTAGAAGACTTTCGTCTGTTTCAACAATATGATTGCAGTCAATAATGGTTTTATCTTTATAATGAGACATTATAAATTCTTCCTAAGAATTCGGTTCTGGGTTTATTCTAAAGTGTAATATTTGAGATTGATCAATTCTAGATAACGCATCGAAATCAGAATTAAGTTTACCGGGTTTGTATATAATATTATATTGATATTCTTTCAATTTTAAACGCCAACGAAGTAAGCGAGAACCAGAGTCTTTTGCATAAACAACCAAACTAAAGGACTATGATCCGTTATCATATTGAATTTTACACCATACAAGTAAGGTCTAAAATGTTTAAATCCATAAATTATAGCTAAAAGTTTACGTTCTGTTGTTGAGTAATTTGATTCGGCTTTATTTAGAGTTCTGGAAGCAAAGGATATTGGCAAATCTTTAGAAATTTCGCCTTGAGATAATACTGCACCGATAGCAAAATTACTGACATCTGTGGTGACATTAAATGTTTTACTGAAATCGGGGAACTGTTCATGAATTAAATGATCTCGAAGTATATCAAAAGATTCTTGTTGTTTTTCCTTCCAAATGAATGGAATATCCTTCTTTAATAATTGTGAGAGAGGTTGAGCTTTTTTGCAAAAATCTTTAATAAAACGTCTGTAATATCCAGCAAAGTCCTAAAAATGACTGAATATCTTTTGTATTTTTTGGAATAGGGTAATTTTTTATGATTTGAATTTTATCTGGGTTTGGTTTGAATCCATTTTCTGATATAACGTGACCTAAATACACGACTTCATTACGCATAAATTCACGTTTATCAGGCTGTAATTTTAAATTGTGGAATACTTCTTTTAACCTAAACCCGTGAGTCTATTGTATCGGCATAAATAACTATATCATCTAGATATGCGAAACATCTTGTTCCTTGAATACCAGCAAAAACATTAGTCATAATCCTTTGAAAGGTTGCAGGAGCGTTTTTTAATCCAAACGGCATCCTTAAAAACTCGTAATGTCCTAGAGGGGTGGAAAATTCTGTTTCATGTGAATCTTCCGGTTTCATTGGAATTTGGTGAAATCTTGATGCAAGATCTAATGCTTTGAGTGTCCTAGTTGATCTAATATCTCTGTGATGTTGGGTAAGTTATAAGCATCGCCTATAGCAAGGCTGCCCAACCCCAGGCCCGCGGGCCACAATGTGGCCCGCGAACGAATTATAAGTGGCCCGCGTGAACCATTTTCAAAAAACCCGCCAATCCGCCAATTTGAAAAAGAGTCGCGGGCCCGCGGTAAAGAATCAGCGACGAAAAAATCTAACCTCTTGAACGTACTTTTTAAACAAAAATACACCTAGCCACCCCCCCCCCCCATGGAATTCGAAAAATTGTTGTGTGGGGAATCACATATGATGTTTTTGGGTGCGCGGAATTTTTTCTCAGCGAAGTTCCGTAACAACCCCCCCCCCCCCCCATGGATTTCAAATATTTTGTGGGGAGCACTCATTTTGTGGGGAATTATGTTTTATATAAATTCTCTAACAACCCCCCCCCCCCATGGAAATAGGAATCGTCAGGTATTCAGTGGCCCGCCAGTGATTCAAAATCGTCAATTTGGCCCAACTGTTAAAAAGGTTGGGCAGCCTTGGCCTATAGTGACCTCATTTAATTTACGGTAATCAATCACTACTCTATATTTTACTTGACCTGTTGCATCTTTCTTCTTGGGCACTACCCACAAAGGAGATGACCATCCTGAATTTGAATCATTAATTTATTTTCCTTTTTATACAAAGAATGTTAAATTACTTCTGCCATCCGAGGATTTCCAACATATTCTTTCATCTTTGTCCTTTTAAATTGTGGCATAATATTGTGAATAAGTTAATTTTTTCATCCTTTTCTTTTTTTAATGTAAATTTTTTTTTCTCTCTTTCTTTCTTCTCTGTTTAAAAAAAAATAGTTTGTTACATTTTTATTGCAATTAAATATCATGGTCACCCTACATGTTTACAGCATTATATTTTAATGAATAGGCTGATAAGTACCATGTAGGTATCCAATTCGCAGAAACGTCAATGTAACAATATTGTTATCTTAATATTTGAATTATTTTTTTTAATATTTGTACTGTTTTAAATCTCTTATAATCTTTGTACTATTTTTTAATATTTTGTAAAATTATTAACCTCAACACAGGCTTGTCCTAGTGAGGTTAAAAATTATAACTTAAAAAAAAGATACAATGTAAAGAAACGATAAATGAATAAATGTACCTCGGGGTCCCTATATGTTTTTGCATGTATTGGAATCTGTGTTGTAGTATTTATTTCATGCCTAATTGAATTGGTTTGACTCAATATATATCTCCTTCTAAGTTCATTATACTCTCGACAAATTGAAAAAAGTGATCGTTCTTCTTCTTTATTTAAATGTTCAATCCTTAAAGATGATTTTAAAAGTTCATACCTATTATCAGTATTTTCTGTTATTTTATTGAATTGAAATACGTTTTTACTTTTGCATTTAATTTTCCTTTTTACTGTTCTATCATTGCAATCAGCTTCTAACATTTTACTATCTTTTTCATTAAATTTTTCATATTCATAACATCATATTCCGTTTTCTTAACTTTTACTGCTTTTTCTCTCGTATTTAAAATAGACGTAATTGCTTTTGACTTTGAGTTAACTTTTGTTATACAAAACCTTGAGCTAGGTTTTAAGGCCGTTTTAACCATTCTGTGGTGATATTTCAATCAGTTTTTCATTTTCGTATGCCGAGTAGCCCTTCATCCATTATTAGCCAACGTTTAGGAAACCGTTACAATGTCCATCAGTATACATCTGCGCAACACGGCATAATAACCAAAAAAATATTTCAAGGTAATACTTTTGGCCGTGAAAATCTCAAATCAAATCAGAGTACCTACTTACTTTCTTGTTGGTGAGATTCTTACTAACAATTGCGAAACCCTTTTCTGTATTCTGTTTACTGAAGCAAAGTATTGTTTAAAAGCTTTTTTCACTATACAGCCGGTTAAGTATAAATAATATTTGGTTAATTTGTATAGCGCCGTTTTTGTGAAAAATTACTTCATAGGTTCTGTACAGCTATAATATAACTTCAATGCATATATGAAGGGTGATTATCACGATAACTGGTAATAGGTTATCGTGATAATCAACCTTCAATAACACAATTATTATTTTTATAACTTACATTAACAATTATTATTATCAGCTTTTAGTAATCTTCTGGAGAAAGTTTATTTGTATTTTATATTACGTTGGTGTTAATGTGAACATATTCATAATGATTATATTCTGTGATTAAAGTAATCTTTATAATTTCACGAACCCATTAATATATTGGTTTCAATTTTGAATATTCAATTATAACTAGAATCGCATCAAGACACATTATTTTAAGAGTTTGCATTATAAAAACGTGAATTGAAATATGCTTTAATCTACGCATTTTTAAACCATCCTATACCCAACGACCTTATAAAGAAATTCTCACTTAGCGGTACTGCCTACAGTGCCTAATACCTGCTACATAGGGCCTACCTAACTACCATAATATGAACTTGACCTTCCTGGTTTCAATGTCATGGCTATAGGCGACCGCATTATATAATCCAACATGAATCTCATCTGATAGTTCAAAATGATATCATAGACGTAATTTCATTATCTAATCACAAACGATATATACAATTAAACACTGGATCAGTTTATACAATTAAAAATAAAGTGCATTAAGTAGCAAAAAATCCCACAAAGGCAAAGCCTGTGTGTGGGTTAGTTATTATGACATTTATATGTGTTAAGACGAGACAATACCCTAAAATAAAGCCAAAATCTTAACGACGTAAGTGAAGCAGCCGTGCACAAACATAAGCGATGCGCGGCCCTGGAGTATTGGATAGACCTGCAGTTGAATTTTCCCTCTCAATCTAAAGTGAAGTGGGAATCTTAACGACATAAGTGATAAAGTCGTGTAAAAACAATTTTCAGCGCGCGGCCCGGCGTAATGGACGGATCTACGGTCGACTTTGCCCTAGCAGGCCTAGAAAATCTATCTTTCGATGGGGTTAATATTTATTTTTTGATACTGACAATTCGTGGAACCCATTATAATAATATATTGAAAAATTTTCCACTTATTTTAAAATACTATTTTAATTTCAGAATCTACTCATCTTCGTGTTTATATTATAATTTTGCTTAACGTAACTATTTCAGATTGGAAATATCGATTGATCCATCAAAAGATAGGACAAGACTCCATGTTGTTCATTTCATGTTTTTTCAATTAGTAAAAAATTGTGTTGAAACATGAGCAAAGCGGGTGGTAACTACCAATAGTTTGTTATAACAATATGCACATAATAATAATTATGTATAATGTAAGTCTTACGTTATTCAGTCAAACAAGCGTTAAATAACGTTTGCCTATAGATTTAATCGATGTGCAATCACCTGAACTAATATGTCAGCAACAATATAAAAAGTATACAACGTTAACAGTCGATTAAATAATTGAATTGCATTGAACCTGAATTAAAATCGTCCTAATTAAATGTGTCGAACAAAGAAGGAACAAAAAGTGGGTATCAGGGTCACAGAATAAAGTAAGGTAATTCATTAAACATTTCACATTAATTCAAATTGCATTGTAATGTTTGTAACCTTATCTTTGACCGTCGCATGATGCCTACGTATATAAATTTAATTATGCATTATCATGTAGGTGTAAATAATTACAAAAATAGAAATTATCTTACCCTCAAATTCGTACATGCCCACCCACAATACTTCAAAATGTCCGCAATAACATTTTAGCACCAAAGATTTATTAAAATTTGTACTATTGTCAGATATTTTTTAAGTGGAGGTTGAAATTCGTAATTCTTGGAAAAGAATTACGAATCCTTAGATCAGTAACATATTATTGGGCAGAAACCAGCTCTCATTATCGTACTGATGTAGACCACTGTTCAGAATAGAAACGTTGCTTGAAATGGCTTTAGCCATGTTTGGTGACTAGATCTGAATAGGCAGGTACTTCCTCTCCTTCTAGTTCTAGTCCTAACTAGTTCCACTGACGCCGGACAGTTGAAACATTTGTGCGGTATTCACATAAAAAGTCGGGTCTCCAAGATAACAGGAAAATGCAAAAATTTTCATTTTAAGTAATTTTGAATGAATATAAATTAGAATTATTTTTTTTATTTTTGGGTAACAAATCTACATTTCAGATGTTCGAGAAACGATTGAATCTCAGAATTCGAACATGGGTTCTTTTATAAGAATTTGGTCACTAAAGTGAGGGTCGTTAAACCGGTCCTTTGATGTATACAATAAACGGGGATTGGTGTTTGAACTTGTATACTGTGGTTCTTAATCCAATACATTCCGGCTCCCTAAGTTGTTCTACTTTCAAATTCAAAAGCCGGTTTCCAATTCTTCGGTTTCCAGGCAGAAGCCAATAAATCAAGTTAATAATCACCGGAAATAATAATTATTGTATTTAATAATGGCATTTTGGTGTCCTTCGATAACCTTTAGACTTAATACGTTATTATTGAAAAATGTCTATATCTCAGATAACAAACAAAAATAAAACAAACCTCTCAAAACATCACTCGCCCTCAGCAAAATCTCTCTCGACGTTGATTTAATTCACGTTATTTACCTTAAGTTATTTATTTTATAATAATGAGCTATGGAGCTAATATATAAATACTATCAGACGCCATTTGTTTGTCGTAATTTTAAAATTGCTTGATGATGAAGAACGAAAATCTTGATCGAAGCCGCGTATAATGAGTATTATATTTTATAAGTTCTACGCCTAGATTACCAAATTTATACCAAACAGGTAACATCAACTTGATAAAATTAATCAATCGTCGTGTGTTCATAAGTATTCATTACAGGTCGGTATATTATCGGTTAAACACATTCTGTTTTGTTTATAACCAGGCCAGCCACTAAGGGGGAAATAGTGAAAGTAATTGACTTACAATATCTCTCGCTTGGCGCATAGTTGAATCGAATCGGTACCACCGGCAGGTAAAACTGGTAAAGAGTCGATAGTTACAGGTGATCTGCAGGCCCCTCTGAAATACTCGCGAATTGAATTCAATTGATCGAAACCGCGATCAGAAAATACGTCCTGACGGTTCGCTGTCACCAAATTCACTGAAACACAAACTTTTCGCCGGGGACACAATACGACGATACTCCTATAGGTACTGCTTTTAACAATCGAACCGGATCACGCAATAACGAATCATTGAAGCCGGTAAAAACAGCTATTTCACAGCGATAGACGAGTAAATACTTTGGATTATCATAAGTATTGGTCTGCTGAAAATGTGTTGTTTGCTAAGTGCCTGCACACCTACTATTTCGAAGTATTTGAAGCAACACAGACTGAAGTTCTTGCAAATAGCTGGCGTAGGCGGGAAGGAAGCTTGGTCACGGGTTTGAGGGGTTCAGGAGGAATTTCCACACTTTGGGAGAGAGAATGGAGGCACGTCATATCCAGACGGAGACTGAGAGATAATTTAAAGCGATCTTGTGAAAAGGATAAAATCCTATATGAGAAAAACAGATTATTTTTCATTGTTTTAATTTGTGCATTTTTCCTCGGGGTAAAGATTTACCTCGTTGCGTCTTCGTTTGTATAGATTTGAACGACTCACGAGCGCAGGTCACCTTGGTGCCACACCCCTCGCACACCTCCGAGTCAAGATCAATACTGCCCTCTGACGTCACGAGGAGAAAGTAGTTCCCAACACGACCTGCGACATAACCCGCCCCTAGCGGCGATACGGAGAAACAAACTTTGAAAATAGGAGTAGATTATTCACTGGATTACAGTTCTGTTGCGTCATCAATTTAATTTAATCTCTGATGACGCGTTTAGCTTCCATTGTTTATTTATATGGGCTCGCCTCGTTGTGTCGTAGATGGCGGGCAAACGTTTTATGAAATCATATTTATTATTTGACTTTATTGAATAAGAAAATATTTTAGATAAATATAGTGTATGTCTAGCCGAAAAACACTGATTTCACTTTCAAAGGGCTTCGAACTGCTCTCAACCGCGTTGGTGACAGTGAGAGGGCTCATTTAAGACAAATTTATCACAATTTAATTTAACAAATAAAAAAACTGAGCTTACTTCAGTTTAATTCAAAAATTGATTTTTCAAATTTAAATATTATCATAGCGAGCAAAATCAATGGACAACTAATTATGCAAAGAAATAATCTTCCAGTTTCAATCCCCCCTGCCCAAAATTCTCGACAAGCAAAAAGCTTCGTGACAGCCTGCACGTCCGCTCCCGGCAATAAGCAGGGTTCCCCAAACCATCGTGTTCCGGGTATGAGGCTCGATTACCTTGCATCACGGCAGAGCTCACGTCGAGTCACCGTCACATGTTATCAAGGTTCCCGTCTTGCGTCGGATTTCGCTACATTCGCGGGAAGTTGCCAATACGGCTACATCGTAAAAAGCACGCGCGCTGCATTCACAAAAACAGTATACTTACCGCATTCTATTTAAAGAACAGACGGCAAAAGAGAAATTATTTCAAATACACTCGTGCATGTTTATAAATACCTACAACCGATTTAGTCGCATTTGATAACAACAACAACAACAACAACAACAATAGGTATCTAATAATATGAATTTTAAAATAGCTGTGCAAAATCAGCAGTCATGGAAAGGAAGACTAGGTTTTTATATAGCGTCGTTTTCGGGATAAATTACATCGCGCTTTACCATTAATTAAAAAATATACCCTCACAGGTTAACTCTTGACAGGCCAAGATGCCAAACAAAAATGTCTGTAACCAAGTGGGTCTTCTGACGAACCCATGCATTTTTCTGTCTTATGGGCTCTTAAACTATAGAAATCCCAATTATTCAGTCAATTATTAATGGTAACTTATGTATTTGCGCAGGGATACGTAAAATACTAAAATGATATGTCAAGTATTTAAGCTAATATAAGGAAGATAGTAATTTTGGATACTACCCACTCCCCCACTTGGCTGCGGGGTAGTTAAATACCCAACTAATAACTGAAATCTCCTGACCTCCAGAGGTGTAACTGGGAGTCGTTCTGGGCCATTCAACAACAGTTGGAAATCTCAAAGGATTATACCGAATTATGTTACCAATACGCCGTCTCAAAAGAAGTTACAGAAACCATAACACAATGTTATCAACCCCTTTACGAAGTAATACAAAACTATGTGGTTTTTGTTCAAATATTTGATCGCTTACAAATGCTTTAATTAAATACTGCGAGTAGAACACATTTGAAATAATAGAGCATAAGTCTTTTAAAAAGTTCAAAATCTCTTACTTAAGAACCTCTTTTCGCTTATGGTTTTATTCTATCATGTGGCAAATTAAGTTCACTAGAAAATGATCGTAAAACATGTTAATATTTGTGTCTGAACTTAAGTATAAAATTAAACACTTTTTGGCGATGTTTTTTTCTAGCATAAATCAAAACAGGCGACTTATGTTAAGCGGCATTTTAAACCTTGTCGCCATCTACATAAGGGATTTTATTGTTAGCGGCCCGATTCCAAATGTTACACGACATGGAGCATCATCTTAATAATGTTCTACGGGGTTGTCAACCCTGGGGAACATTTTTAAAAGGGTCGGGCTACTGCCAAAGGAACGATGTGAAACCGAGTGATTACGGGGCTTTGGAAATGCGATAAATCGGCCGATCAGCTTTAGCAAAGTTAAGCAAAACACGTTATGCTATGATTTTAGTTAGCTACAACGTTTCACAAACTGTTTTTGTTTGTTTGTAGGTAAGAGTGGTACCTATAACGCCTTTAAATGCGTTGTCAGTCAAATCAACAACAAAATGTTGATAAAACATTTTTATGCCAGTTAAGACTAGTTACTATCACAAAATAACACCTTCTTATAGATAGGTGTAAGTGACAGTACTCGGAATATAGCCTTTATCTTTCAGATAGAGCAGAATTTCAGAATGTGCCACTTTCATCAGCGGATTTTATCGGAAATTTATCAAGAGAGATTAAAAAGTAGGATTTTAAATCGATCTTCCCATAAACAACTTAATAATCATGATATTTTCTGCAATTTCGCAATCCTTGCCCCGATAAGTGAACACTGTATCTATTATCAATGAAATATTCTTTCGAAATATTACGTTTGTTTTTTCTGTTCGTTTGTTCAATTCTTGTTGATTGATAACTACTCAATGGGCTACTCAAGGATCAGAAATAATCTTTGAAAGAATCTAATTAATCAAGAATGTTGTTTTTGTAGATTTAATGACAATTAAAAAAAGGACTGTAATCGGGCAAAACTTTGGATCCGAAATCTGAAAAAAAATCACAGGACATATCACACAAATAATGTGTTACGAGTATTAATAAATATTAAATTACTATCCGATTTTCTTCACTCTTTTTAATATATTCATAATAAATATACTCTTTTGGAATGTCCTTGGTGTTTTGAAAAAGTAATTCATTAATCTTATAAAAAATTAACTATTGATTTCTTATTATATAGGACTTAAATACAAATTCCCGGTTAAAGTATTCACTAGGAGATGCAAGTGATACAACAAAGAGTTACAGTGTAGAATAGTTAAGAGTGTAAGAATATTTAAGAGGAAAATTAATATAAAGCAGAAAACCACTTTATATTAATTGAATTTTCTCTGATTTATCTCTGTGCGTTCATTTTTGCCGCCTTTTCTATCACAAACTATGGAAAATTCAAGTCAATTTGAAAAATGATTGAAAACTATATCACAACATAAGACGCCAGGTACTTTTTATTTTATGTTTTCAAATTTAATATTCAATATAAATAGATTACTGAAACCAGTGATAATGTAATAAGTTGACATGAACCTGCATATTTATGCATTACAACGAAAACTCTTCAATCAATTATTTTATCGATTTGCCTTGACAAATATATCACGACGATACGAAGAATTTTCTTTGTAATGCAAAAATATTCGGATTTTCGTGATCTCGTGTTCCGACATCATTATCATATATTCGTGATTTACTAAAAGTTTATCAGGAAACCTGTTAATTCAATCGTAAGGCCTGCAAATCCCGTTTTAACAGGAATAACCAATTATTTGAAGAGATTCTTAATAAATTTGCAATGGTCATTTTTCTCCGTGTACTTTTTTAACATTGCCGATCAAAATGTGACGAATATCTTATTCTAATTAGCTATTTTTAGGACGACGCCCGTTAAAAAGAGAGTTTGAAAATAAAACAAAAATTTATGCCATGAATGACGTTTCCTTCCGGGTTATGGTTGTTGTCGTAGCTTCACGAAACGCGTCTGCTAAAGTTCTTTGACACGCGTCCCATATTTCGCACACATTTATATTACTGTCAAAGTGGAAAATTTTTGGTCTGGTGGATCTGTCTACGTACCTACGTACTTATTAATAGATCGCGAGTTCATTTCAAAGCTATCTATTTGCGAGTAAAAATACAACCACTTGAGTTGAACAAGTTTAAAAAAGCTACACACGAAACTCAGAGAAATAGATATGATTCAATAAGCTTTAATAAATAAATTTACAATTTGGGAGGTGGGAGGTGGGTTTGGGTACGGAACCATTTATTGGATAACCAACACCTCTGCAGGCCACCCCAAGTGGTTCGCTACGTTTAGTCATTTAGTAGGGGTGCCCGGGTTCGATCGGGAGAGGTGATTTGGAGAGACCCCTTGACCTCTCCAACTGGTCTCGTAGTGGTGGGGATATATTCATACGTCAGTCACTCCTGGATACACTGAACCCTAGATTCCTACCTTATATAATTCAACGTTCGCAGAACTTCCTCTCCTTTTTCTCCTTAAAAAATACCCTCCACTCAGCATCCCCAAAGATGATATAGAACCTGAGGAAAATTATTTCTCTTTTGTCCTCCTGTGTGGGGTTAGTGTAAAAGAGAAGCTCTAACGAGTTGAGTACACTCGTCTATAATATTATTTATTTTCCTATCGCGCACAAGTTCGTATGAAAAGGATTATTTACATTTTTATTTCGAATCGTACGAGTATCTACATTGTGCATGTACACCGTTTGTTTAATTTCTTAATCTTTCGTAGAGTATTCATAGAATGTGAACGAGGTCAGTGACACCTATGCGATATCGCCGGATGTGTGTTC
Organism: Hesperophylax consimilis; assembly: GCF_061612785.1. Taxonomy (NCBI): domain Eukaryota; kingdom Metazoa; phylum Arthropoda; class Insecta; order Trichoptera; family Limnephilidae; genus Hesperophylax; species Hesperophylax consimilis. The sequence continues at coordinate 37,220,747 of NC_142846.1, forward strand.
TAGAATTTAGGACATCGATTTTCAGTGAGGGTTCTTATTTTTGGAAAATTTGCTGTGGATTTGGACTCTTTCAATATCGTACATTCAGAATCAAAACGTTGATTAAATAATGAACAAAAAAATCTTAACCTTACCCCACTCGTTTCAACCTTGCAACTTTCCCAATAGGTTATTCCGGGGTGCGGGCAGTTGGGACTATTGTACCTGCAGGTTTTGGTGTAAAAGTAAATGCGAAACTGATGGATCCGTTGTAGGAATTCAAGCACAAAAACTATGAAAATGAAGTTGTGAAATCATGATGACACCGGAATTGCCTAATGGAAAATTCTAAGAAATTATTGAATAGTAAATAATTATTCATCTTTTTAATGTGACAACAATCCCAATTTCTCCCAATCATCTAGAGTCTGTGAGACTATGGCATCCCAAATGGGGGTAAGGTAGTTGGAAGGGGAAGGAAATGGTGGAGAGAAAGATAAGAGAATACCTGGATATTCAAATGTGGTCACCAAACACGGCTAAAGCCATTTCAAGCTACATTTCAATTCTGAATGGTGGTTTTAAACTTCTCAGCTGACATTTAAAAAATCAAGCCAATCAGGAAAACATCATTCAACAAATTAATGTATTATTTACAAATTATTACAACATAATTGCATAACATTTTCAAATCCGTGAAATGATGAAGCTAAAAGTGAAGTAAAACTTTCGTGTAAATCAATAATATTACATTCCTTGAACTTTGTTTTTGAGCCAGCTTTATGCGGATTGCGTAAGAGATATTGAATTTACAGTGTTCCACAGGGGACGCGCAGCGGTCAAAGTTGAATTCGCTGAACTTCGCCGAACAAAGCCTCGTCAGCGTAATTCGAATATTACCGTTATACGCCGCTAAAACGTAATGCGCTTTCATAATGTAAATTGTTTACAGAACTGCGAATGTATTGGCTTTATTGCAATCTTGAGGAAAATATTACGCGGAGAAAAATAAGTAGTGCCAATTGATTAAAAATCTCTTCCAATTATTGGTAATCCGGTTAAAAATCGGGATTGCAGGCCCTTAAGGAATGAATTAATAGGTTTGCTGATAAACTTTTAACGAATATATTATCACGATGTTAGAACAAGTGAGTCATTATACATTATCAAGGCAAATGAAGGTGCATGAACACGTATTCCGATATATTAGGAATTTACTAAAAGTTTTTCAGAAAACGGTCTGCAATCCCGTTTTTAACCGAATTACCAATAATTTGAAGACATTCTTGATAAATTACCAGTACTATTTCTCTGCGAGCATTTCACGTAGAAAAAAATCTACACTAGTAGCGTCCAAATTTTGAATGCATTTTAACGAATTCTAAGAATCAATTGACGATCTTAAACTATAAATAATTCTGCTCATATAAACCGGAGCATACCATGACCGTGCTATGGACGTATCAGGCACGAAAATAAACGCGACACGCACTACTTATGGTCACTGAAACGGATCGACAGCGTTCTATGCCCTTATGTGTGTATGCACGGAGTGCATCGCCACCAGAGATGTGCTTTATTTCAAATAAATCCATTTCAAATGGAAATGCAAAATACAAAATGGGTATTTTCCATTTTGCATTTTAAATGCTTTTCTAAAAACCATTTTGCATTTTGCATTTTAAATGCTTTTCTCAATGCATTTTCCAATTTAAATGCTTTTTTGCAACATTCTTCCTACTATCTCCACTCACCTTTTTTTCATAAGCCCCAAATATCAGTCGGTCCTCAACCTCGCTATGAGAGATAATTTACATTTGTCAAGTTGCTCCCTGGAAATTGAGTGATACCATTACAAAAAAATACTAAACATGGCCATGACGCTGTAATATTAAATGTTAGATAGCAGTTTCTATGTTTTTACATTGGCAACATTAGTCCCGCGCAAATATTTTGTGGTTTCATAATCTGTAGTCGTGGTGTTTTTGGATTTACCATCATGTAATATGTTTGTTCTACATTGATGTCCATTATTAAATGACAAAATTGTTTAAAAATTCAATAATTATTTTAATTGTTTTACCCGAGAAACCATTTTGCATTTTCAATGCATTTTGAAAATAGGCATTTTGCATTTTGCATTTGCAATGCTTTTCTAAAAACCATTTTGTATTTTGCATTTTCAAATGGAAAAGTTTTGACCCATTTCCATTTTGCATTTCAAATGGTTTTGGGTACCCATTTTGCACATCTCTGATCGCCACCAGCAAAATATTCTAGCCGTGGATTTGTTGACGTTCCGGTCATGGCATGCTACGGTGTTGGTCGGTGACGGAACTGTCGAGAGTGGGCGTTGTTTCACATTCATTCGTTGAAAGAATATTTTTTTGCAATCATGGTATGATACGTAGAGTAGTGTTGAAAATAAATTTTCCTATCGATTTCCAAGTGTTTACCTCTTAATAAACATTCTAACATTGTGTTTTCGCTGTTTTTTTGGCTGTTTATAGCTTGGAACATAATTCGTTATGCTTTTACAAAAACATTGTCGCCAATGCGAAGGGTTTGTAAAATGAAATAATTGCCTAATAAAGGTTTGCCATATTACACAAATTCTTTAGAGCTATTTGTATTGCTACGTATGAACAGGACAAAATTTACTTGAGCCGAGCCGCGAATTATGGGTAAGTCGTGGCTCGGTTAGGGAAAAATTTCTCCTGTTTGTACGCACTCTTATAATGACAAACTTACTATGAATTGGCGTTGTTTTTTTGGTCCTCTTGTTTTTATAAAAACTTTGTACAATTTTCTACGATAATGTAACTATCCACTTAGATTGTATCTACCACCTTCTTTTGTACTCTTGTTAGTATCTATTATTATGTAGGTATAATATTTATGTATGAAAGCTTTGTACAAGTGGATCAATTATTAATCTGACCCTGTCAATGAATTATTGAACGTATGCCGAGGAATATCTGATAAATACTGGATATTAATTATGTACTAACGTATATTAATCGTAGTTTTATTATGTAAAATGATTGAGTTTTTAGATGCATTCTTATTTTTATAGTAAATTACACGTCTAGCGGACGGACGTGTACCCGGCGTCGCTCGGGGTTATCAATGGTTTAGAGTAAAGTGTGAATTCTAATGTACAGTGGGTGGCCAAATTATTATACTCAAAACTATTTCTTTGTATTTTGTCAGTTTGTTATGAAATAACAAACAATATATACTAGTATATATTGTTTTAATACTAGTAAGTGTATTTAGGAATAAAAATTAAACATGTGTAGATAAGTTGAATAGTCTATTAAAAGAGAAATACACATTATTCAGTATTTGGTTACTCCGCCTTTAGCTTCTATGACGGCTTGAACGCGGCGTGGCATGCTTTCAATGCAGGCAGAGGCGGATTTGCAGTCTTGGCCGCCTTAGGCCCCAGACCATGTAGCCGCCCCTTTTTCAGTACCCATCATATTGACCAGGAGTATCCAAACTTTTCAGTAAATTCCTAGGGTCAAAACCGTTTTAATTTTCCTGCCATTATCATTCATGGTTCATGGGGTGAGATTTGTCCAGGTCTTGGCGGCGGATACGTCTGCCCACCTGCTGCGTGGCGGGCCGGATCGAGAGAGACTGGGTGAGGGAGGCCTTTTGACCTTTCCAGCCGGACTATCTTGACCCATCGCCTTGCACCGCAGTTGGAGGGATGTATTCATACGTATGTCACTCCTGGACACACTAATCCCCAGATTCCTACCCACCCCTCATACATTTTCCTTTTCAGAACTTCCTATCCTTCCCTTCCTTAAAAAGACCCTCCACACAGCATCACCTAAGATGACATAGGTCGTGAGGGAAAATATTTTCCTCAAAGCCTCCTGTGTGGAATTAATGTAAAAAAATACGCTTGCTAAATTCGCTAGTTCAATTACTGTATAATTGTCGATTGCCGCAGGCCGGATTGATGACATTGGCGGACCGTTGTTTGGAGACCCCTGATATAGACTATAGACTACATAATGAATTTATTTATTGACAACTTTTATCGAAATCGATTCAGAAATTTATTTAACTATAATAGCTGCTAGTTTGTAAAACTTTCTAAGGTTTCAAGGATTTGAATAAAACATTAAAACAGTTTTAGGTTTAATTTTTTTAACTAGTTTCAGATTTATTCTCATACAATAATATATAAGTGTTTCACAGTTACAATTAGGGTTGCCAGATACGGGCTGGATAAAAGTTATTATTAAGTCTCCAAACAAATAAAAGAAATCAGAACCTCTTTTAAATAAAAATCAACTTAAGGTACATATTCGAATATAATAACTAAACTTAAAATACAAATTAAAACGTTGGTAAAAAAATTTACGTAAAGCATTATCTAACATTAAAAAAAAACTGTACTCAAAACAAAAATCTGGCAGTTACAATTCTCGTCTGCACTTAAGTGCAGCAAAATCATTAATTAGATCTTCGCAATCAAATTTCCTTAAAAAATCTGCTTCTATGTTAAGCAAAGCAAGATTGTTCAGCCTTTGCTCCGCCATTGTTGTGCGTAAATAATTTTTTACACGTCGTAAACAAGAAAATGATCGTTCTCCAAAACAGTTACTGGCGGGAGTACACACACACATTCGAAGAGCAATATCCACGTTTTTTATAAATGGTTTGAAGATCTTCAGTTCGTAACCATTTTAACAAACTGACAGCATTGTTTCGATCCTTATTTTTCACACTGCAGTGAGCACGAAAATGGAGACATTCTTCTGAAAAATGGGCTTCTAAATCACTAGAATAAATCATTTGCAATGATTTTGCCTTTTCTTCGACTTCAGACGGGCTTAGTTTTGTCAATTGAGTAATAAAATTAAATTTATTATAAAGTGATTTGTAAGCACCCAGTCGTTTTTTTAGTTCTGCTGATAAGGAATCGATTATTACAAAAAAAGTAGCGATTCTGAAATTGGGACGGAGCATGATAGGTGTGGCGAGGGCGGATGCGGGGCGTGGGGGCGCGCTGTGTGCTGTGTGTAAACACGCTCTTGCATATCGCTATTTCGTACTTAGAATATTTAGGTACTTAAGAAGTAATTTCTTGTTATCATCTGTGACTTTTTTGTCACGATTGGCCGCCCCTAATATCTGGCCGCCCTAGGCCCGGGCCTACATAGGCCTAAGGGCAAATCCGCCTCTGAATGCATGATATGGCTACTTCTTGGAGTTTCGGAGTATTGTGCCATACTCTAATGATATTCTCAATCAGTTCTCTTTTGTTTGTTATAATTTTATCCCTTGACATTTCAGTTTTCAGGACTGCCCACACATTTTCTATAGGATTCAAGTCGGGCGAGTTTCCAGGCCAGTTCAGGGTATTAATCTGTTTGTTTTTTAGGTATTCTGTGATAGATTTGGCTTTATGACAGGGAGCAGAGTCTTACATGAATATAAAATTCCTATTAGGGAACCATTCCGATACCTGTGGGATCAGTTTTTCCTCCAGAACTTTCTTATACTGATCCTGACGCATAGTTCCTTGGACGATGTACAGCCTTCCAGTTCCTTTACTGCTGATGACGGACCATATCATCACTGAAGCAGGATGCTTTACACGTTCCACAATGCAGTCTTCATTGAATTTTTCATGCGTCTTTCGCCGAACAAACTCAGTTTTATCTTGGAGAATCTGTATTGACGACTCGTCCGAGAAACAAACCTGCAAGAAATTGTTTTTGTATAAATGTGTAAAAAACGATACTCTAAGCATGTGTATTCTTGTATTAGGGTTATTCAAACCTTGCTCCAGTCTTCCTGTGTCCAGTGTCGATGCTCCTTGGCCCAGGCCAGACGTTTGGCCTTCATGGCAGGAGTGAGTTTTGGTTTTTTTAGTGGCCGACAACATTTCAGTCCCATTTCTACAAATCTTCGCCTGAGAGTCCGCTCTGATATTTGTACTCCATTATCATTAAGAATTTGTGGTAAAGGTTACGAATTCCGCTTCACTCTTAATACGCAATATTTCACTTTCAAATAAATAGATTTAGCTTTATTAATTCAAAACATGATTTATTATGTCGGGGGAGACGGAAATATACGCACTTTTAATTTTAATTTCGTTTATTAAGTCACTTACGCGATATGTCACACGAGATTTCAAAGAAACAAAATAATGTGACATTTGCCGGAAATACCACAACTAGTTATTTACCTAGCCAGTGCGCGGGTTAGGTACAGTACCTACCTACGAACTAATTCAGTTAAAGAAAATAAATTCTTGAATATATTAAATTAATATATTTATATAACCTAACCTAATCTAACTGTGATTTTCTATAGCAAAAAAAATGCCCCTTTAATAACGCCTGCTCGCGTCCCCTTTAGAGTTACATCCCAGTTTTCAAATAGTATGTGGGCTACGCTAGGTTTGTATAGACTTGTTTGTGATTTAATTTTAATACCTATTTTCCATGTTCTAACCTAACCTAACCTAAACTACCTAAACGGAATACGTTTAATCACATTTTATTCTATTTGTTTCTTATTCGGGTTATTTTATTTAATTATATGTTGATTATTTGTTATAAATAATACATTGACTTACATATTAATATGGATTAATTATACACGATGATATTATTTATTTTATATGGCAATACTATTTTTTTTTTAGTTGGCAGCAGTGTCTATGAAATATTTTGTGGGTATGAATTACGATATTATGAATATAATCCAACTCTTGATATGAATATAGTCGCTTTCGGCGTCGCCGCATACTAATTGACATATCGCGTAAGTGACTTAATAAACGAAATTAAAATTAAAAGTGCGTATATTTCCGTCTCCCCCGACATAATAAATCATGTTTTGAATTAATAAAGCTAAATCCATTTATTTGAAAGTGAAATATTGCGTATTAAGAGTGAGGCGGAATAGGAGAAAATTAATGAATTTGTTTTATGACGAGCCGTGGCTTTCGACGGTTTTCAAGTGTAATGCGACGTATTTCTCGCTCAGTTCGAGGTGTTGTAATGCGTTTTCGCCCGCATTTACCGACTCGATCCTCCTTGATCGGTATTTCGGCGTCCACTTTTTGCTTGATATTACGCACACTGGACTGTGATACATCACACAAATCAGCAATTTGACAATGCCGTAACATTGTCGAAATCTGTGCTTTTTTCCTTGGTGTGAGGTCAGCACACTTCCCCATATCTGTTAATAAACATTTTTAGGTTAGGTCGGTTGACAACCAATAAAAAAACAAAAAAAAAAACAAAAACTAACTAAAACATGATCACAATGTATTGATCGAGTACTAGAATAATTCTAAATGTAAAAAAATCGAACACTTACTGAATAATAAGTCGATAACACTGAAGACAAGATTTTTTTCGAAGACTTCTCACAAGCCAGCACAGTAAAATTTTCGACATGTACTGATACTAGCAGCCGCCATTTTGATAAAAAAAAACATTTATGTGTTGCCACACTGATGAAAGTGTTGCCAGATATAGTGGCTAATCATTAAATTGAAAAACCATAACATTTTTCCAATAATAAATTAATTATAGCCACCACTTTCACAGATAGCGACGTTTTTTTGTTTGAGTATAATAATTTGGCCACCCACTGTACCTGAAACTGGGTCTATTTTTAAGGTTGATAAAAAAAATTTATAAAGAATAAGAATATGTTTCCTTTTTATAATTTTTGATTCACTTGATCGTGCTACGCCTTCATCGGGCGTCCCCGACTTTTTCCACCATTCACTACTGTATAACACATTATTACTATTAAAAAACTACATTATATCGACTTTTTTTCGACTCCGTATCTCATTCCAATGCAGAGATAATGCGAAGTCTTCCCCGGGCGTCCCCGACTTCTACCATTTAAACCCCTATCTAAACACTCCTGGCAATAATAAGAACGAACTTTGAAATTTTCAGCGATATCGGTCCAGTAGTTTTCGAGTCAATGGGACAAACAAACAATCATTTTTTTTTTCATTTATATTCTTGACATTATTTAAGTAACATCAGATGCAAATGTTATTAAAAACTGTGTCATTAAAGACGATGATGCAATCAATGAAGTCTATGGCAATTTATTTGTCGTTAAGTAATCAGAATTAATTAATCCGAGGATGACATAAGTTTCTCTTTGGGAAATATACTATTTAAAATGTTTATTTTTCGGAATAACTTTATTGAGTAAAACCTCAAATTGTAATATTTAAATATTGAAGACAATATTAGTGATTTCTAAACGAAAATCTGAAACAGAAAAATCAGAAAAGGAAACGGTCACATCTGGGACTCGAAAACAGGACCCTTATAAATGTGTTCAAAATACACAAAACATCTTCATTTGTCGCGGATAATATCCAAACAACGGAATTACTAACTGAACGTTGGTAATCGACCGGTTATTAGCCGAGAGGACAAATGCGTCGGGTCCTACGAGTCATATGATTCTTGAGAATCAAATACTCATGTGTCATGATAAAATGTGGTCTACGCGATGAACGAAGAAAGGGATCCAAGAAGAATGTATGCCTTGGAAGTTGAAAGTAGAAGTCGAGGACGCCCGTAAACTTTTTTTAATTCTTTACAATATTTTTTTCCTCCTTATAGTTTTCCGGTACACTAGAATTCACAACTCAAAACCTTACTCCGCACCAATCACAACCCCGAGTAAAGCCGGGTACACGTCAACACGTCAGATAGTTGGCTACAAAAAGCACTAACACAAGGTTTTGACACCCACCAAAATCTACAAAAAACTACATAATTCCAGAATCTAAATGAGCTTTTACCAGTAGCTGTGTTGTCATAAAAAATATAGACAAATTTACTATTTTTTGCTTGGTACCTAATAAATAATTTACATCTTAGCAAAGCTTATTTTATTTTGAATTTTTTGTTTATTTTGTACCATGGTATCCACAATGCGCGACGCCACTAACTGCAAAAATATCATTGTCAACCTTTAAAAAACAATACATTTATGTGCTGTTATTTCGAATTTCATTTATTTATTTATTATTTGTATAAATATAGTTATTTTTATAATAGGAAGTCCCACAAAGCTGTCACGTAATGTTTGATAACATGTGAATATATTATACACGGTGTCCGGAAACTCGTAGTACAAGCGGGAAACTGGAGAATCTACACCACATGGGGAACCCAAAAAAACATAAAGTTTTTTGATTTAAGCATTTTCAAAAAAAAAAAAAACCAAAAAAAAATATTTTTCGGCTATTTTAGGGTTAAAGTTTTTTCTGGTGTTTAGGGTTGAATAACAGATGTTTTAACCCTGCAGAGCAGAAATATTTTATGATTACACCGGGTTAAATGAAGGGTGATTTCAAAATAATGCTTCAAATCCGAGTTTCTTCATTTGTTTTACTTTCAAATAGTTTTAATTAGTTGGGTACTTTGATCTTCAGTAATAATTTATAAGAATTTGATTAAAAAAAAAAAAAAAATCAACTTCAAACTCGATTTACTCGATAACGAAAGCTCAAATAAAAAAAATATATACCACAAAATCGACTCCAAATGTGATGTAGATTCACCAGTTTCCCGCTTGTACTACGAGTTTCCGGACACCCAGTATATTATTGTTGTTTTGACATATAAAAAAATAATAAAACATCTCAGATTACCAAGGGATAAAAATTACACCCCTAGACTTATAAATTTTATTTCATTGGTCATATGATAACGTTTGATACTTGATAACCTCGGTTCTACAACTCGTTCTTGGGTTCAACAGATCGGATGTGGAAAAAATACACATCTAAATCCACACATCATCCCCAAAGATGATATTTTAAAATATTTTTCCTGTGTGGAGTTAATTAAAAAAAATTATTCGCCGGCATGACCCGAATTCGTTGACATAGGATGACGCATTTCCATTGAAGTAATCACATCTGAATTGGAGTTTTAGTAGACTTTGATTGGACGAAGTATGAAATGATAAATAAACTCTAAGCTCAATTATTATTATTCTCTCCTCTTTAGTTTGGCCACATTATGTTGAATAATAATAAAATTATATCTCGATTAGTAAACTTTAATTCTACAAATCTAGTTTTGTTCGAAGTTCGAAAAATATTATTTTTGACAGAATACCATTTTTTGGATTTAGAGTGGTATGACTTGAAAAACAATCATTAGAGAAAAAACAGTATTTTATTAGAAAATTACTAGGCATTATTGTGGTGAGTCACTTCCCGAAAAACTTATTTTTGAGAAATTCATGTAAGACCGTCAAAGGAGCCAAATTTTCCAAGATGATGGCGTTTCATTGAGATCATGAAATATATATATTTTTAATTTAAAAAACTATCGAAATACTATAACAATTTGATTACTTAGCTGTTAGCTTCTTGTGCCAGAGTGCCAATATTGAAAATACGTGAATTTTGTTGAAAAACAAAGTTTTTTTTGTATGAAATCTACGAAAATGTAATAACTGACAGCTCCGTTGATGATTTAAACTAGAGATTTATAATTATTTTTTTTATTTCCTTTATTTTTATTCAACCATTCGGCCAGTATTCGGTATTAGGCTTATTAATATTCGGCATTCGACCGAATACTGTCTACTCTATTCGGCCGAATACTGAATACCTAATAATGAAAATAAAATAACATTTCAATCAAAAGGTGTCTATTTTATATGAAAAATTTTTGATTACGTTATTTGATATTTAAAATCAATCAAAGGCAATAAACCAGTTTTTCTGCGTTGCTGGAAGCAGACGTTTTCGTTTTTCTTCATATATACTCGTATATAGATACTACTGCAAGGTGATTTCATTAGGTTTGGATATTGTTTTGCGTTTGCAGAACACCAGTTGTAAGGGTTTGCCTTACGATCGAGACGAGCATTTTTCAAATAAAATCTATGTTATTTGAAATCACACATTTCTCCATCCCCTCAGTTTGCTTATTGGCAAGAGCGATAATATTAGGCCTATTTATCTCCTATTTAAACTACTGACTTTGTATTTATTGTTATCTTGTATTTTTTTATCTACGGTTGCAATGTATACATTTCAAACAAAGCCTCATCTACACAAACCTGAAAAGGGGATTCCTATTAGAAAATACGTAAATTTCAATATGGCAACAAACGATAGTTCTAGGAAAACTTATAAAACCTATATTTACAGAATAATAATTTATTGTTAAACATTCTTATATTTACTATGATTGATAACGATTTTAGTGTTTTTAAAGTCAAGTTGTGTTACATGCACTGATGAGATTGGAATTCAAGCAGCAAAATAATGTTCATATGATAATATAATAATAAAACTAATATTTTACCACTCGTCAAATTGATATGGTGAATTGTGAAATTGTGATGTACAGTAATAATTTCATTTATAATTACGGTTTCTAGTAGGAAATCTATTTATTTCATTGACGAGTATTTAAATGAATAAAGAACGTTTCTGTGTCCTGTGGCGGGCGGGCGGCGTGGATTTGATTTGTATACAAATCTACAATTTTATTCCGAGATTGATGAAATTTTGCACACTCGGCCTTCAAAATAAGAGGTGCAAAGCCCGCAATTTAGCTAGTTGTACATAAATATTGTTATTTCTACTAAAACTAAAAATTGGTCTAGAATATTTCAGTTTCGTGTTTTGCAATTTGTTTTATCATACATTCCACCCTTCCTCTTCTCCCCCTCCTCTCCTTAACGCTCCCTTCTTCCTTATAACATGGGGGACACGATTATGGGAGCCATAGTCGGACTGGCAGTTGGGACTCTTTTGCGGTATTTGCATTAAAAAAGATCAATTAAAGTAACGATCCCAAACAATAACCAATTTACAATTGTATGTTAGAAAATAATAAAATAATTTAATTAATCTGTTTTGTTTACCATTGAAACGAGGCAGTTCACTAGTACGAGTATTTTCCTACTTATCTGATACTTTGCCCGTTTCAGTCAATTATTTCTTGCAGTGGTATTCTAACACCGGATCTTAAATATTTATTCTGTTAATGTTATTATACTCTAAACATCAATAAGCAGATAAATTTGATTAAATCATTTTTGTGTAAATACAAAAACTAAAGTACAAAGTCAAAAACCAAAGGTTTGAATGTTATGAGTTATGATGCTTTACTTGTGTAATTGCGTACATTATGAAGTCAGATTCGCGACCTCGTATTATTTACGTTGTTTTTTTTTCAACTTATAATTATAATGGTAATAATATTGCATGAAAATTTTCAGCAAACCGGTGCGAAACTTCAAAATAACAAAAAAAAATCAAAAAAATAAGTCTGTAGCTAAATGCCTTTTAAGTTTAAAAGGGTTAAAAGAATGATGAATGAAAATTATAACCAACCATATGCCTGATTCAGGTTTGTTCTAAACAATCCAAATCTTAACTATGAAGCAGAAAATCTGCTTGTGTGTCTCACTGAATCTTTTTTTCATCTTCTCATACAACTTTGATAATAAATTTTAGAACTGTGAAGTACGAGTATCACTGTAAATAAAACAAGGCGTTCATACGAGTCTTTTTCAACGAGAAAAGAAGATTTCATCAAATCAGGATTGAAACTCGAACCGAGCCCCGTATAACAAGTAACTACTAGAATTTATAAAAATTAAGGTTTAAGTTTATAAATTATAGGTTGTCTAGAGCTTAATTAATTAATCTCCAGCAAAACCGTTGAGTTTATAATCATAATTTTCAAAGGAAAACAAATATATATATCACTAGCAAAGATAGTACTAATACCTGAATGCTCACAGTCATTAATTTGAGCCCATGAATAATATTGTTCATACTTCTTGTTGATGTACATATGTACAATGGCGGAAAAGTCAATAGAAAAAAAGAAACATCAAGAAGAGCACGTGGCAGAACTTGTGACTATTTACGAATGGACTTTGTTTACGTCTACGTTAATAATCACATTTTCCTTCTACGAGTAAGGCTACAATCGTACATTACAGGACTTGTCTATCTTGTTACATTTCTGTCAGTTTTTACCATTTATTTATATTTTCATTATTTATTATTTGTGATTCCCCGCTCGGGTACATAATGTGCTTAGTTAACTCAGTTGACTAAATTACTCTGAATTAAGTAACAGGTTTCTTTCAACTAAATAATATCTTCCGTCAAGGCATAACTTTAATATTCTTTTGGAGAGCTAAATAAACAAGAATAGTCTATAACAAAATCCCGAAGGAAGTTACTGAGATTGAGAAGATGGTTAAGTTTAAAGAGGAATTGAGAAAACATTATTTTCCTCAAATTCTAAAGTTTTTTGTGACATATAATACGTACTTACATAAAAAATTTAAAGATCCCTTTTTGCCAATTACTGTATTTTTTATATTTTCTTAAACTATTAGCACACACGACGATGTGAGCTAACATAAGATTAATAAATAAATAAATTCTGAATTTCTGAACAGTAAATTTGCTAAGCTTTGGTATATTGGGCAAACGTAATTATTTTCAGCCCATGTAATTTCCCAAATAAGCTAAAAGAATTCAGAACATCAGTTCAAATTCTAAAAGTTTCACATTTTTCAATAAATTCAGAAAAATAATCTTAAGAAGAAGTTAAGTTAAATCTATTTTAGAAGTTAGTCTGGCTAACCGGACAAAACAATACAAATACAGACATTAAGAAATTACCAATTATATTGTTGGACAAAATATTTCTTTGTCTTCTTGCCAAGACAGCCAAATGAAAATAATTTTGAAAGGAACTCTTTTTCTATTTAAAAAAAAATATCAAGTCTCATAAGTCACCCTAAATAATAATAACAGTCACCAGAAGTTTCTTAGGTAAATAATACATATGTGAATCTTTCTGATGTGAATAAGTGCGTCCTAGCTGTCTTGTGTGAGGTGAACCAATCATGCTCTGTTGTAATTTATTATTCCTATAATTCGTTTTACAATATCAGAAATCTAAAATGCGTGCAATGCTACAAATCATAAAATTCTTAGTATTGTGTTAAATTGCTCGATACATCTATGTTTATCGTTCGGGGAATGCCGTGTTGCAATAAATATCAAACCTACCAATAAAGATTAAAATGTGCTTATCTAAGACATTAATTATTGTTCGTGACTCGTGTTTGTTTCAAAAACGTACTTTTCCACTCTGTGTATTTCTTTAGTAATTCTTAAACTCAGTAACAAATTGATAAAATTTGCAACGCAACAATATTACCCGAATTTACTGATTAAAACCTAAAACACATTTTTTTGGGTATTTACTCCAACTGAGTTGAATTAAAACAATGTACCTACCTACGAAGCAAAGATTGTTTGGAAAATGACAAGCCTCTTTCCAAAAATAATGGTAATGTATGGACAGAGAAGTATATACTCAATGCTCCATTGGACTGATCATACCAATTTGTTAAGGCGAAGCTTAATGCTAAATCACTATTTTGATTAATCTTTATAACGAATTGGTGTACATTATGAATACCAAAAAATATGCTTTAGATAATTTGAAGGTTTTCTTATCATTTTGCTTGAGTAGAACACAAATAAAAAATAAATTACTTAATAAAAATATAAATGTAATCTACTAAAAAAATATTTTTTCAAGAACTTTTAAAAAATACGACATTATAGCTAAGATTATCTGTGACAGTTTCACTTGATTAACTTTTTTACTTTCTTATAAAATTATTTACAAAATAAATTTAAAAAAAAACAGTTTTGTGCTTGAAATTGAACGTTTTAGACTCCATTTTTCAAGTGATTTTAATGCCAATTACCTACAATATAACATTTTTGGCTTGTAGCTTCCTCTTAAGTCTCAACCCTACATCTTACCTATGCCTACTTCCAGCAGATGTCTATACTCATCGAGGGCAAATGTGTACTGTGTTAAAAATGAAAATGACAGCTGCATAAAAACTCATACATAAAAACTCAAGTATCTCCCGGGAGACGAAAAACTGATGAGTGGATTAGAAAGATAAGTAAAACGAAGGTAGTTGGTATTACTGTCACAAACTATTATTACCGTCACGTGGAATTGTGCTGAGCTTCTTGTACGGCTAGTGGATGAACTTTTGAATTCAACTAGCTTTTCATGAAGTATGGTTTGGGAAGAGAAACTGATGAGATGTCAGATGTGCGAGATCTTCCGACTACAAATGGATGAAAGACATCAAGAAACGACACAACTTGTTGACGAAGGTTGAGGAAACAGATCTCAAAAATAATAATATAAACATAGGATGATTGACGCCTGTGCAAAATACATATAACTGAAGACAGAAGGAAAATATAATCAGAGAATGTGACAAGAAAAATGCGCACTACACAAAGGTGGGAATACCTGTAAGTATGTTGATTGACCGGTACCGTTTTAATGTTTGCTTGTTTTTTTTACAATTTACATGATGATTTAGTTCATTGTATTCAATGATTATAAAATAATGTTGCTCTATGGTTCGTGTTTGTCATAACATCATTGCGAAACAAAGCCGGGTATGAATAGAGGATAAATATTTTCATTATCTAACACATTCTTCAATTTCAAATGTTTTCATTAATAATTATTATAATCAGCTATAATATAGTATATTTGGATTTATGAACGTGTCATTGATAAATAATATGGATCGATTATAATCTTTCACCAAGAATAATTGATCTACATCTGAGTAATTAATTTTTAAATGTGATCCGTTGTGTATGATTCCTTGATTGATTATTTTATTTTTTACTTTTGTTTTTATATAACATTAAAATATCCGCCAGCTCGTGGAGTATAATAATAAGACGTTAAAACATTAAAAAAAATATTTAGCAAACTCAATCGACCGTTTTGGGGTGGAATTCATTGTAGAATTTTAAATTTAATTTTCCATTCTTCAAGTTTAAAATACTTCAAAATCATTATTATTTACTGAACACATCATCACAATAGTATCATAAAACCGGTCTTTTTAGGTCCATGTAAAAACCATACATTTAATCAGTCATATAGATCCCATTGAAAGGGGAATCACTGATGAGTCACACTTTTATAAATGTTCATTTTTCGGGGTTATGAATGGGTTGGAGTAAATTTTTGAGGTTATGAATTCTAGCGAGTATTTTTTTCACTTGATCGTGCCATGGTTTCTTCGGGCGTCCTAAACTTTTTTGTCATTCACGTCCACGTCATAATTCTCCCTACACCCATTTTTTCATTCATCACACACGCCACATTTTACCACATGTAAGTATTCGATTCATTTGGCGTCTCCGACTTTTTATACCATTCACAACTGTATACCATATTGTTACTGTTAAAAACTACGTTATATCGACTTTAATTCGACTATGTATCTCATTTCAATGCAGAGATAATGCGTTAAGTCTTCCTCAGGCGTCTCCGACTTTTGTAGCATCCAAACCACTCTCTAAATACCCCTGACACCTGAGATTAAACAATTAAACTTTTAGGGAAATCGGTCCAGTAGTTTTTGAGTCTAAAGGCACACACATACGGACATTTCATTTTATTTATATAGAAAACATTGTAAGTATATAGTTTACTAAATAGTGGAAGCGAGTAGTCTATAGTAGAGTGGATGTGACTTAAATTGTCGAAGTTACCTTCCATTCCTATCTCGAAAGCGCCTAAAGACATACTTGCGTTGGTTCCAAGTGCACCCCACCCCTCGTGTACTTAGGCGAATGATTTGTTATCTAGGTACTGACACATTGATGACAGATTGAGGAGTGAACTGATTAAAAAATGAATAGAAACATTTTGCTATTGAAATTCTTTGCGTAAATTTTTATGACGGGTTGTTTCAGAGAATTTGAACAATTCAACAAATTTCACAGTTAATTTTCAGAAATCAGGTCAAATTTCGAGGACTGTGAAAGTTCTATTCAAGTTCTGTTATTATTTCAGTTCTGTGAAGCATCTGGCCCATGTTGATATAAAAACAAATCTTCAACTTTCACAGAACTTGAAAATTAACTATGAAATTTTATGAACAGTTCGAATATTCTGAAACAACCCGCCCTTTTTAGTCTTTCATGGTTTTTTTTTCTTCAATTTATAACAGTTCTGCTTTAGATTTTCAGTGTTTTAAATTGTTCAGTTTTTAACATTACTTTAGTCTTATCTTACTTAATTGTTTCGTGCTTTATAAACTTATGTATCCGTGCACAACCTTCGCACTTCTTTATCATTCTAAAAAATGTGCGGATTAAAAAATATGAGTTTTTAAAACTCAAAATTTTCTTGCTGAAGCTCAAAAGAGATTTTGGAAGACTATCGAGAAGAAGTTAAAGATATCTCCAGGAGTGATTAGTTAAGTTTTGTCATGAATCCATGACTGTACAGCCGTTAGCTTAAAGCTGTACCGTGCTTTGTCCCATCTGCCTGAAGATGTATTTATAAATAATAATTGGCACCAGAAGTATGGCCGCTGTACACTGTGCCCACTTCTGTGACGTAAGGAGGGCCAAGCCCGGCCCGCTTGCGTATCGGACTCTGCTGGCTACAGGCTATGTCAAGATGTTGGATTACATCTGAATACCCCAGAGATAACACATTATTATTTGTTAATATTAGAGGAATTTCCACTATCGGCTCCTTGCTCAAAACATCCGTATTAATATTTAACAACAAAACATTCTAAATTTTGATGCAGTCTAAATGATGACAAGTCTTGCATTGATAGAGGATCATAATATTGAATATCTTAGACAAAACAAACTGCTTCGATAAATGAGATATTTCTTGGAAAACCTGTAATGAAGACGTAATAAGTACTATCCATGTAAATTATAAAATAATATGAATATTTACATAATAGATCTTGCGTCACTAGCTAAAGCCAAAGTAAAGTGAACAGTCAGCAATGATTCGCTTTTAAAAGGAAAATTAATTCAATTCAATGACAAATAATATTATTTTGTTGAAATTATTATCACAACCTAAATAGGTAAACAGTTAAATAGAGGTGATAATAATTATTGATAGTAAAATGAATTAGTTGTGTAAAATACATAGTATCACGGAATAAGCATTAAATTAATAAGGAATGCTCACCTCATCGATAATATCCTCATCCATGTTGAGTACTGACTTGTTGCAGGAACACTGAACTCCGGGAAATACTAAATTAGCACTATGGTATTGTTCGGGTGGCGAGTCGCTTAAATACGGCAATTTCCTTACCCGCAGATAACCAAGAATTGCACGGATTAAAGGTGTACTTTATCGCGGTGATTACAACTCGTCGTTTATTTCTTCGCGAGATATAATATGTAATATCTAGTACGCGGGCCTCATCAACAGAGAACACAGGTACGGTCACGCGAATGACACTGATTACATGACTATTGAAGAGGTTTCCGTCGCTGGCCCAATGGGCGGCACACCGCTTTATTTCAATCACACGATATAATAATAGTCCATATATTATTATACGGTACGCTGCCCAGGGCCGTATCTAGGCCTAAGCAATGTAGGCACTACATTTAAGGGGCATTTTTATATACATAATATTAAATATATTTTGAATTCTTTGAAAAGCATTTAATTTCATAAATGGAGTTCTACGAATTAAACACAAAAACAATAAATAAAATACTTTAAAAAGCAGTTACAAATTATTTTTTGTTATATACACCTCACTAGATATTTTACCTGTTCTGCGGTCTACATATTACAATATTATTGTTTAATATTGTTCTTGTATGGTGATTGATCCTTTAATATAAAGTAAATAAAGAGTAGATTTGGAAGCTTGATTATTTATTTTGTGTACGTATATAGTTTATAGAATGTGTGGGGTTGCTACAACCTCCCCATATTCTGGAATAAATAATTTACTAGTGTTGTTTTGCCGAAGTTCTAAAGACTACGTAGTTTTAAAATGTTTGCTGAAATATTTATTTATTTATTTAAATACAAACGGCACGACATTTGCCATTAACATAAATATAAAAATATAGTTAAAAAGTACAAGGTATAAAGTATACAGCATAAAGTTTGAATTATAATATATTGTGTAAAGTGTAAAGGTTAAATATAATGTTAAGTATAAAGTATAATTTACGGTGTAAAGTCTAAAGTTAAACATAAATTTAAGTTAATTATAAAGAATAAATTATTAAAAACAACAAAAAAATATTGTTAATAATGACTTAGAAGAATTATTTGTCAGCTATGCCAAATATAAATGACTATCAATTATTTATTGTTTTTGTGTTTAATTCGTAGAACTCCATTTAATTTTTTTATAAATTTAATTTAGATTAAATTTGATAATATTATTATTAAGTTCTGCAAGTGTTTTAGTTTTTTATTATTGTGACAGCTGTTTCGGCTTACAAGGCCATTTTCAAACTGTGGTTAGTCCACATTGAGACGACGTTTTTATACTATTTCAAATGTAAATTTTGAAGGTGCATACATTGATTTATTACTGGTTACACCGATGACATGATCTATTGTTGGTTAAACCAATCTATGTTTTCCCCTCAGTAAATGGTAATGGGTTCTTAATTATTTACTAATGACTTTATTGCTATGAATTATTTGGGTGCATTATACTGCTTGGGTTTTGTGAAAATACTAAGAAGTGGTGAGTAAATTATTTTCCGTACTTTATTAATTAGTGTTAAATTTGGGTCATTCGTTCGTTTATTGATTTCTAATTGTTCAAGTAAATTTAATCTAATGCCCTTTTTTTCTATATGCAATGGTTTAGGACCCTTGTTGTTAAGTGGGGTATGATTATTCACCAAGAGATGTTCTGCGAATTTTGAGGATGTGTTTTTATTATTATAACATCGTATATGTTCTTGGAATCTAGTTGAGAATGCCCTCCCCGTTTGTCCGATGTAAGTGGCGTTACAATCGGCGTGGTCACATTTTAATTCATATATGCCACTGTTATTGAGTATAGGGATTTTACTTTTAGAGTTTTTAAGGCTTGTTCCTAAATTATTGTTTGTTCGAAAAGCTATATTTAAACCACATTTTTTAATTTCTTTTGCAATTTTTTCAGATATTGGGCCGAGGAATTCGAGACATGCAAATTTTTCTATATTTTTGTTATTTACCGGATATATTAAATTGATTTTATTTTTATATTTCTTATTTTTTATTATTTTTTCAATGTTATTTGCCTCATAGCCGTTATTAATCGCGATCGTTTTTATCGTTTCCTTTTCTTTTACATAAGCTTTATTGTCTAAGGGAATGTTAATGAGTCTATGTACCATTGAATGGTACGCTGATAATTTATGAGACCAAGGATGATTTGAATTTGAATTTATTGTTGTATCTGTAAAAGTTGGTTTTCTAAATATTTCAAAGGTATGTTTATTATTACTTTTACCAATTGTCAGATCTAAAAAGTTTATTTTACCTTCAATCTCATGTTCAACTGTGAAGCAGATTTTATTATTAACGGTGTTGGCCCAATTAGTAAAGATATCTAACTGTCGGTTGGTACCATTCCAACATATAAGGATGTCGTCTACGTATCGGACATAGTATACTATATGTTTAGCTAAGGGAGATTTAAGAATTATATTTTCAATATAATCCATAAATATCTCCGCTAGAAGTGGACTTAATGGTGACCCCATGGGGAGACCATCATGTTGTTGGTAATATATATCATTGAAAAGGAAATAATTTGTATCTACGCAGATTTTTATGAGCTGGAATAACTCTTTTCTTATTACCGGATTGATATTGCATTTTTCCAAGATATTTTCAATTATTATTAGGCATTCTTTAATGGGGATTTTACGTCTAGAGAAATGAATTTACAGTTATGCGGGAGATTAAAATTTTTTATTTTATTAACTAGTTCTATCGAGTTTTTGACACTGTAACGTGGTGAAAAATTTGTTAATTTTTTGAAGATGAAGTTAAGTCTTTTAGCCAGGTTTGATGTAGGGGCGTTAATAAAAGATACTACGGGCCTTATTGGATTATTCGCTTTATGGAGCTTAGGTTGGCCATACAGAGCTGGGGCTCTTGGGTTCATGACCCTTACGTTTTTCTTTGACCATTCGGTGGGAAATATGGCATTGCAATTATTTATAAGGATGTTGACGTTATTGACAATTATTGTCAATATTATTATTGTCAACGTTATTGTCAATAACGTCAACATCCTTATAAATAATTGCAATGCCATATTTCCCACCGAATGGTCAAAGAAAAACGTAAGGGTCATGAACCCAAGAGCCCCAGCTCTGTATGGCCAACCTAAGCTCCATAAAGCGAATAATCCAATAAGGCCCGTAGTATCTTTTATTAACGCCCCTACATCAAACCTGGCTAAAAGACTTAACTTCATCTTCAAAAAATTAACAAATTTTTCACCACGTTACAGTGTCAAAAACTCGATAGAACTAGTTAATAAAATAAAAAATTTTAATCTCCCGCATAACTGTAAATTCATTTCTCTAGACGTAAAATCCCCATTAAAGAATGCCTAATAATAATTGAAAATATCTTGGAAAAATGCAATATCAATCCGGTAATAAGAAAAGAGTTATTCCAGCTCATAAAAATCTGCGTAGATACAAATTATTTCCTTTTCAATGATATATATTACCAACAACATGATGGTCTCCCCATGGGGTCACCATTAAGTCCACTTCTAGCGGAGATATTTATGGATTATATTGAAAATATAATTCTTAAATCTCCCTTAGCTAAACATATAGTATACTATGTCCGATACGTAGACGACATCCTTATATGTTGGAATGGTACCAACCGACAGTTAGATATCTTTACTAATTGGGCCAACACCGTTAATAATAAAATCTGCTTCACAGTTGAACATGAGATTGAAGGTAAAATAAACTTTTTAGATCTGACAATTGGTAAAAGTAATAATAAACATACCTTTGAAATATTTAGAAAACCAACTTTTACAGATACAACAATAAATTCAAATTCAAATCATCCTTGGTCTCATAAATTATCAGCGTACCATTCAATGGTACATAGACTCATTAACATTCCCTTAGACAATAAAGCTTATGTAAAAGAAAAGGAAACGATAAAAACGATCGCGATTAATAACGGCTATGAGGCAAATAACATTGAAAAAATAATAAAAAATAAGAAATATAAAAATAAAATCAATTTAATATATCCGGTAAATAACAAAAATATAGAAAAATTTGCATGTCTCGAATTCCTCGGCCCAATATCTGAAAAAATTGCAAAAGAAATTAAAAAATGTGGTTTAAATATAGCTTTTCGAACAAACAATAATTTAGGAACAAGCCTTAAAAACTCTAAAAGTAAAATCCCTATACTCAATAACAGTGGCATATATGAATTAAAATGTGACCACGCCGATTGTAACGCCACTTACATCGGACAAACGGGGAGGGCATTCTCAACTAGATTCCAAGAACATATACGATGTTATAATAATAAAAACACATCCTCAAAATTCGCAGAACATCTCTTGGTGAATAATCATACCCCACTTAACAACAAGGGTCCTAAACCATTGCATATAGAAAAAAAGGGCATTAGATTAAATTTACTTGAACAATTAGAAATCAATAAACGAACGAATGACCCAAATTTAACACTAATTAATAAAGTACGGAAAATAATTTACTCACCACTTCTTAGTATTTTCACAAAACCCAAGCAGTATAATGCACCCAAATAATTCATAGCAATAAAGTCATTAGTAAATAATTAAGAACCCATTACCATTTACTGAGGGGAAAACATAGATTGGTTTAACCAACAATAGATCATGTCATCGGTGTAACCAGTAATAAATCAATGTATGCACCTTCAAAATTTACATTTGAAATAGTATAAAAACGTCGTCTCAATGTGGACTAACCACAGTTTGAAAATGGCCTTGTAAGCCGAAACAGCTGTCACAATAATAAAAAACTAAAACACTTGCAGAACTTAATAATAATATTATCAAATTTAATCTAAATTAAATTTATAAAAAAAAAAAAAAAAAAAAAAAAAACTATCAATTATCAAAATAACGATAATTTA